>NC_083586.1:31921116-32291949 GCF_027579695.1 Neoarius graeffei
GGGAAATCACTACTGTAATGTTCCCTAGAGACTTTGATGGCTGAAGCTGTCAGAGTGGCCATGTCATTGTAGTGATATGGATGGATTTTGGATGAGAATGGATGACAAGATTTGATTTACAGTAGTTCAGAATTACTGATTTGAATGAATTACTTTGCTATTCTACTGTTTTAGGGAAATGTTTATGGAGAAATGGTACTGATTTGTCACTGCTTTGAGGCAGGTATGGATGAACTAAGCAGTTTATACTTTATTAAACTTTTATTTCCAGACTTTTACTTTAGTTATAGACCACATTAGCCTTGTCACTCCAGTAAAAAACCTAAGAAGCAAACTTTGGAAAGTAAATGTTTTGGCTTGCTGCGATGATCTAGCGACTTGTCCAGGGTGTACCCCGCCTTTCGCCCATAGTCAGCTGGGATAGGCTCCAGCTTGCCTGCGACCCTGTAGAGGATAAGTGGCTACAGATAATGGATGGATGGATGAAATATCCTGTTGTAAATGGTATCTAATCAAATGTAAAAAGTAATCAGCATGGATTAGATCAAATGGTGCAGGCTATTTGTTGGTACCTCAAATAGTGAAAGCTACATCAGAGGGGCAGAGCCTTTTCTGGCAAAGCCTCACAGTTATGGAACAGCCTTCCAAATAGTGTTTGGGACTCACACAGTCTCAGTGTTTAAGTCTAGGCTGAAAACATATTTGTTTAGTCAAGCCTTTTGTTAATAGCCTTTTACATGGGTGTAGCGGACGTGGGGTACGCAGGGGACATGTCTCCCGCACTTCCCGTATTTGTGCCCTCTGTCCCCCGCACTTTTTACAGCCATTACAACCACTCAATTCATTTTTAACATGTGGAAACGCGTTTTTCTGAGCCATCTCTAAAGGCATCATGAGCAGGCGGAGCTAAGGCGGCAAAAAACACCGCTGTCGTGTGTGATCAGAGACGCTTTAGAAAATATTGTATGAGTATCTTTGGTGTGATTCAGATCTGGGCAGTGCTTCTGTATGTTCAGCAAACCAGCCAAGAGGCTAAAGACTTTAGACAGTTTTTTCCAAACAAACCGTGTAAGTTGAGTAATGCTGTTGAATGTAGATAATGTTTAGCTAAAAGATGACAAATAGATGTCAATTTAGTTAGTTAAGCTAGTTAGCTAACTTAGAGGCGGTAGTAACTAGTTACATTTACTCTATTACATTTACTTGAGTAACTTTTTGGATAAATTGTACTCTTAAGAGTTGTTTTGTTGCAAAATACACTTTACTTTTACTTGAGTAATATTATTCTAAAGTAACAATACTCTTACTTGAGTAACGTTACTATTTTGGCTATTCTAAGATTACTCACTTCTGGGTAGAAAATAAGAATATAAATGTATTTGTGTTCCTTTGACTGTTATTTTTGTAAAGATTTAATTTATTTTTGTGGTAGTTAAAGTTTAAAGTACATGAATTTGCTGATTATTATTACTGTATTCCTAATTCTATTTCAAAATGTTGCTTTCCACATTTTTTTTATTTTTATTGCCACAATAGAAAGAGAAGGGTGAGAGAGGAGACAGTGGACCAGAGGCCAACAGGGATGATTATGCAGGGTCACAGGTGAGAAGAGAATATAACTAGCTATGTCACTACTACTATTCTTAATTCTATTTATACATTTTACTTTGCACATTTACTATCTATATTATTGTAGGAGAAATTGTAGGAGAAATTGTAACTGGCTAAAGAAATGTACATAGGATAATTATCTGGCTGTAGATGCTCCAGTCATTCTATGTAAACTCAACCAGAGTTTGGCAGCTTTAGATTTTTGATTTTGACTTTAGATTTTGATAGTATATCATTTTAAAGAACTAAAGTCGGTTCCCTGGTGCTGTGCTGTTTGTGGTTATGTGGTTCTTTAGCTGCTAAGGAGAGGTGCAATTGAATGCGAGAGGATGATAAATCACTCAATAGACCTCTAAACAATTTGTCCCCCTCACTTCTAAAATGATGGCTACGCCCCTGGCCTTTTATTAGGTAAAGGAGCAGATCTGGAGGGTCCTCAGGAATAGAGTGCTTTGGTAAACTGGGATGCTGTCACTTCCCTCACTCTCATGCATTCACTCAGGTTTGTTGATGGTAGAGTGGCTGACTGTTTTATGTCCCAGGACTCCCTCATGTCTGTGTTACCTTCTGGCTCTCCATTTTCATTATGCTGTCATAGTTAGTCTTGCTGCAGTCCCTGCTTGCACTCAACACATAACGTACACTGTTCTTAACAATTAAGTGACAACAGGCATACATAACAACCTGTGTTTCCCTCTCTCTCTCTCTCTCTCTCTCTCTCTCTCTCTCTCTCACTCCTGAGATACCAAAGATGCTGACCTCTCCTGCTCTTCGGACCTGCCTGATCCATCCTGAAGCCTTACTTCTGGCTGAGTGTGACGACTCTCAGCGCTGCCACTATGGTCGCTTGTAGGTGTGGCTGGGTAGCTCGTTACGGCAACACCTGTGCTCTCCCTTTAAAAGGAGAAGCCTTTGGAAAATGGCAGCTGCTCATGGGCTCAGCGCTGCACATTTGCCATTTCGTTTATGCTTTGGTTTGGTTATTTGTAATGGCTTTGTTTTGTATTTGGTTTTTCTTTCATGTAACAATTCTTCATTACACTATTATCACATGCTTGTACTGTCTAATGCTTACTCATGCCATATATTTACTTTGTAAATATTTCTATTTTTTCTAAGTAAATTAATTAAGATCTTCAATCTCTGTCCTTGTCCGCCTTCCTTTGTTGCGATTTGTGAATCAGTCGTAACAAAATGGAGGCTTGTCTATTGTGATTGTGTTTGTAAAATTATTTAGTAATTGTTTGTATAATTTGATTATTTCGATTGCTCTTAAATGAGTAATATTTGGTTTGGAGGACATCAATTTTTCTGCAGCATTTAGTGTTCCATTCTTGGAGAATTTGGTAAGTGATCAGTGCTCAAAGTAAAAGCAATTTTCCCTGATTAGGCTTAGCACCGTGTTTTCTTTGAAACATGACAGGTGTTTTTGTAGTGTTGTGGTGAAGGCAAGTAGTAGCGCTGCTCAGGAGCACCTCCGCTGAGTCGTAGACATTGCTGAAGTTCAGTTGCGGCCTGCGCTCCATTGGAACTAGTGCTTTAATACCCCTCGCTGGTGACTGCATGAAGACCAGGGTTGAGTGTAGGTAGGGCCATTGGGTGGTTAGCTAGCAGAAGAAATCATTTTTGTTTGTGCAAACCTGATTGTTTTGATTATTGTTTACTCCAAAATGGATGTTGGTAAATTTGTTGAGTCTCCTAGTGAGGCACATTTGGAAAACTGTATGAAAGAAACATTGTTGCAAATTGCAGGACATTATGAGATTGCTATTTCAGATGCAGATCGTAGACTGAAAGAGAAAGTGGCTTTGAAAACGGCTTTAATTGAAAAGGGGATTTTGGTACAGTAACCTAGTCCAGCACCTGTTCCTGTTGTGCCGCTGGTTGATGGGCAATTAACATGTGAACAGCAGAAAGAATTGCTGAAATTGCAAATTGAACAAGAGAAAATGAAGTGCATTTCAGAAAACAATCGGATTGAATTAGAAAAAGCCAAATTAGACTTGCAGTTTCTAAGGTTAAATTTGCTGAAAGAGGGCAAGTTAAATGTTGAATGTTCTAATGATGTCATGTTAAATTTACGATTGGTGCCAAAATGTAACGAAAAGGATCCGGATACATTCTTTTCTTTATTTGAACACGTTGTGGAGGCCAGAGATTGGTCTGACACAGACAAACGTTTGCTTTTGCAGTGCATGTTAACAGGTAAAGCCCAGGAGGCTTATTCTTCATTGTCCCACAATGATTCAAAAAGTTATACTAAGGTGAAAGTGGTCGTGTTGCGGACCTATGAACTTGTTCCGGAGTATCGTCAGAGATTTTGGGCAGGTGTTAAAGAAGTGAACCAGACTCATTTGGAGTTTGCCAGGGATTTTAAAAACTTTTTTTTTTAATATACACATACACATGCTGTTTCCCTGCATTGTTATTTATCCATCCGTTATCCGTAACTGCTTATCCCAGCTGACCCTGGACAAGTCGCCATATCATTGCAGGACTAACACGTAGAGATAGGCACATAGGTGCTTGATTGTGGCCCATGTAAAGAAATAGGGGATGAACTCATCTCACCTAATGATACCATTTTAAGTGGGTGATTGAAAAATTCAGAATGTTTAGCGCAGCTGGAGTGTTTACACAGTGATCTACTAGCATCTCAGCAGGCTGAGCTGATACAACTTATTAATAAATGCCTTGGTTTGTTTGGTGACACACCATCAAGAACAACTTGGATAGAGCATGATATTGATGTAGGCGACTCTGCTCCTATTAAGCAGCGTTTTTATTGTGTGTCCCCAGAAAAACGAAAATTGTTAGAAGCTGAGATTCAGTACATGCTAGAAAATAATATCGCTGTGCCTTCCTCTTCTGAATGGGCATCGCCATGCATTCGTGTTGATAAACCTGATAAGACATTTCGTTTCTGCACAGATTTTGAAAAAGTAAATAGTGTCACTAAAAGTGATTGTATTGATGAAGTAGGCTTGGCCCAATTTGTGACAAAACTGGACCTTTTAAAAGGTTACTGGCAAGTGCTGCTAACACCAAGGGCAAGGGACATCTCGTCTTTTATCACCCCATTTGGGCTCTATTCTTATACAATAATGAGTTTCAGTTTACGAAATGGGGCGGCACGGTGGTGTAGAGGTTAGCACTGTCGCCTCACAGCAAGAAGGTCCTGGGTTCGAGCCCCGGGGCCGGCGAGGGCCTTTCTGTGTGGAGTTTGCATGTTCTCCCCGTGTCTGCGTGGGTTTCCTCCAGGTGCTCCGGTTTCCCCCACAGTCCAAAGACATGCAGGTTAGGTTAACTGGTGACTCTAAATTGACCGTAGGTGTGAATGTGAGTGTGAATGGTTGTCCGTGTCTGTGTCAGCCCTGTGATGACCTGGCGACTTGTCCAGGGTGTACCCCGCCTTTCGCCCGTAGTCAGCTGGGATAGGCTCCAGCTTGCCTGCGACCCTGTAGAAGGATAAAGCGGCTTGAGATAATGAGATGAGATGAGTTTACGAAATGCCCCAGTCTCTTTACAGACGCTTATGAATTGTGTAATTTCAGGTTTAGACAGGTGTGCACTTTACCTTGATGATTTGGTCCTTTTTAGTGACACCTGGGATTTGCACTTACAGAGGCTCAAATCGGTGTTCATCTGTTTGACCGAGGTGCAGCTTACAGTAAATGTGGCAAAGTGTGAGTTTGCCTGGGGCACTGTAACATACCTCGGGAAAGTTGTCGGCAATGGTGAAGTGCGTCCTGTTCATGTGAAAAGCTTGGCTATTCAGCAGTATCCACCTCCTACTACAAAGAAAGATCTGCAGATATTTTTACGTTTAGTGGGGTATTATCAATGTTTCTGCAGAAACTTTTTGACTGTCATAGCCCCTTGACCAATCTTTTAAGGGCTGGAGGAAAGTATGTGTGGACATCAAACTGTCAGACGGGATTTGAAAATGTTAAGTCCATACTTTGTTCTGCTCCTGTTTTGGCTGTGCCATGTTTTGATAAACCTTTCTCATTACAGGCTGATGCCAGTAATGTCGGAGCTGGCGCTGTTTTGATTCAAGCTGATGATCATGGAGTTAAGCATCCTGTTTGTTTCTCATCTCATCTCATCTCATTATCTCTAGCCGCTTTATCCTGTTCTACAGGGTCGCAGGCAAGCTGGAGCCTATTCCAGCTGACTACGGGTGAAAGGCAGGGTACACCCTGGACAAGTCGCCAGGTCATCACAGGGCTGACACATAGACAACCATTCACACTCACATTCACACCTACGGTCAATTTAGAGTCACCAGTTAACCTAACCTGCATGTCTTTGGACTGTGGGGGAAACCAGAGCACCCGGAGGAAACCCACGCGGACACAGGGAGAACATGCAAACTCTGCACAGAAAGGCCCTTGCCGGCCGCGGGGCTCAAACCCGGACCTTCTTGCTGTGAGGCGACAGTGCTAACCACTACACCACCATGCCGCCCTGTTTGTTTCTTTTCAAAGAAATTCTGCACATATCAGTTTCATTATTCAGTAGTGGAAAAGGAAGTCTCATCTCATCTCATCTCATTATCTCTAGCCGCTTTATCCTGTTCTACAGGGTCGCAGGCAAGCTGGAGCCTATCCCAGCTGACTATGGGCGAAAGGCGGGGTACACCCTGGACAAGTCGCCAGGTCATCACAGGGCTGACACATAGACACAGACAACCATTCACACTCACATTCACACCTACAGTCAATTTAGAGTCACCAGTTAACCTAACCTGCATGTCTTTGGACTGTGGGGGAAACCGGAGCACCCAGAGGAAACCCACGCGGACATGGGGAGAACATGCAAACTCCACACAGAAAGACCCTCGCCGGCCACGGGGCTCAAACCCAGACCTTCTTGCTGTGAGGCGACAGCGCTAACCACTACACCACCGTGCCACCCGGAAAAGGAAGTTCTAGCATTAATATGGGCTTTACAACATTTTGCTGTGTACGTTAATTCTGGTGTACCACTGACTGTCTTTAATTACCATAATCCTTTCATTTTTCTGAATTTGGTGAAATGTCTAAACCAGCATCTAGTTTGTTGGTCTTTATTTTTACAGTCTCATTGTTTAGATATAAGGCACATTAAGGGGTCAGATAATATTGTGGCTGATGTCCTAGCTCATGTTTAGCTATGTGTTGCTGTGGTGCTTGTTTTTTTTTTCTCTTTGGCTCTTTTTTCTATTTTCTACCCTTAATTTGCTCCTAGATGCCATGGTTGCTGGGTGGACAGGGGAGTGGAGAGTTGGAGAGAGGGGATGAGTACCTCCGTGGACATATGGCTTTGCGCTGGATGGGTCTACTGCTGGTTTATGTGCTGGATATGGGAAGATTTAAATCTTTTAGTCTTTGTTTGGAAAACTACAATCCCCATAAGGCTCTTTGTTTTCTTTATTGGGGGGCGTGTGACAACTCTCAGTGCTGCCGCTGTGATCACTTGTAGGTAGACATGGGGTAATTGTAATTGATTGTAATTGATTACATTTTTTAATGTAATCATGATTTTGCTCAGGAAACATGCTGTAATTGTAATCGTAGCAGGTACCAGTAATCGGAATCATAGGTACCAATAAAGGTAATGAATGAATGAATGAATGAATGAATGAACCCTTTATTATCACTTAGTCACAAGTACCAGCGAAATTAGCCGTCAACCTGTCCATACATATACATACATACAATTGACACAGGGATAGACAGGACAGGAAGACAGGGATGAAAAATACAGAATAACATGGGGGAGAGGAGGAGAAAAAACCAACCCCCACACTATGCTTCTGTGGGAAGTACAGTGTGGGAACATTAAAAAAACACCTCAGCACATAAGCACAAAAAACACAGTACCCTTTACAACATGAAAACTCGGGACTCGAGGGGGAAGGGAGTGAGGGAGGGGGCAATCATAGGAGGGGGGTAAGGGGTGAGGGTGAGGGGGGCAGAGGTATAGGTAACCCAGCGCAAACAAGCAGTCCGGTCCTGCAGCCAGATGGTGCTTACCCACTCGTCACACTGGGGGTAAAAACAGCGACTGTGGGAAGTGGGGGGAGGAATACAGAAAGAGTCTGACTGCAGTGATCTTCAGGGGGAATTGTTGTCCCAGCAACGGTCTTGGCCAAGGCATTGCTGGCTGAGGGAGCCGAAGATAAGATTGGAATTTGTTTGGTCTTGGGACGAGTAGACGCATTCTTTCACGACTACCCTGCTTGTCCATTCTGGTCTCGATCCATTTCCCTTTGCAAAGCCAACAGCTTCTCCATGATGGTATCCACGTTGCGGTTCAAGTTCTGAATAGCCACAGTCTGAGTGCCGACAGCTCTGCCCACCGCTTCAATCATGTGGGGCAGCTTTATGGGGCTTTGGACAGCTGTCACCGTTTTCTGAGTTCCTCAATAAACCAGGGCAATGCCTAATCCAATCAGCAAAAGTCCTGTAATCATGGTTCTGAATGGGTAGATGTCTTCAATGTCCTCCACAGAAAGAACCGCCAGGCACACGACCCGCCACTTCTCCCACACGTCCATTGTATAGCCAGCTGCGAACGTTCCGGCTGGTTCCCCCGAACCCAGGCTTCTCATCGAGAAAATAGTGTCAATTGCATGAAGAGACCAGTTTATCATTTCCATGATTTTAGTTTAGAGAGCAATGCAGAGAGAGTCTCTCAAGAGCATAGACAATAGACAGACGAGACAACAGAAGCAGGAAAGATAAGGGGAGGGAGAGGCAGAGAAATGCAACCACCTTCCGTGGAAGCACGGAGAAGAACCATGTCATATAAGTATATCATGTAATCTTGTAATCATGTAATCATGTATACAAGTATAACAAAATTACATGATGGTAAAAAGATAAGAGAACATTGGTACCTTGTGTATACTGAACATCTTTGGTCCATTTACCTGCAAGGTCAGTAGACTTTAACCCTCTGGAGTCTGAGGGTATTTTCTGACACTCTAATGATTTTGGCATGCTCTGATTTTGTTGTCAATTTCAACAAATCTAAGCAGTATTTTCAAAGTCATATGACTTTTTTGTATTCAGCACAAGTTCAACTACAATAATATCTATGTGGTGTGTATGCCACAATTGTACTTTTAAAAAAATAACAGATAAATGAAGATGTTCTAAAACTCAGTTTTAGAACTGTGTTGGAATGTGTGAAAAAATATGACCTTACCCATTGTGGCGAACCATTTTGGTCACTTGAGGTGATTCTGTTCCGTCTTAGGAATGGATCAAGCACAAAAACTTAAATCTGCTCCATTTATTTGGACAATTAACTGGCCATCAAAAAATTTATGTCCTATTGTTTTGGATTAAAGGGTTGGCAGTGGGAAGGGTATTCAGTGAGAAAGGTAAAAATTCCCATTCCATTCAGTAAGAAGAGTGAAAACCCCCTCCCCACTGCCAACTCTTAATCCCATCAAATTAACTCTTAATCCCATCAGGTCAAGTCCCAATGGGTAAGGTCATGTTTTTTCACACATTCCAACACAGTTCTCAAACTGATTTTTACAGTAGCTTCATTTAGCTGGTATTTGACTTTATTTTGGTATTTGACTCTATTCAGTGTGTCTTGAAATTAACTCTTGTACTATTTTACTCAGCCCTGTGATGACCTGGCGACTTGTCCAGGGTGTACCCCGCCTTTCGCCCGTAGTCAGCTGGGATAGGCTCCAGCTTGCCTGTGACCCTGTAGAACAGGATAAAGCGGCTAAAGATAATGAGATGAGACGAGACTATTTTACTCAGTTCAGTGCCACAACCAACTCTGTTACACAATTACTCTGTAATTTTGCTCCCACTCCAACTCCAAATTTTACTCTCTAAACTCAAAATAGAGCAAAATTAACTATTTTGAGGAAAATACTTTTAACTCTGGAAAAAACTGCTCAGTAATTTTTCCTGTATCTATGCACTACAGTGCACACATCAACCGATCTGCTCGTCAGAAATAGAAGAAATTATGTATGTTTTCACATATAGTCTCTTGCACTTTAATGTATACTGGCCAGTTTTACATTACATTTTACATTAATAATAGAGACTATATGTGAAAACATCTCATCTCATCTCATTATCTCTAGCCGCTTTATCCTGTTCTACAAGGTCGCAGGCAAGCTGGAGCCTATCCCAGCTGACTACGTGTGAAAGGCGGGGTACACCCTGGACAAGTCGCCAGGTCATCACAGGGCTGACACATAGACACAGACAACCATTCACACTCACATTCACACCTACGGTCAATTTAGAGTCACCAGTTAACCTAACCTGCATGTCTTTGGACTGTGGGGGAAACCGGAGCACCCGGAGGAAACCCACACGGACACGGGGAAAACATGCAAACTCCACACAGAAAGGCCCTCGCCGGCCACGGGGCTCGAACCCGGACCTTCTTGCTGTGAGGCGACAGCGCTAACCACTGCACCACCGTGCCGCCATGTGAAAACATACATAATGAAAAATTATAATAAATGTTATATGCAATAAAACTAAAATTCTTGGTTTTTTCCCTTTATTTTCATCATTTGATACATTGAATAGTATTGCTCATAAGTGCCCAAATTTGTCCCCATATAGGTCAAAAGCACTTGTCCATGACAGAATTTGGCATTGGATTTGCTGTAATTGTAATCGTAATTGTGCTCCAGTAATCGTAATTGTAATCGTAATTGTGGTACATGCAATGCCGGGGTGGCCCTATATTTAGCCGGGACCATCCCCAGCCCAAACCATCAATGGTGGCCTGCTTGGAGCATGGGGAAAATAATTTTCACTAATTTTGGTCACTGATCTTATTCTTGCATTAATCATCAATTCAACTGCACTCTGCATTTTCACATGGCAGCCCAGACGCCGACAGCATCGCAGCAGATTAAATAGGCGCTACCAAATAAGGAAATTCTCCCCTCCCCTCTATTGCAGTTGGTTTGGTCCAAGACTCCTCCTCTGTATTGCGGGGAACTTAAACAACATTGGCGCGAAACAGCGCGCGTCAGTGATGGAGGGCAGAAAGAGGCCAGGTGGAACCGAAAGGGCGAAGCTTAAAAAAAGGAAGGAGGTGGCAGCAAAATGTGCCAAATTGACAGATATGTTCTCAAGACCAGCTGGTAGGTTACAAAAGATATGGAGTATGATAACCCTGTTTGTTGATTTTATCAGTCTATGCTAGGCCTATAATGTGTCGATAGTTTGCGATGTCAATTCAGCTTTTTGATGTCATGTGAAATCTCGCAATTTACACGGTATAGATGTGGTGTATGTCTTAATTCTAAGAAGAACCGGACATTGCTTTACATCCCAGTTATTAACAATTTTAGATGAACAGGTCCCAAATGTGCTGTTGCGCGTTATTTCCTCATCCAGCCTATTTCATCTCGCTGTCACACCGTGCATTTCCACAGGCGTGCGCACATTGTGGTTATGAACACATAGGCCTAGAAGTCATATTTGATGTTAAATAATTGTTGTTAAATATATAACTTAGAAGAGGTGTATGCGTATGCCAATATTCTAAGCAGAATCGAACACTTGCTTTAGCCTACATTTCATTTAACCATTTTTGAGTTGCCTAATGCGCCCTCACGCTTTATCTGCCGGTTGCTGAGTACCCAGCATTGTTGATTTGCCATTATTTTCGAGGCGTATGCGGCATGTAATGCACAAGCATTGGTTCAAATGCACGCGAGATGGGTGCTTTCGTTATTTTAAGACTATGTGACTAAAAATGTGTTGTGTAATTCGTCTTAAATAACGCGAAACAATCAGCCATACTCGCTGCTTTGCTATTTGGAGTGGCAGTCAGCTGGATTTCGCCCCCGACGTAAAAGTTCATTCCCACACCCGGGCCGAAGATGCCGATTTCTGAAGATGCATGTCCTTTGGATGTGTTTTCAAATATTTTCACTAAGGAACTTTGGGACATGTTGGTGACACAGATAAATGTATATGCGGATTAGACACGCGGCCACACACCATCCAATTTTAAGTGGAGCCCCGTCTCATACTAGATGAAATCGTTCGTCGGTCTCTGCATTACGTTTGTGGTCATTAAACTACCGTGTAATGGAAGTTTTATTAACCCTAAAGTAATGCAGAGAACGACGAACAACATACATTGTCACTACCTGAATTTAAACCAAATAAAAAGCATTGTGAAAGAACAGTTATTTGTTTTCTCTTTTTTAATGTACTCAAATTCCTCCTCCATTTTAAAGTGGCCTGAATGTGAATTAAACTCCCGGACTGAAAACAGGGCCCACTCCGGCCCTGGGTACATGTGATGTAATTGTAATCAAAACTTTAGAAGTAATCGTAATTGAATTTCACATAATCACCCCAAGTCTACTTGTAGGCATGGCTGGGGAGCTCGTCATGGCAACACCTGCGCTCTCCCTTTAAAAGGAGGAGCCTCTGGAAAATGGCGGCTGCTCGTGGGCTTGGCGCTGCACGTTTGCCGTTTGGTTATTTGTAATGCCTTTGTTTTCTATTTGGTTTTTCTTTCATGTAACAATTCTTCATTACACTATTATCACATGCTTGTACTGTCTAATACTACTGATTAATTGCCTTGCTCACGGCATATACAGCGGTGCTTGAAAGTTTGTGAACCCTTTAGAATTTTCTATATTTCTGCCTAAATATGACCTAAAACATCATCAGATTTTCACACAAGTCCTAAAAGTAGATAAAGAGAACCCAGTTAAACAAATGAGACAAAAATATTATACTTGGTCATTTATTTATTGAGGAAAATGATCCAATATTACAGATCTGTGAGTGGCAAAAGTATGTGAACCTTTGCTTTCAGTATCTGGTGTGACCCCCTTGTACAGCAATAACTGCAACTAAATGTTTCCGGTAACTGTTGATCAGTCCTGCACACCGGCTTGGAGGAATTTTAGCCCATTCCTCCATACAGAACAGCTTCAACTCTGGGGTGTTGGTGGGTTTCCTCACATGAACTGCTCACTTCAGGTCCTTCCACAACATTTCGATTGGACTAAGATCAGGATTTTGACTTGGCCATTCCAAAACATTAACTTTATTATTCTTTAACCATTCTTTGGTAGAACGACTTGTGTGCTTAGGGTCGTTGGCTTGCTGCATGACCCACCTTCTCTTGAGATTCAGTTCATGGACAGATGTCCTGATATTTTCCTTTAGAATTCGCTGGTATAATTCAGAATTCATTGTTCCATCAATGATGGCAAGCCGTCCTGGCCCAGATGCAGCAAAACAGGCCCAAACCATGATACCTACCACCACCATGTTTAACAGATGGGATTGATTGATCGATTGATTGCTTTATTCCGAACAGTAAAGAAGAAAGATATAAAAATAAAAAAATGCAATAATCAAAACATCCTCATAAACAAACAGAATAGCGTAGCCACAAGGCAGTAACATAATAATGTTCAGAAAGGATTAGGAAGAAGTAAATAACTTATCAAATCCTAACCCTCTATACCACCACTAATCAAACGTCACTTTCCACCATAATAAACTATACAAAAGAAAGCAAAAGCAACAAACAAAAAAGAAAACGTACCAAGACATACCAACATGGTATAATATCGACCAAATCAAATCCTATATACAGATACTTATGTTATACATATATACACACATACAATACATATATACAGTAACATATAATAGATACATATAATAGACATAACAGATACATATAATATAATTATGCATATATATTATATACAATTATGCATATGCATATATATACACACATTTTATATATATATATATATATATATATATATATATATATATATATATATATATATATATATATGAGTGATTCCACGCTTATGGGTACTGAAATGGGGACATGAACTTATTTTTAAAAATTCACCTAAAACCATTTCTTTTTTTACCATCAGGTCACAAAACATGTAATCTTTAATGAATGATATGTTAAAAGATAACTTTAATTTTCTGAGATGTAATAAAAACATATTTATATGCCAAAGTCAAGCCTATGAGTTCCAAAATGATGTCTGTTACATTACTTCTGTTACGATTGTCCATCTCGCGTCTGTTACAAATTAATTACAATCTAGCTATATACCATGTTAATCTTATTGAAAGAATGTGTATGTTTATTCTACTACACATGTTTATTAATTATATTTGCTAAAACATCACCTTCCTATGTTTCAAAAAGTAATTCTACATTGTTAAAATTGAGAATATATATGTCCACAACACTTCTGTTACGTTCTGACTTTGGCATATAAATATGTTTTTATTACATCTCAGAAAATTAAAGTTATCTTTTAACATATCATTCATTAAAGATTACATGTTTTGTGACCTGATGGTAAAAAAAAGAAATGGTTTTAGGTGAATTTTTAAAAATAAGTTAATGTCCCCATTTCAGTACCCATAAGCGTGGAATCACTTTATATATACAATACTCATTATGATATAAATATATATATCCATACGTACCCATACCCACATATTACCAGTAGAATGTTATTGTAATTCCTCGTCCCTATACCTCATAAAGATCTGTTCCTTATACCTTATTTTGAACTTGTTTATAGTTGTACATTTCATGAGCTCCACATTCAAACTGTTCCATAGCTTTACTCCACAAATAGAGATACTGAACATTTTTAACGTTGTCCTAGCACTGCGAATTTTAAATTTCAATTTCCCCCTAAAATTATAGCCCCTCTCTATCCGAGAACATTGTTTGGATATTCCTTGGTACTTTATAATTCCTTACTTTGTACATTATTAAGGCAGTTTTATATTCTATAATATCCCTGAATTTTAAACATTTTGAATTTAAGAATAATGAATTAGTATGATCTTGGTAACCAGCACTATGAATTATTCTTATAGCTCTTTTTTGAAGTTATTGCATGAAGTGAACATTTATACGTATTTCCCCACACCACTGAGCAGTAATGTAAGTACGGTAAAACCAGGGAACAGTAAAGAATGCGGAGTGAATAATAGTCCAGGGCATGCTTAGCTATACTCAACACAGATATGCTTCTTGATAGTTTAATTAGTATGTATTTTATATGTGATTTCCAAGTAATTCTATCATCTATTATTACCCCAATAAATTTATTATTAGAAACTCTTTCAATGTCAACACCATCTACCTGTACATTTATTGCCTTATTTATTTTATAATTATTAAATAACATGGAATAAGGTTCGTATGCTGGAATGCAGTGTTTTCCTTTCTCCAAACATAACACTTCTCGTTTAAACCAAAAAGTTCTATTTTGGTCTCATCCGTCCACAAAACATTTTTCCAATAGCCTTCTGGCTTGTCCACGTGATCCTTAGCAAACTGCAGATGAGCAGCAATGTTCTTTTTGGAGAGCAGTGGCTTTCTCCTTGCAACCCTGCCATGCACACTATTGTTGTTCAGTGTTCTCCTGATGGTGGACTCATGAACATTAACATTAGCCAATGTGAGAGAGGCCTTCGGTTGCTTAGAAGTTACCCTGGGGTCCTTTTTGACCTCGCCGACTATTACACGCCTTGCTCTTGGAGTGATCTTTGTTGGTCGACCACTCTTGGGGAGGGTAACAATGGTCTTGAATTTCCTCCATTTGTTCACAATCTGTCTGACTGTGGATTGGTGGAGTCCAAACTCTTTAGAGATGGTTTTGTAACCTTTTCCAGCCTGATGAGCATCAACAACGCTTTATCTGAGGTCCTCAGAAATCTCCTTTGTTCGTGCCATGATACACTTCCACAAACGTGTGTTGTGAAGATCAGACTTTGATAGATCCCTGTTCTTTAAATAAAACAGGGTGCCCACTCACACCTGATTGTCATCCCATTGATTGAAAACACTTGACTCTAATTTCACCTTCAAATTAACTGCTAATCCTAGAGGTTCACATACTTTTGCCACTCACAGATCTGGAATATTGGATCATTTTCCTCAATAAATAAATGACCAAGTATAATATTTTTGTCTCATTTGTTTAACTGGGTTCTCTTTATCTACTTTTAGGACTTGTGTGAAAATCTGATGATGTTTTAGGTCATATTTATGAAGAAATATAGAAAATTCTAAAGGGTTCACAAACTTTCAAGCACCACTGTATTTACTTTGTAAATATTTCTATTTTTAAATTAATTAAGATCTTCAATCTCTGTCCTTGTCCTCCTTCCTTTGTTGTGATTTGTGAATCACTGAAGTTCTCATTACTTTGCTAATGTGGAGGACGGCCCCATACAGACAGTTGAAAGTTGCACTTGGAAGATGACTCTGGATACTTACAGTTTTTTGCTTCGATGGCTAAGGACTACAATTGCCATAATAGCTTTAGGACTGCAGTTGTCATGAACAGATTTGCACTCAAGTCTCCATTAGTGAACAGTTGACAACTTCAACAAAATAGACTTCATGTTGAAACTATAATGAATTTCCTGGTTACACAATTGCACTTTTTGACCACACAGGACACACTTATAGAAGTGAATTATTTATAAAATCACACTTTCTGTGATCACCCAGATGAGGATGGATTTCTTTTTGAGTCTGGTTCCTCTTAAAGTTTCTTCATGTCATATCAGGGAGTTTTTCCTTGCCACTATGACCTCAAGCTTGCTCATTAGGGATAAATAAATTTATTAGTTCATTGTGGCAGCGGGGGCATGGCCAAGCGTCGGTTTGTGAATGGAGGGCGGGGTCAGGGAAGGTGAGTGGCAAAGTCAGTACACCTGTCGTTGTCAGTTAACATTATGTCTGTGTGTTTTGCAGTGAGGATGGAAGGTAGAAAAAGAGGGAGAGGGTGACGAGAGAGGATCTCTCCTGACTAGAACACGTGTGTGTGTGTGTGTGTGTATGTGTGTACATGTGTCTGTGAGCAGCAAACAAGTTTAATGAAACTGAAAAGCAACAAAATACAAAAAAAAAAGTTGTGCGTGACCATCATCTCCCACCTGCTGCGCTTCAGTATTCCACTCACATCAGGGATTTACTACATTCATATCTCATCTCATCTCATCTCATTATCTGTAGCCGCTTTATCCTGTTCTACAGGGTCGCAAGCAAGCTGGAGCCTATCCCAGCTGACTACGGGCGAAAGGCGGGGTACACCCTGGACAAGTCGCCAGGTCATCACAGGGCTGACACATAGACACAGACAACCATTCACACTCACATTCACACCTACGGTCAATTTAGAGTCACCAGTTAACCTAACCTGCATGTCTTTGGACTGTGGGGGAAACCGGAGCACCCGGAGGAAACCCACGCGGACACGGGGAGAACATGCAAACTCCACACAGAAAGGCCCTCACCGGCCCCGGGGCTCGAACCCAGGACCTTCTTGCTGTGAGGCGACAGCGCTAACCACTACACCACCGTGCCGCCACTACATTCATATATTTAAAATATTTTATTTTTCTGTAAAACTGCTTTTCGACAGTGTTCTGTACAAATAAATTGACTTGAGTTGTAATGTAAAGAGCAACATACCCAACTTCCCATGATGCTTTGAGATCAGGTTTTGATTTAGTGTTCTGGTTTATTTAATTTTGTTTGACTGTTGGCATTGATTTCCTGAACTAAGCGGTCATCGATGACCTACTCTAAACTGAAGAAAGCAAATATTAAGCAGCCAAATGAGTCAGATTTGGCATCTAGTGTGAAAATGACCGAATGGTGAAAACTGACATAAAATATTGTATTGTACATGCATGAAAACATATTTTTTAGCAGTTATTTTCCCTTTTGTAATTCTGTTACAGGGGTGGCATGTTGATGCAGTGGTTAGCACTGTCACCTCACAGCGAAAAAGTTCTGGGCTCGAGCCCAGTGACCATCGGGGACCTTTCTGTGTGAGTTTCCGCCAGGTGCTCTGTTTTCCCCCACAATCCAAAGACATGCAGTTAGGCTAACTGGCGCCATTGATCAGAGGGATGGGCTCTGCCAAATATAAATGCCCTAGACACACCGATGATGGACTGTTAAAATGTCATCAGTGATGCCCTTGTGGGCTATGGGGTAGAAGAATTCTATTACCTGTTGATTAATGACATATGTTGCTCCCAGTTAATTAGCTTTTTACTGCAAGCTAGATTTTATTTCCTTGCATGCTTGTATTTTGTGACCAGCACTTCCTCCAACCCTCATAGAAGTGCTCTCTCTTTGTCTTTGTGTGTTTAGTTATGGCACTTCGTAAACTATCCTCCATTATTGCTTATGGTCCCTTGTGGAAATGTAAGCTTTGTTTTAAAGTGTCTTTAAATGAAGAACTGTAAATATAAATCTCAGTTGCCACGGTGGTGTAAGACTCGGCGTGCTTGCAGTGCAGTTTTGTGGATACAGCTCTGGGTGCTTGGTTACTGGGAGAATGGACAGAGGCCGAGTGCCAGAACATCTGGAGACAGGAATCAATTCCTGCCAAGAGTTACTGGCCAGTAAATGTGGGATATCAATTTGATCTGGTGCCCTGGGAAAGTGGAACATCATCCTTCTCCTCTGCTACATCTAGCCTTGATCAATCTTTAAACGTGGGTGTGTGTGTTCATGTGTCAGATCTTTATGTTCTTGTTATGTGATCAAGTTTAAGTGTCCTCCCCCACTCTTATTCTCTTGGTGTCTGTAATTAGGAGTTACAGTGGTGCTTGAAAGTTTGTGAACCCTTTAGAATTTTCTATATTTCTGCATAAATATGACCTAAAACATCATCAGATTTTCACACACGTCCTAAAAGTAGATCAAGAGAACCCAGTTAAACAAATGAGACAAAAATATTGTACTTGGTCATTTATTTATTAGAGAAAATTATCCAATATTACATATCTGTGAGTGGCAAAGGTATGTGAACCTCTAGGATTAGCAGTTAATTTGAAGGTGAGATTAGAGTCAGGTGTTTTCAATCAATGGGATGACAATCAGATGTGAGTGGGCACCCTGTTTTATTGAAAGAACAGGGATCTATCAAAGTCTGATCTTCACAACACATGTTTGTGGAAGTGTATTATGGTATGAACAAAGGAGATTTCTGAGGACCTCAGAAAAAGCGTTGTTGATGCTCATCAGGCTGGAAAAGGTTATAAAACCATCTCTAAAGAGTTTGGACTCCATCAATCCACAGTCAGACAAATTGTGCACAAATGGAGGAAATTCAAGACCATTGTTACTCTCCCCAAGAGTGGTCGACCAACAAAGATCACTCCAAGAGCAAAGTATGTAATAATCGGCAAGGTCAAAAAGGACCCCACGCTAACTTCTAAGTAACTGAAGGCCTCGCTCACATTGGCTAATGTTAATGTTCATGAGTCCACCATCAGGAGAACACTGAACAACAATGGTGTGCATGGCAGGGTTGCAAGGAGAAAGCCACTGCTCTCCAAAAAGAACATTGCTGCTCGTCTGCAGTTTGCTAAAGATCACGTGGACAAGCCAGAAGGCTATTGGAAAAATGTTTTGTGGACGGATGAGACCAAAATAGAACTTTTTGGTTTAAATGAGAAGCATTATGTTGGGAGAAAGGAAAACACTTCATTCCAGCATACGAACCTTATCCCATCTGTGAAACATGGTGGTGGTAGTATCATGGTTTGGGCCTGTTTTGCTGCATCTGGGCCAGGACAGCTTGCCATCATTGATGGAACAATGAATTCTGAATTATACCAGTGAATTCTAAAGAAAAATGTCAGGATAGCTGTCCATGAACTGAATCTCAAGAGAAGGTGGGTCATGCAGCAAGACAACGACCCTGAGCACACAAGTCATTCTACCAAAGAATGGTTAAAGAAGAATAAAGTTAATGTTTTGGAATGGTCAAGTCAAAGTCCTGACCTTAATCCAATCGAAATGTTGTGGAAGGACCTGAAGCGAGCAGTTCATGTGAGGAAACGCACCAACATCCCAGAGTTGAAGCTGTTCTGTACAGAGGAATGGGCTAAAATTCCTTCAAACCGGTGTACAGGACTGATCAACAGTTACCACAAACGTTTAGTTGCAGTTATTGCTGCACAAGGGGGTCACACCAGATACTGAATGCAAAGGTTCACATACTTTTGCCGCTCACAGATATGTAATATTGGGTCATTTTCCTCAATAAATAAATGAACAAGTATAATATTTTTGTCTCATTTGTTTAACTGGGTTCTCTTTACCTACAGTTGTGTTCAAAATTATTCAACCCCCAATGCTGTAAAGGGTTTTAGGGAATTCAGTGTACATTTGTAATTGTGTTCATAATGACATCTTACAAGGACTTGTTAAAGAACCAAATGCAACTAAAATGACATCAACTGCTTTTGTAATAAAGTATTAAATGGCCTTTTTGTGATTTCTTCATTGACACAATTATTCAACCCCTTTAGGACTACCACTCTTAAGAACAGAGGTTCATTCAAGTGTTTTCAATCAGGTATTGAAAACACCTGTGGATGTCAACGAGCATCAATCAAGCATAATAAGCACCAATTAGGCAGATTTAAAAGGACTGTGTTACTCAGCTCCTTCTAGACATTTACTGGTGTGTTGACAAACATGGTGAAGGCAAGAGAATGGTCCCAGAAGACAAGAGAAGAAGTTTTTTCTCTTCACAAGAATGGCAATGGATATAAGAAGATTTCCAAAATGTTAAACATTCCAAGAGATACTATCGGAAGCATCATCTGTAAATTCAAGGCAAAGGGCACAGTGGAAACGCTACCTGGTCGTGGCAGAAAGAAGATCCTGACGGCGACTGCTGTGCGCTACCTGAAGCGCCAGGTGGATAAAAATCCCCGTGTGACTGGTGAGGAACTGAAAAAAGATCTGTCAGATGTGGGCATTGAGGTTTCAGCACAGATAATAAGGCACACACTGCGTAATGACGGCCTCTATGCCAGAACTCCCAGGCGCACCCCCTTGCTGACTCCAAAGAATAAGAAATGTCGACTGCAGTATGCCAAAAGTCATGTGGACAAGCCACAAAAGTTTTGGGAAAGTGTTCTGTGGACTGATGAAACTAAATTAGAACTGTTTGGGCCCATGGACCAGCGCTATGTTTGGACCAGGCCTATGAAGAAAAGAACACCTTACCTACTGTGAAGCATGGCGGGGGGTCAATTATGCTTTGGGGCTGTTTTGCTTCTAATGGTACAGGGAAGCTTCATCGTGTGCAGGGTACCATGAATTCTCTTCAGTACCAGGAAATCTTGGAAGAAAATGTGATGGAGTCTGTCACAAACCTGCGGCTTGGGAGACGTTGAACCTTTCAACAGGACAATGATCCAAAGCACACATCCAAGTCCACTAGAGCATGGTTGAAGATGAAGGGCTGGAACATTCTGGAGTGGCCATCGCAGTCACCAGACTTAAATCCGATTGAGAACCTCTGGTGGGACCTAAAGAAGGCAGTTGCAGCGCGCAAGCCTAAGAATGTGACTGAACTGGAGGCTTTTGCCC
The DNA here is from genome assembly GCF_027579695.1 of Neoarius graeffei. Classification (NCBI taxonomy): domain Eukaryota; kingdom Metazoa; phylum Chordata; class Actinopteri; order Siluriformes; family Ariidae; genus Neoarius; species Neoarius graeffei. The sequence goes on from NC_083586.1 coordinate 31,942,165, forward strand.
ATGAAGAATGGGCTAAGATACCCGTTGGTCGCTGCAAGACACTTGTGTCAAGCTATGCTTCACGCTTGAAAGATGTTATAACTGGAAAAGGATGTTGTACTAAGTACTAAGAATGAATGTCACTTGGGGGTTGCATAAAACTGATAATGATGTGAGCACAGAAAAGACATTTGTGGCCATTTTATTATAAATGTTGTGTTATATTTGTCTAATTTACAAGTGCCTCTTTGATTTAATTGTAAATAAGATGACTGAAATGATCAAAATCAATGTAAAACTGGCCAAAACACTTAATTTCAGTGGGGGTTGAATAATTGTGAACACAACTGTACTTTTAGTACTTGTGTGAAAAGCTGATGATGTTTTTGGTCACATTTATGCAGAAATATAGAAAATTCTAAAGGGTTCACAAACTTTCAAGCACCACTGTACCTCAGGATATTTCTCAGACAGAGATTACAAGTGAAAATCCTATCCTCTCAAGCCATGTAATTTCATTACAAATGACATATGACCCTATAAAAATGCACTGTGTTATGTGATCTGTTTGCACATCATTAAACATCAGTCATACATGAAGAGTAGAGAAAATCTAGTTCAATATTATTTTATAAGGCTAATTTGTACAAAAGCCTTATTCAAACTTGACTAATTTTGAGAGTGGTATTACATTTTTAAGCCTTATAATTAACCACAAGGTCTGAGTTTTTAAAAGAATTAAAACACAAATGATTCAGTGGTACTGTGAGCATCACACTGAACACACTCCTACCAGTTAGGATGATTTTAACTTTTCTTGATCTTAATTTTAGTCTAATATAATTCAGCAATATATGTAGTTTTTATTCTAAAAAATAAGTCTGACTTCAGCAATACAAGAAACCAACAATTCTCCTTCACTAATATCAGTCCTGGATTAATAGACCGCATGGTAATGCAATAACTCAGCTTGCTAACAGACACCGCAGTATTCTGTATTGCTATCACTGTGTAGCGTACTAAAAGTACAAATAAAAAGTAAAAATAAACTTGAACAGTACTTAAGATTAATTGTTTCTCTCTGGTCTTGTCCCTGCAATATTCAAGATGCAGAATCACTATTAAATGATCCAGATCTTCTGTGATGACGTGTTATTCTAAATGTGTGGGTTTTTTTAATACAACCTTAATTCCAAAAAAGTTGGGACACTGTGTAAAACAAAAAGAAAGAAAGAACGAAAGACAGAAAACACCAAGTGATGATTTGCAAATCTTGGAAACTCTGTCTGTCTGTCTGTCTGTCTGTCTCTCTCTCTCTATTTGCCTATCACTGCAGTGAATTGGCCGCTCTGACAGCTCCAGCCATCAGAGTTTCTAAGGAAGAATTGCAGTAGTGGGAAACACTATATTTAATTGAAAATGCTACAAAGACAACATATCAAATATTGAAAAAGAAATGTTAGTTTTTTATTTTTATTTTTTTTAATATATGCTCATTTTGAATATGATGTCAGCAACACATTTAAAAAAAAAATTGGGATAGGAGCATGTTTACCACTGTCTTGCATCATCTCGTTTTAACAACAGTCTGTAAATGTTTGGGAATTGAGGAGACTAATTGCTGTAGTTCTGAAAGAGAAATGTTGTCCCATTCTTGCCTGATGCAAAATTTCAGTTGCTCAACAGTTCACTGTCTCCTTTGTTGTATTTTTTTATTTAATAATGCACCAAATATTTTCATTGGAGACAGGTCTAGACTGCAGGCAGACCAGTTTAGCACCCAGACTCTTTTACTATGGAGACATGCAGTTACAATACGTGCAGAAAGCGGTTTGGCATTGTGTTGCTGAAATAAGCAGGGCCTTCCCTGAAAAAGATTTTGTCTTTTTCAAAAGATGGCAGCATATGTTGCTCCAAAACCTGTGTATCATTCAGCATTAATGATGCCTATCCAGATGTAGAGATTTCCACTTTATCTCAGTCCATTGTAAATGAGTGCTGACCCAGAGAAAGCTGCAGTGTTTCTGGATATTGGTCACGCATGGTTTTAATTTGCATTGTGGATGCAATGAGGAGCTGTTCACAGACAATGGTATTCAGAAGTGTTCCTGAGCCCATGCAGCACTTTCCACTATAGAATTGTGTCTGTTTTTAATACAATGCTGCCTGTGGGCCCAAAGACCACAGGCATCCAATTTTGGTTTTCAGCCTTGTCCCTTGTGTACAGACACTAGACATTGTGGTATCTTAGCTCCAGTTATCTTGTTCTGTGTATATGTTAAATATGGTTTAAACAGAGAGCCATGGTGGAAAATCAAGCTGATAAGAAACTATTTATTTATCTAAGAATGCAAGAACTGCCTGGGTTGTAGTGATAAGTGTGGCTGGAGATTTTGGCCTGCTTAATATTGAAAATACCTCTTAGTTAAGGCAGCACAGAAGATCATTGGCTGCCCTCTCCCCTCCCTGATGGACATTTACACCTCCCGCTGCCTTAGCAGAGCTAAAAACATTATCAAGGACAGCTCCCACCCTGGCTTTGATCTGTTTGATCTGTTGCCCTCAGGGAGGCACTATAGGTGCATCAGGACAAAGACAAACCGATTCAAAAACAGCTTCTTTCCAAAAGCCATAACCGCCCTGAACTCAAATATGCTCTGACTTTATAGTCCATTTATTTTACTATGCGACTCTCCTCGTGCAATAATTTATAATGTGCAGTACTTTATAAGGGACTCTCTATGTGCAATACCTCACTCCATAATGTGAAACACAACACATTCACCTCACCTCAGGACTGTGCACCTTACATACAGCACATGCACCTCAGGACTGTGCACCTTACACACGACACATACACCTCAGGACTGTGCACCTTACACACACCTCAAGTCTGTGCACCTACCTTACCTTGCAATACTTCATAAATGTGTAATCTTTTATTTTATTTTATAATGTGAATCTCTCGTGCAATAATTTATAATGTGACTCTCTCTGTGCAATAATTTATATGTGCAGTGAGCAATACTTCACTCCATAATGTATAACACAACACATACACCTCAGGACTGTGCACCTTACCCCCCTGACACACTCCCCCCCCCCCACCCTTTTTTTTTCTCCCCCCCCTTCCTCTGTCTCTCTCTCACTCTACATGCTGTTTTGCACTGTTATTGGAGATGCTTTAATCTCATTGTACATGTGCATAGTGACAATAAAGGCATTCTATTCTATTCTAAAGATGGCTGTGGGAAGCTTTGGAAGAGGGATCAAACAGGCTTTAGAAAAATTGGTCTACCATGTTTAGAATGATGGTGTTGCCTTGTGAGATGCGGAGCTCAGTAATAAAATCTGAGATGTGACCAGGGTTTTTATGGGATTGGCAGGGGTTCTAGAAGTTCCAGTGAATGAGATTCTCTAGCATGGCCTCTGGTACATAGACCTCTGTTGGGCACTCAGATGGAATAGGATCATCATTTTGGACTTCCCTGTCCTCCACGATGTCCCTGGTGAACATAAGCAGTAAAGCATGCTTACCTCACCTGCTCACCTGGACACCTGTAGGCCGGCTGGCCTGTCAGTTGAAAGCCTCTTGACTAATGCCTTCCATTCCAGTCTATCTTGGGCCATATCCTTGATTTTCCTGGTCCATGTCCGTTCGGTCTCCTTCCTGAAGGTCCATCTGTTTCGAGGCTTTCTGCATTTGTCTTGAGCAAATATTATCCACTGTTGGCTTGCTAGGCCTGTCCCAGCTTCACCGCTGTCGTTAGCGTTAACCAGGGGGCACCACGAGGAGGTGACAGTCGGACTTTACCCCCTCAATAAAGCATGATTCTGGTAAATTATAACCTCGGGTTTTCTGAATTTGAGCATGATCATGGATCTAGGATAAAGCATCTGCTTTTACATTGTTATGTCCAGGTATATAGGTCAAGATGAAATTGAAAGTGAAAAAAAAAATGCCTGCATAGATTGTTGTGGACTGAGGCAAGGCAAGGTAAGTTTATTTATATAGCGCATTTCATACACAGTGGTAGTTCAATGTGCTTTACAGAGGTAAAGGCAAAACAGTAAACAATAGAAAATAAAATTACATAAAATAAAGGGGGAAGAAGAGAGAAAAATAAAAATAATATAAGAATTAAACAATAGTAGAAATAAAGTAATAAAATGAAGTAAAAGTTCAGTAAAAAACAGCAGAATAAAATGGAATAAAAGTTAAGTAAAATTTAAAACATGCAAAGACTGTAAAAGTTAAGTAAAGTTTAAAACATGTAAAGATGATTATATTTATCAGTTAGCAGAAAGCATCTGAAAACAGCTTGGTCTTTAGTCTAGATTTGAAGCTGCCAGCAGCAGGAGCATTTTTAATGTCCTCTGGGAGTTGGTTCCATAGCTGTACTGCATAGTAGCTAAAAGCTGCTTCACCACACTTTGTTTTAACAGCAGGTTTTACCAGTAAATTTTGCTGCTGCGATCTGGTAGATCTGATTGGGTTAGGCCGCTGCAACATATCAGAGAGGTAATTGGGCCCTGTACCATTTAGAGATTTGTACACCAGCAGCAATGCTTTAAAGTCAATTCTGTAGCTTACTGGAAACCAGTGAAGGGACCTTAGAATTGGAGTAATGTGCTCTGTTTTTTTTGTTCGTGTGAGAACTCTAGCTGCTGCATTTTGAACCAGCTGAAGTCGTTTGATGGTCTTTTTTGGCAGGCCTGTGAAAAGGCCATTGCAGTAGTCAACCCTACTAGAGATGAAGGCATGTATAAGTTTTTCCAGATCATTTTTTGACATAAGTCCTCTTAGTTTGGAAATGTTTTTTAGGTGATAAAATGCCGTTTTAGTGATTGCTTTCATGTGACTGTCAAAGTTTAGCTCACTGTCAATGAAAACACCAAGATTTTTAACCATATATTTTGTTTTAATCCCCTTTGTGTCAAGAATAGTGGTAATCCTGAGTCTTTCATCTTTTTTCCCCAAACAAAATTACTTCTGTTTTATCTGTGTTCAGCTGAAGAAAATTTTGTGACATCCAGTTGTTAATTTGGTCGATACACTGAGGCACAGATTTGACATATTTAAGGTTTTGGTGATTGGTCAGGATGAGAAATGGGTGTTCAGCACCTTCTAGCCAGTGCCTCCATTCCTCCAAGGTGACCTTTATGGCTAGTACCTCATGGTACTACATCATAATTTCTTACTGCAGGGGTTAACTTTTGTGAGTAAAAGGCACAAGATTATACACTGCCTGGCCAAAATAAGTCACACACTAATATTGGACTGCATTTAGCTTTGATTATGGCATGCATTTGCCATAGCATTGTTTTGACAACTTCATGCAATGTCACATTTATTTCCACATATTATTATTGCATTAATCTTTTACCAATATCTTTTATTGATGACATAAGAGTTGAAACACTTTAAGTCTTCTCTAGACTTTCAATGGGGTTAAGATCAGGACTCTCTGGTGAACAATTCATGTGTGAAAGTGATTCCTCATGTTCCCTGAACCACTCTTTCACAGTTTGAGCCCGACAAATCCTGGCATTGTTGTCCTGGATTATGCCTATGCCATCAGGGAAGAGAAAGGGGGAATAAAGAACATCCATTGATGGGATAACCTGGTCATTCAGTACATTCAGGTAGTCAGCCAACTTCATGTTATTGGCACATAACATTGTTGAGCCTAGTCCTAACCAACTGAGGCAAATCCCAAATCATTATAATGCCTCCAGAGACTTGTACAGTGGCAACTATGCATGATGGATGCATTGCTTCATGCATTGCTTCATGCACTTTCCTTCTTACCCTGATGCACCCATCAGTCTGGAATAGGGTAAATCTGGAATCATCAGACATGACCTTTTTCCATTGCTTCAGAGTCCAATCTTTGACTCTTGGATCTTCTTCCCCTTTGACTGCTACCTTGACCTGGTGAGGAAGCTTATGTGTTCTGATTAATCTAAGAGCTATGCTGGCTGAAGCATTTATTGGCTCATGATAGGGCCTCCCATGCCAGACAAGTCAAAGGTAAGGGACCAGACAAAATAGTAATCCACTGGTCCTCCTGATTAGGGGTTTGGCACAGGGTTAACAACCTTGTCTTGTAAAACACTGTTATAGTTATGGAAACAGCAACAAAGATAACCACTAAAGCTGGGCAGGACAGACTTCCAGAGCTCCTGTGGGGGACTACCATGAATAGCAGTGGTGAAAGCCAAACGAGCCACTGACAGGATCACAAAAGCACTGAATGCCAAAACCAAGATGGATTGGGGCTGGGAAAATGGATAGTCACAGGGGAAACAATGCTCTATTCTGGCAGAGATAAAACTCAAAATCAGGAAGGAGTAGCCATCATTTTGAAGGAAGGCGTGGAGAGGAGTCTGATGGAGTGGAGACCAACGAACTGCACACTGATGACAACAAGAATAAGAGGCAAGCATCAAACTTCATCATCATCCAGTGCTATACTCCAACTAATGACAGCATGATTAGAATCGGTATGAGTTCTGATCAACTTCAAATCAACCAAGGCACACCAGCATGACTTCCTCATTGTGATGGGAAATTTTAACACCAAGGTTGGACGCGATAACACCCATTGCAAGAGAGTTCTGGGTACAGAATGATGCTGTGTGATAAATGAGAATGGGCAGAGGCTCATAGAAATGTGTGCAATAAACCATATGATCAGAGACATACTTTTCCTCATCGCAACATACACATACTGACCTAGTGTTCACCAAACAACTGCGACCATAAAGACTGACCATCTCATGATTAATGGATTATGGCAGCACTCTCTCCTGGACATTGGAGTAAAATGAGAGGCAGATGTCAATAGTGACCACCATACTGTCACAGCCAATATGAGACAAGTGGAGAAGCACAGGGAGCATACAGCAAGCCAAGCAGCACTTTGATATCAGCAGATTAAAAGACCTGAGAACCAGGAACGGCTTCCAGGCACTGACACTGCAGAGGAGCCTGAAGCACAGCATGATGCAATCAACCACCAGTGGAGACAGGTGCTTGCAGTCTACACTGAAAGCAGTGAGATGAGCATCAGAATTTGGAAAGGCATGAGGAGCAGAGACTGGATCTCACCTGAGACCTGGAAAGCCATTGAAGAAATGTGGACTCTGAAGAAGAAACTCCAAAGTGCCAAATCAGCAAAACTGGAAGAGAGATACAGACCTGACCATTGAGAACTCAAAGGTCAAGAAAAGGGTAGGTGGGGGGGGGATCCTACTGACCACCTTGCAAGTCAAGCAGAAGAGGTATCAATGAATGGAGAGCAAGGCAATGTACACAAGATCACAAAGCACATTTGTGGGAAGTACAACAAGAGCAACCTTCCCATCAAGGACAAGAATAGAAAGCTGCTCTCCATTGAAGCTGAGCAAGAGGCATGATGGGCAGAACACTTTCAGAAGGCGATGAACAGGCCACCACCAACAGAAAAGGCTGAGATACAATAGGCAGAGGTAGATCTTAATGTCACCACAACACCACTGATCAGAAAAGAGATAATTACTGCCATCAAGTCTCTTAAAAATGGTAACGCTCCAGCTCCTGACAACCTGAATGCTGAGCTCTTCAAAGTTGATCCGGAATGTGCATTAAAAGTGCTGTGACTGCTGTTTGCTGCTATATAGAAGTGTGTTCCTGATGATTGGATAAAGGATTGTACAACTGGCGTACAATTCTACAGGATTGTAACAACTGGCGTGGCATAACCCTCCTCTTCATACCTGGCAAGATCCTGGCCAAGATCATCTTCTCAAGAATCTCTGAAGCAGTAGACTTCAATATCTGAAAAGAACAATGATCGCCAGCTTCTTCTCAAGTCCCCCGCGGAGGCTGCCAGGTTTCTACAGGATAATTTCTCCCTGCTGCCTGAAGGAAGCAACTCCATGGACACTGCACCACCTACTGTAGACACTGCATCCTCTGACTCATAAACATCACGGATCCACCTGAGGCCAGACTACAGGCTAGATTACTGGATATTTTTGGTAATGTTATAGAAGGACTGGGGACACTGATTATAAATTAATTACAGAGTGTGTGACTATGGTATCTTGGTTTGAGGTTACAATAGGCTAACCAGGCCCTCCACTGAACTTAACACTTTGCGTTAAACTGCATCATCATGACAGACTACAGTTGAAGGCAAGGCCTTTTATTTTATTCTTGTTTCTGTTAGACTGCATATTATAGCCTATAGGCACATGCTCTGATAAACACTCTGACCCTATAGGCTATTGCAGTAGTTATATAGATTAACCAATCAAAATGGATGGTCATGGTCTATAGTAGGCTAGCCCATGCACAACATCTGTTTTGGATTACCCAGAATCTATGTACTAAAAATGAATCGCCAGCTAGACATGCCGCTATGGAGAAGTCACGTTATCAAAATAATGTTAATTTGGGTCACAAACCAGGGGGAATTATGGTTAACCCCTGCGGTTTATTAGTTCTTTCTTTCGTTCACTCCTTTCTGCTGTTGTTTGTATTTTTAGGGAAAGTTGTGCTCACTTATATCATTACGAAACCAATATCCAACACAGCTACACATAGGATCATTTTGCATACAGTACTTCTCATGCATTACAAATTTAACTTTGGATTTCATGGAACTTACTTTTTCTGCTCAGAAGGTAATGATAAACTGTAATATTTTTACCTGGAATGTTAATGGCCTTAATTCCCCAATCAAACGAACAAAATGCCTTGAATATCTGCACTGCTAGAAAGCCAATATAGTCCTTATTCAAGAATCCTATCTGAAGTCATGTGATGTTCACCGCTTTCAAAATAAGCATTTTAAAGTGGCAGCATCCTCTAGCTCAGCCTTTAAAACCTGTGGTATTCTTATTTTAATTCGCAGGAAATTTCCTTTAGATATAGAAACTACTGGGGGAGATGATGATGATGGTCGTATGACTAACTTACTGGGTTCATGGAACAACATCAAACTGGCTCTTGTATCTCTTTATGCCCCAAATGAGTTCGACCCAGCTTTCTTTCCAAAAATGACAGAACTCATATTAAACTTCTCAGAATACAAGCTTATTATCGAGGCCAACATGAATGTGGTCTATGACCCTGCTCTAGACAAATCTCATGTGACCCCTGTAGATCGCAGTTCTAAAAGTCTGACTACTTTCATTTCTGACTTGAACCTTTGCGATATCTAGCGCTTTACAAATGTCAACCAAAGGAATTACATGTTCTTTTCACCACAGCATAAAATGTATTCCTAAATAGATTATCTTCTTATATCAAACACTTTCATCCAACATATGAAAACAGTTGACATATTACCAATCCTGCTATCTGATCATTCCCCAGTTTTTTGTAAATTAGCACTCTTCTCCGTGTCCCCCTGTTCTAAATGTTGGTGTTTTAATACATTGCTCCTCCAATGTGAAGGCTTCATTTTACAGCTTAAAAGCAATCTACAGATATTTATCGAAATAAATCAGGATTCTACAAATCTGCAAATACTATGGGAAACAATTCAATGTTTTTTGAGAGGCAGCTGTATTTCATATGCATCCTTTAGGAATAAATCCAGAATAAAGACATCTGAAGAACTTGAAACAAAAATGAACTTTTTGGAAAATGAACACAAAGTTTTTCACTCAACATAATGCGAAAAAACTAGACTCTCTTAAATCAGAATACCATGCATTGCAGCTAGAAAAAGCTCTCATTCAATGCACTAAATCAAATTACTACTATAATGGAGAGTGGCCTAGCAAACCTCTTGCGTTAAGACTCACACAATGAGGCAATGTCAACTATAACTCCTGTTAAAAAAGATAATCAGGTCACTAAACCTGACGCTATAAACAGGGTCTTTAAAGATTACTACATGAATCTCTAGCTCAGAATCCATTTCTGACCAAAATAGATGCAAACAATTTCTTGCAGGTTTAAATCTCCCAAAGCTTTGTGAATCACAAATCCAAGCTCTAGATGCCCCCATGACACTAAAGGAGCTAAAGTCAGCACTGGACTCCATGCAGAAGGACAAGTCTCCAGGCATAGACCGACTGCTACCAGAACTTTATTCTTAGCTCTGGGAAATTCTTGGCCCTCATATCCTAAACTCATTGAATTATGCAATTGAACATGACTCTCTGCATAGAGATCAAAACACTGCTTTAATATCTCTTATACTTAAAAAAGGAAAGGACCCACATTTGTGCAGCAGCTTTTGTCCCATCTCACTTACCTCCATGGATGAAAAGTTGTATGCAAAGGTACTCTCCAAACGTCTTGAAACAGTTACAGATGAACTTATTCACTACGACCAGACAGGTTTTGTCTGTGGTAGATTAGCCTCTGATAATATTAGGCGTTTACTTAACATAATTGATGTCTCCTCCACACTTAAAGAATCTGGTGTTGTGTTCTCTCTGGATGCGGAAAAAGCCTTCGACTGCGTAGAGTGGACGTACTTGTGGTCAGTTCTCGAGCAATTTGGATTTGGCAGTCACTTCATACACATGATACAGGTATTATATAATGCGTCTACTGCAACAGTCTCTACAGGGCAACAATGCTCTGCTCCCTTCAGACTGAAAAGAGGCACCAGACAAGGTTGCCCTCTCTCCCCCATTGCTTTTTGCTTTGTTTCTAGAGCCCTTAGCCCAGACCATCAGATTAGATACCACCCTCTCCCCAATTTCTGTCAATGGCATAAATCATCATATCGCTTTGTATGCAGATGATATTGCACTGTATATTTCAAATTTAACACAATCAATTCCAAGATGTCTCCAGATCTTCAGTGACTTCAGTAATTTAAGCAGGTATAAAATCAATTGGTCTAAATCTGTCTTAATGCCCCTTAATGAAGTAAGAAGAAAGTCTTGCACACCATGTAACATACCTGTTGTCTCTGAATTCACAGATTTATGGATACAAATTTGTATGTCACTTCAACGTGTTGTAAAACAAAATTATACACTGAAATTTGATAATATTAAGAATTACTTACAGAAATGGGCATCCCTAAATCTAACTATACAAGGTCAAATTACCACTGTAAAAATGAATGCCCTTCCTAGGTTAAACTTCATATTCTCTATGCTGCCACTTTCTCCTCCCCAAACATTTTTTCCTGAACTGAATCGACTAATTTCTTCATTTATCTGGAACAATAAACATCCAAGAATTAAATTCTCAGCACTACAACAGCCTAAGGACAAAGGGTGGCTTTCCATCCCAAACTTTAGACTGTATTTTTGGGCGTTCCAGAAAAAAATCTCTAAGCGTTTGGATGGACACAAGCTCAAAAGTGATGTGGCGAAGCCTAGAAAAACAGTCTATTCATCTTTATCGTTTAGAAGATGTTTTATTTACTGGAATCCCAAAGGGTCAATCTAAAACTAAGTACAGTTGTATTGTTCTTAATTTATTGAAAATATGGCATGACATTGAAAGCTATATGGGCAGCTCCCCCAGATTTACCGAACAATCCCCTATATGGAATAATTACAATCTTCTGACTGATAATAAACCTTTTACATGTAAATCATGGTCGGACAAAGGTGTTCTTGTTTTAAAAGACCTCTTTAATGAACATGGCCTCCAAACATTCCAGGATTTAAGACAGCATTACCCACTACCCAGTTCATTTTATTTCATGCATCTCAGATTAAGATCTGCACTTCGAGCATATTGTGTTCCATGGGGGAAGAATATCCTTCTTCATCCACTCACAAAATGGCTAGTTCCAAATATAAATAGGTCTATTTCACCTATATACAGGGACTTACTAATTCGCACTTACAAACCACCCCCTGTTAGCATAATATGGGACAGGGCATTGTCTAAGTGTGGGTCCACTCTCAATTGGACATGGATATGGGAGGGCATCCCTTCATTATCTAAGAATCCTGCATATCAACTAATTCATTTTAAATTAATACACAGAGCCTACACTACACCATACCTACTACACAAAATGAGAAGAATCTCAAGCCCCCTCTGCACACTTTATAATTCTGACCAAAAAGGTATATACTTTCACATGTTCTGGGAATGTCCTCCAATAGTAAGGTTTTGGGATTTTGTATTACAGACAATATCAGACATTACCCATACAGAATTTCCAAAAAAACCCTTGCTTATGTTTGTTAAATGACGATCATTCTATAGACCTTAGCATTCCTGGCTTAACACCTGCCAAAACACCATCCTGAAACATTGCTTTAATCCCCAGCTACCCATGAACTTTAATTGGCTCTCTGACTTTAAAAACATTGCACTTCTAGAATGCTCTACAGCTAGAATCAATAAAGCAAAACCTTATACCATTTCCTCCTGGAACATGGTTTTAGAAGAATTATCTGAGAAACTAAAAGTGTCTGTATTTTGATTTTTTGATGATTGTATGTCTGCTACATTTTGCCTGAATTTGATTTCATGACCTCACTTTTCCCCATTGTATATAGTTTTACTGTTTGTCTTTATATATATATATATATATATATATATATATATATATATATATATATATATATATATATATATATATATATTCCTACTCAATACAAATTGTTGATCACAAAAAAGATCCCTTGTGTGGACCAGTATACATATCTGGGCAGCATCATGAAAACAGATGGAGGAACCAATCATGATATTCTCAACAATGTGTGGTGTTCATCCCAGTACAGCAACCACACCCAACTGAAACTCTGCAAGAGCTGTATCTTATCAACTCTTGTATGGAGCTGAGTGCTAGCAGATGACAGGGCATGATTTGATGAAGCAAGAGCCTTCAGAGGATACTGGGAATCTTCTGGCCACATGCTATTTCCAACAGAGATCTCCTACAGTGGTGCAAAATAGACAGTATGGGTATAATAATTATAAGAAGACAGTGGAGATGGATTGGTCATATCATCAGAAGAGATGGAATTCACCATGAAGACTGCCCTGCATTGGATAACCAATGGGAAAGGAAAGCAAGGAAGACCCAAAAACACATAGCAGTATACAATGGAAGCCAAGATGAGAGCAATGGCCAAGAACTGGAATGAAATAAGAAAGATGACAGAAGACTGCTAGCCATGCAGAAACTTTCTTACTGCCCTGCAGTATGTGCTACCAGGTATGATGGACAGTAAGAAAGTAAGAGCCCAATCTTTTTGCATCCTAGCAAATTGAAGTCTTTTCTTCTGATTAGCCTCACTAACAAGTGGATTCTTCTGGCCACACAGTTGCTTAATCCCAATCCTTTGAGTTTTTGATGCACTGTGCATGTGGAAATGCTCTTACTTTCAGTAATAAACATAGCCATGAGTTCTAATGGCAATTTTTTACAATTCAACTTCACCAAACATTTGTGATCTCTGATCATGGGCAGTCATTTTTTCCAACCACAACTGAAGTTGACGGTTCACCACTATCCTTCCAGATTTTAATAATGCGTTGTACAGTTCTTAACCCAATTCCAGTAATTTCAGCAATCTCCTTAGAGTTTTTATTTTTATTTTTTGCGTGCTTGATACAGGCCAATAATTTGACCCTTTTGAAACACAGTAATATAGTTTCCACAACCACAGGATATGTCTTCTGACATGGTGGTTGAAAAAAATGAAAAGCTATTCGCTGCATCAGTTAAGGTTAAAAGAATTGTCGTCAGCTGAAACATATTAATCACTGCAGTAATTATCCAATCAAAGGGTCTTAAGTATTTGCTTATCCAAATGGTGACTTTTTTTGGCAATGCAGTGTAACTTGGCTGGAGTATCTTGACATTATGAAAAGACAACTATGATGTCAGTTTTGGATGCGTCAACTTTGACTACAAGTGGGAGTGAGGGATCTGGGTGACAAAGAATGGGGAGCAGGTCAATTTTTCCACAAAATATCTGGAATGCTCAAGTGGCTTTCATTGCACCATATCATGGTTATGGGTTTCTTTTTCAGAATTTCAGCAAAGGAGCTGAAAGCTTCGATGAAGTCACACACACACACACACACACACAAAAAAAAAAAAAAAAACCTAACTGTAACCCAAATTTTGCTGATCTAGGATGCAGCCTAGATTGTTGGTGAAATTCATACTTTTCCATATATATATATATATATATATATATATATATATATATATATATATATGCTGAATTAGGCCTGGATGATAAAACAACAGTGATATGTACTGTTGAAAAACACTATCAGTAGCAATAAGAAGATTGTTCGATAGAATGTTTCACTTGAATAACTTGTATGCAAACTGCCAGAAAAATGCATAACAAACACACAAAGTTCAGTTACATGAACCCAAGCACACTCCCTCCCTTGCTTTATAAATAGCATATCATATCCTTTGATAATGGAGCATGCTATGAGTGACACACAAACAGCCACGCATTTAACAGGTGTATTGTTTGCACCATCAACATATGACACAACAAAAGAAACAGTGAGGAGTGAGAAGATGAGCAGTGTTTCCCACAGGTCTCAAATGCACTTGTGGTGGTAGCCGGAGGAAAGGGCTGACATTATCTGCCAGCACAAACATGTGACTTCGGATCAGACTGGAATTTGTTCTGCTCGCATGGATTGAAACCTGCATCTCGGAGGTCGCTCATGCTGCTTAGTAAATCATGCATGCTATCAGCAACAAGCACAGGCTTCAGAAAAATGGACTCTTTGTCATTTATGATTTCATTTTTTGACTTACAAAGAAGAATGAAATTCTGTTACTGACATGAAAATAGTTACCTAATGTACAACCCCGATTCCAAAAAAGTTGGGACAAAGTACAAATTGTAAATAAAAATGGAATGCAATGATGTGGAAGTTTCAAAATTCCATATTTTATTCAGAATAGAACATAGATGACATATCAAATGTTTAAACTGAGAAAATGTATCATTTAAAGAGGAAAATTAGGTGATTTTAAATTTCATGACAACAACACATCTCAAAAAAGTTGGGACAAGGCCACGTTTACCACTGTGAGACATCCCCTTTTCTCTTTACAACAGTCTGTAAATGTCTGGGGACTGAGGAGACAAGTTGCTCAAGTTTAGGGGTAGGAATGTTAACCCATTCTTGTCTAATGTAGGATTCTAGTTACTCAACTGTCTTAGGTCTTTTTTGTCGTATCTTCCATTTTATGATGCACCAAATGTTTTCTATGGGTGAAAGATCTGGACTGCAGGCTGGCCAGTTCAGTACTGGACCCTTCTTCTACGCAGCTATGATGTTGTAATTGATACAGTATGTGGTTTGGCATTGTCATGTTGGAAAATGCAAGGTCTTCCCTGAAAGAGACGTCGTCTGGATGGGAGCATATGTTGCTCTAGAACCTGGATATACCATTCAGCATTGATGGTGTCTTTCCAGATGTGTAAGCTGCCCATGCCACATGCACTAATGCAACCCCATACCATCAGAGATGCAGGCTTCTGAACTGAGCGCTGATAACAACTTGGGTCGTCCTTCTCCTCTTTAGTCCAAATGATACAGCGTCCCTGATTTCCATAAAGAACTTCAAATTTTGATTTGTCTGACCACAGAACAGTTTTCCACTTTGCCACAGTCCATTTTAAATGAGCCTTGGCCCAGAGAAGACGTCTGCGCTTCTGGATCATGTTTAGATACGGCTTCTTCTTTGAACTATAGAGTTTTAGCTGGCAACGGCGGATGGCACAGTGAATTGTGTTCACAGATAATGCTCTCTGGAAATATTCCTGAGCCCATTTTGTGATTTCCAATACAGAAGCATGCCTGTATGTGATGCAGTGCTGTCTAAGGGCCCGAAGATCACGGGCATCTAGTATGGTTTTCCGGCCTTGACCCTTACGCACAGAGATTCTTCCAGGTTCTCTGAATCTTTTGATGATATTATGCACTGTAGATGATGATATGTTCAAACTCTTTGCAATTTTACACTGTCGAACTCCTTTCTGATATTGCTCCACTATTTGTTGGCGCAGAATTAGGGGGATTGGTGATCCTCTTCCCATCTTTACTTCTGAGAGATGCTGCCACTCCAAGATGCTCTTTTTATACCCAGTCATGTTAATGACCTATTGCCATTTGACCTAATGAGTTGCAATTTGGTCCTCCAGCTGTTCCTTCTTTGTACCTTTAACTTTTCCAGCCTCTTATTGCCCTGTCCCAACTTTTTTGAGATGTGTTGCTGTCATGAAATTTCAAATGAGCCAATATTTGGAATGAAATTTCAAAATGTCTCACTTTCGACATTTGATATGTTGTCTATGTTCTATTGTGAATACAATATCAGTTTTTGAGATTTGTAAATTATTTCATTCCGTTTTTATTTACAATTTGTACTTTGTCCCAACTTTTTTGGAATCGGGGTTGTACACAGACCATTAAATGTCCTTTTAACAATTACATTACATGGCATTTAGCAGATGCTCTTATCCAGAGTGACGTACGAGTGCAAAAGTCAGGTACAAGAAGTGCTGAACTTCTAGACATGAAAGTTCTAGTGCCAACTGAACAAGTGGCAACAATACTTCGTATAATATTCTGTTGAAATATCAAATACTCAGACAGCCAAGGAAATAAACCAACCATAGAAAGTACAACTAAATAGACAACTCAAACAGCTAACCCCATGCTAGACAGTACACAGTCTGGGTTGGTCTAGACTGAAATGCAGTTACACAGTGGGCAGGGAAGAAGGGGAGACATGCAGCCTAAAAAATCAAGTCAAGTTTATTTGTATAGCGCTTTTAACAATAAACATTGTCACAAAGCAGCTTTACAGAATTTGAACGACTTAAAACATGAGCTAATTTTATCCCTAATCTATCCCCAATGAGCAAGCCTGTGGTGACGGTGGCAAGGAAAAACTCCCTCAGACAAAATGAGGAAGAAACCTCAAGAGGAACCAGACTCAAAAGGGAACCCATCCTCATTTGGGCAACAACAGACAACATGACTATAACATTAACAGTTTTAACATGAAGTCAGTTTCGCTGATGTTATAAACTCTTCATTGATGGAAACGTGAGTGCAAAACTGTTCATGACAACTGTAGTCCTAAAGTTAACAAGTCAACTGTAGTCCTCAGCCATAAAAGCGTAAGTGTCCAGAGCGTCCTCCAGGTGTGACTTTCAACTGTCCACATGGGACCGTCCTCCACAGGAGCGATGCGATGAGACTCCAACCAGACACAGGGCACCAGGATGGATCAGGCAGGTCCGGGGAGCAGAAGAGGTCAGCATCTCGATCCCAGGACCGACATGTAACTCAGAGGGACAAATTTGGGGGGGAGGAGAGAGAGAAAACACAGGTTGTTAGGTATGCCCAATGTCACCTGAATAAGTAGGAACAGTATACATATTGCACTAAGTACAAGCAGGGACTCCGGTAACTAACTACTGTATGACGGCATAACTAAAAGGGGAGAGCCAGAAGGTAACACAGGCATGAGGGAGCCCCAGGACATAAAGCAGCCAGCCACTACACCGTCAACAAACTCGAGTGAGCAAGCGAGTGGGGACTGATAGCATCCATACATCCCAGTTTACCAAAACACTCTATGTCTGAGGACCCTCCAGATCTACACCTTTACCTCATAAACACCATTAACAAAAGGCTTGACTAAACAGATACGTTTTCAGCCTAGACTTAAATGCTGAGACTGTGTCTGATTCCCGAACATTACTTGAAAGGCTGTTCCATAACTGTGGGGCTTTGTAAGAAAAGGCTCTGCCCCCTGATGTAGCCTTCACTGTATGAGGTACCAGCAGATAGCCTGCACCTTTTGATCTAAGTAGGCGTGGTCATAGAGGACCAGAAGTTCACTCAGGTACTGTGGTGCGAGACCATTCAGTGCTTTAAAGGTCAGTAGTAGTATTTTATAATCAATACGAAATTTGATTGGGAGCCAATGCAGTGTGGTCATATTTTCTAGTTCTAGTAAGGACTCTTGCTGCTGCATTTTGAACTAACGGGAGCTTGTTTATGCACTTATTGGAACATCCAGACAGTAAGGCATTACAATAATCCAACCTGGAGGTAACGAAAGCATGAACTAGTTTTTCTGTGTCATGTAGTGACATTAAATTTCTTATCTTAGCAATATTTCTGAGATGAAAGAAAGCTATCTGGGTAATGTTATCAATCTGAGTTTCAAATGAAAGACTAGGGTCAATAATCACTCCAAGGTCTTTTACTGCTGCACGTGAAGAAACAGAAAGGCCATCCAGAGTTACTGTGTAATCAGAAAACTTACTTCTAGCTGCATGTGGTCCTAGTACAAGTACTTCAGTCTTGTCAGAGTTAAGCAGAAGGAAGTTAATAAGCATCCAGTGTCTAATGTCCTTCACACATTCCTCAAGTCTATTAAGCTGGTGTCTCTCATCAGGTTTTGCAGAAACATACAACTGTGTGTCATCAGCATAACAGGGGAAACTAATACAATGTTTATGAATAATATCACCCAGAGGTAACATATATAAAGAAAAAAGCAGTGGATCCAAAACAGAACCTTGTGGAACACCAAATTTTACCTCAGTATGTCTAGAAAAATCACCATTTACATCAACATACTGATAGCGATCAGTTAAATAAGACCTGAGCCAGGAGAGGGCCGTTCCCTTAACTCCCAAAACATTTTCTAGTCTATCCAGAAGAATGGAATGATCAGTGGTATCAAATGCTGCACTAAGGTCAAGCAACACAAGCAGCGAGACACAGCCCTGATCAGATGCCAACAGTAGGTCGTTTACGACTTTAACCAGTGCTGTCTCTGTGCTATGATGAGGTCTGAATCCTGACTGATACATTTCATGGATGTTATTCCTATTTAAATATAAGCATAACTGCTGTGCCACAGCTTTTTCAAGGATCTTGGAGATAAAGGGGAGGTTTGATATTGGCCGATAATTGGACAGCTGACAGGGATCAAGGTCAGGTTTTTTAATCAGGGGTTTGATAACTGCTAGTTTAAAGGATTTGGGTACATAGCCAATCGTAAGAGAAGAATTTATTATTTTTAGAAGAGGTTCAATTACTTCAGGTATTATCTGTTTGAATAGACATGTAGGTAAGGGATCTTACATGTAGGTAAGGGATCTTACCTACATGTCTATTCAAACAGATAATACCGAAGTAATTGAACCGCTTCTTTCCCTTACATGTAGGTAAGGGTGTACACCTAAGGGTGTACACATGTAGGTAAGTGGTAGTACACAAGTTGAGGCTTTTGATGCCAAGATTAATGAAAGTAATTCAGTTTCTCTAAGGGGAGTAAAACATTCTAATTGCTGATCTGATAGTTATATTGTTAACTACAGGGTCACTTACATTGTCTGACCTTAAATTAGTAATTTGAATTTTTTGTCGGATATTCTCAATTTTGTCATTAAAAAAATTCATGAAGTCATTGCTACTATATACTACAGGTGTGCATGTGTCCTATAGTGGACTTATCCCTGGTTAATTTTGCTACAGTATTAAATAGGAATCTAGGATTATTTTTGTTATCTTCTATTAGGGAGGAGAGATATGTTGATCTAGCAGTACTAAGAGCTTTTCTATGCTTCAGGAAGCTCTCCTTCCATGCTAATTTGGACACTACCAATTTTGTTTGACGCCATTTACATTCCAATTTTCAAGTGTTCTGTTTTAAAGTGTGAGTGTCATCATTATACCAGGGTGCTAATTTTTTGTCTCTGACCATTTTCCATTTAAGAGGAGCTTATATTATCTAAAGTATGGCGGAACGTTGACTCTAAGCATTCAGTTGCCTGATCAAGTTCTGCAGGGGCTGACAGTGACCCAATTAAAGTTGATAACTCTGGGAGATCATTTATAAAGCTCTGTGCAGTAGTTGACATGAATGTACGTTTAATACAGTAGCGTAGTGAGGTGCATATATTATTACTCAGACATATTTTGAATGAGATGAGATAATGATCTGAGAACTTCAGACTCTGGAAGTATGACTATATTTTCTATGTTTAACCCGAATGTTAGCATTAGATCGAGGGTATGACCACCATTATGGGTCGGTCCTATGACATTCTGATTAATCCTTACTGAATCTAAAATGGACTCAAATGCTGTTTTCAAAGGGTCTTCTGGGTTATCAAAGTGAATATTAAAATCTCCGACAACTAAAGCTTTGTCTAAGGAAATAACCAGATCTGAGATAAAATCTGCAAATTCAGAAAGAAACTCAGAATATGGCCCTGGGGGCCTGTAAATAACAAGTAACGGAATTAACTGGGTAGACCTATTTTTCAAGGCTACATACATTATATTAGTATGAAGAACTTCAAATGTATTAAATTTATAACCAGGTTTTTGTGTTACACCTAAATAATCATTATAAATAACCGCGACGCCTCCTCCTCTACCAGTTAGATGAGGCTGGTGTATATAACTCTATCCAGGAGGACTAGCTTCATTTAATGCTATATATTCATTTGGCTTAATCCATGTTTCAGTTAAACAAAGTACATTAAACTCCTGATCTGTAATGAGTTCATTAACCATTAGCACTTTAGATGTAAGAGATCTAATATTTAATAGCCCCACCTTTAGATCAAAGGTGCTGGCAGCAGCTGTACAGTCAGTATGATCTAATTTTATATTGATTAGGTTACTGGAGCAAACTATGAATATTTCTACTTTCTTGTTGAGCTCGGGGAACAGACACAGTCTCGATGTAGTGGACGAAGAGGCGAGCCTTCAGTCTGCATTTGAAGGTGGTCAGGGAGTCAGCATCTCTGACCTCAATGGGAAGGTCATTCCACCAATGGGGAACCAGGACAGACAGCAGTCTTGAGCGGGCTGAGAAGGAGTGGATAATCAGTTAAATAGGCTAGAAAAAAAAGCATGATTAAAAAGCTGAATGCACTAACTGGCACTCCATATTGTCATGGTAACATTAACAATAACCTAATATCCACACTGTCTATAGTCTGAAAGCTCTCCATTCATGTGGTCGGCTATTTGGCCAATCATTCCAACAGAACACACTTGCTTTTATCAGTACAGTACATTATGTTCATTATTATTTATCTATGGCTCACAGACCATTCTCCTTCTTGAAACATATTTGCTAAAATGGGTCACCAAATATACTTTCATGGCTGTTAATATTCCTAGGTGGCCTGCCCAAGTAAAGTCTATGTGGGGAAACACTGTACAAATGATGATGAATAAATTGCTGATAAAAGTAAAGTGTTTAAATTCAAAATAAAGTGGTTAAATTAAACCTTTTTTTCTCTTCGTAATTATTAAAAATAGGTTATTAAAAATGATCAATAATTGATATAGTCGAAATGTTTCATTTCAGTCTACTGAGGTATTTCACCTGACGTCACAGGGTCACGTGACGCCCCAGTGTCCGCCATTTTGGACGGCAAGCTAGCTAATGTCAACATCATAGTATCTAGTATGTTGCTGTAGCAACGTTTACGTTCAGTCATTTGGATGACTGTTAAAACCTTTCAGTCTCAAGTTTTTCCTTTACTGTATTTACTAGTTTACTGAGCCGGCCAGCCCCGGAGCGCTAGCTAGCGCCGGCCAGCCCCGGAGCGCTAGCTAGCGCCGGCCAGCCCCGGAGCGCTACCTAGCCCCGGCCAGCCCCGGAGCGCTAGCTAGCCCCGGCCAGCCCCGGAGCGCTAGCTAGCGCCGGCCAGCCCCGGAGCGGTAGCTAGCGCCGGCCAGCCCCGGAGCGGTAGCTAGCGCCGGCCAGCCCCGGAGCGCTAGCTAGCCCCGGCCAGCCCCGGAGCGCTACCTAGCCCCGGCCAGCCCCGGAGCGCTAGCTAGCTAGCCCGCCCCGGCCAGCCCCGGAGCGCGCTCAGTAAACTAGTAAATACAGTAAAGGAAAAACTTATAACGAGCCATGTCTCAACAGACTAAGAAGTTATTTCAATGACATTTAATAACATTTTATCCTGAGGACCGAAAGTAAATGAAAATGTGAACAAATCTTAGCTGTCAGTGAACAATCCTGGTGGAAGCAGGTAAACGTCGTTCTCTAAGCCTGCTAACCTCAATTTTTGCAAATACCTCTCTCTCTGCTCGCCCTGTAAATGCCCTACGTCGCTGGATAGTGAAGGTGTTTTCTGCATCTCGCTCCTTTTTCTTTTACGTTTTTCGTTTGTCGCCTTCCTCGCATTCAAACCGATTCGAGCCGTGCCGTCCAAAATGGCAGCATCACATGACTTGGTCACGTGAGTGAAATACCTCAATTGGCCAGCCCTATGCTGAATATGTTCTTTCCCTTATGAGAAGTATACAGTATTGTCAATGTACACAAAAATCTATTAAAGC
This sequence comes from Neoarius graeffei, assembly GCF_027579695.1. Taxonomy (NCBI): domain Eukaryota; kingdom Metazoa; phylum Chordata; class Actinopteri; order Siluriformes; family Ariidae; genus Neoarius; species Neoarius graeffei. Next base: position 31,964,459 of record NC_083586.1, read on the forward strand.
ACTCTCTCAGAATTGTATTCACAAAAGCTTGGAAAACTGAAGGAGAATTTCCTAGGCCATACGGCATCACAAGGTATTTATAATGGCTGATAGTTATCAAATCATTGCCCTCTCTGGTACGTATTAGGTTAGGTGCAATTTGGTAAAAAAAATATATAAATATATATATATAATCACCTGTTTGAGAGCAGAAGTGACAAGAGACAGAACTTGACAGTGACTGCATAGAGACATCCGTAATCAATACAAGGTCTTAACATGCCATCTTTCTTCCCCACAAAGAAGAACCCTGCCATTGTAGGAGACATGGTTGGTCTAATATAGCCTTGAATAATGTCTTCATTGATGTACTATGTATGTATACATCCATCATCCTGTGCAGGGTTGCGGGCAAGCTGGATCCTATCCCAGCTGACTATGGGTGAGAGGTGGGGTACACCCTGGACAAGTCACCAGATCATTGCAGGGCTGACACACAGAGACAAACAACCATTCACACTCACATTCACACCTACAGTCAATTTAGAGCCACCAATTAGCCTAGCCTGCATGTCTTTGGACTTTGGGGGAAACCGGAGCACCCGGAAGAAACCCACGCAAACATGGGGAAAACATGCAAACTCCACACAGAAAGGCCCCCGTCGGCCACTGGGCTCAAACCCAGAACCTTCTTGCTGTGAGGCGACAGTGCTAACCACTACACCACCGTGCCACCTGTATGTATACATTGTACAGCAATTGTAAACAGTCTATTCATCTCTGTAAAAATTGCAGGTTTTTGTCATGAAAATGGAAAAAAATTAAACCAAGATAAATCATGTCAGATCATTTCCATCTTTCATGTGATAATAGTCACCAAAATTCCAGTAAAAAACAAACAGTAATGTTTTAGGAGAAAAAAAGGAAAAGAAATGAACAATAACCTCATGTGACTGCGCTCAATCCAGAACAAGAGCAATTGAGAAACTAGGCAAAGTCATATATGCATGGACTGGCTATCAAGAACGAAATGCTCAGAACTTACACAAGTGTAAACTATCAGCAAGGCTGTGTCCCCACATGGTTTAAATACTCTGCAAGCAGGAAACAGAATGAATAAATAATTATGATTTTTTTTTTTTAAACTCTGGGAGGTTTTCCTCTGGTGGTGTGGTGGGAAACTGTCGGATGCGTCAAGAATCTCTCTCTTTTTGTTCGAAGAAAGATTCTTCTATTGAATGAATAGAACATTCTGATTATGTTGTGTGATACATCCATGGATAAATCCATTTTCACTTTTTTCTATGAAGGGTGTCAATAATTCTGTACACAGTACATTTAATTGAATAAAAATAAACAATATTGGCTTTAATTGCACTTTTAATTACTTTTGACAGTGAGGTGCAAGACAGAATATAACTAACCCTGTGGAGGCAACTATGGCATAATTTGAGTGGTACACATAAAGAACCATTTTCTGAATGGCAAATAATTAAATGCTCAAATGGTTCTTTATAGTCACAGTTCTACATAAAACTACTGTCTTTACGAAAGAACCCCTGAAGAGCCCTTTTCTTTCCTTGAGTTTAGAAGTATGGAACCATTTAGGAGTTTATGAGATAATGGTTGGTGTTGCTCTGTGCAGAGAGGGTTTTTTGGGGTTTCAGAGGGTTGAAGGAGAATGAGGTGTTAAGGGAGTTATGAAAAATAGGAAAATGGTCACAAGTTCTAGGGTGTAACGCCATCTGTTCCCCATTTCTCCAGCAGCACTATTCACTGCCCATGAATCAGAAGGCAACTTTTCACAAAGAGTTTATATATCAGACCCAAATCTTCAAAATGTAACTGACTATTTTGGGATTTTCAACAAAGTGTCCTTGAAAAGGTGCTCAAACTTCAGAAAATGGTCTTTTGCACCTCAGGCTGCACCAAATGAGTGATTTTATTTCCAACACACATTGGGTTTTTGGTACTAGCTTTATTACAATCAAATCAAAATCCTTCCCACACCATGTGGCGCTGATCTCCGCCGCACTCGGCCTCTCGCCTATTACATAGCTAGGGTTACAGTGGGGGGCTAGACCTCTGGTAACCACAAGAGTTTGACTCCCCACTCACATCTGTATTGCAGCATGCCTTGCTAGACAGCAGCAGGTACCATTTTTATGATGGTCTTTGGTATGACCCAACCATGAGTAGAACTCGCAATCTCCCAATCAAGAGACGGGCACGCTAACCACTAGGCCAACTCACGGTACTAGCTTTATTGCCAATCACTGTAAATGTTTTACATAGAATGAACATCCAGTTGTCACTTTAGGTTAGGACCAAACACATTAAGGAAATGGGGTGAAAATTTAGTCAGAAGGGGGACCAGTTGCAAGAATAGCAAAAACCATGTGACTGTTCATACTTCTAAGCAGTCAAACAACACAGCAGTAATGTAAAATTTATGGAAATCACTTTGGAGAGAAACAGTATAAAGGCACCGTCCTAGTGCATAACAGCATTTCCCCCTTTCAGTAAAAACCATGGTAGCTTTGTTTCTAAAATCAAAGAATTCAAGATCAGGATCCTTATTCTGAATTCACACACTGCATGTTAACTACGACTAGACTAACACTGATCAGGGCCGAGCTTCCCAAAAGCATTGTAAAGTTTCTATTAACTGACTACTTTTTTTTAAACACTGTGTAGCAGTCCTTTGCAAAGTAAATCTACTTCTAGTTATTGAATCAAGTATACAATTTAACTACCCCGATTTTAAAAATGCTGTAGCTTAGCTAGCTTCAATGGTGTACAGCACTTTACCTTACTTTCCACATACTTTTATCTGTCCTTTGTTTTTTTTAGTGGTCATTTGCTGAACTCCACTCTCCTGAATGTAATTTGATTATCCCTGGTCCATAATAGATGATGTGAATATTTCATTACAAGTATTCATGTAAAGACCAAGATGGTTTCACTAAAAAGGGTTTATAATCATCTTATTATTGTTGTACAATCCTAAAATAGATTTATCTAAAATAGATTTATAACAGTGTTGCAGATTTGGTAACACATGCTGTCGTTCTTTTGGGATTAACTACATTTAAAACATTATACATGATTTGTTATATTTTTATAAAATAAGCCTGACCAACACAAGGCCAAAATAACCTCTGAAATGCAATGGGAAAACACACACACACACACACACACACACACACACACACACACACACACACACACAGAGAGAGAGAGAGAGAAACTGTATATCATGATGTTAAAATAAACATCCAACAACGTTGTTGCTGTTAAGCACTGATTTAGAAGAGAGGAAATTTATTCCGTGCATGCATGCTCTCTTCTTCCAAGCAGACAAAGCACAAGAATGCATACACACACAAACACAGTCATACATGATAAGGGCCGCATTCCAGAGCAATTTATGCCTCTTTTTATATACTTTATATGCGTCAAAAACAATCAGGGCTTTCCTAAAACACCTAAAGGTTATAAATCTAATACTCATATAAATATGGGAAACACTTTACAGTAAGGTCTACAAATAAGCATATATTAATATTTACATAGTGCTTACATAGTAATAATGAATTAATATGTGCACTAATCCTTAGCTCATAAGGAAATAATGAAGCATATGGTATACATTAGCAGCTTCTGAGTCATATACAGTATAAATAGATCTTAATAAGATTAAAGTGTTAACATCATGTAAAGTCATTTTGTTAATTGATACCATGACTTGCAGTATTAATAAAGTCCATTTACATTATGAAGGGTGTGTTGGGAACAACACAGGTTAACCCAAGACCGATTGAGACTATTGTATTTTACTATAAAATACTTTTAGAGTATTTTCCTTTCCAGTATCTCCACTTCTAAATGAAATCTTTACACAGTATATGTACAGTATTAAGGCAAAACCTTGTGGACAGTCATATGTGATCCTTCCTCAATCTGTTGCCACAAAGTTATAAGCACACAATTGCATAGAATGTCTTTGTTTGCTGTAGCTTTCCAATTTCCCTTCACTGGAACTAAGAGGCCCAAACATATTTCAGCATGACAGTGCCTCTGTCCACAAAGCGAGCTCTATGAAGACATGGTTTGGTAAGATTGGAGTGGAAGAACTTGAGTGTCCTGCACAGAGTCCTGACCTCAAGCCCACTGAACACATTTGGGGTGAACTGGAATGCCGAATATATGCAAGGCAAGGCAAGTTTATTTATATAGCGCATTTCATACACAGTGGCAGTGCAATGTGCTTTACAGAGGTAAAGGCAAAACAGTAAACAATAAAAAATAAAATTACATAAAGTAAAGGGGGAAGAAGAGAGAAAAATAAAATGAGAATTAAGCAATAGTAGAAATAAAGTAATAAAATGAAGTAAAAAACAGCAGAATAAAATGGAATAAAAGTTAAGTAAAATTTAAAACATGCAAAGACTGTAAAAGTTAAGTAAAGTTTAAAACATGTAAAGATAATGACATTTACTGTATCAGTTAGCAGAAAGCATCTGAGAACAGCTTAGTCTTTAGTCGAGATTTGAAGCTGCCAACAGCAGGAGCATTTTTGATGTCCTCTGGGAGTTGGTTCCATAGCTGTACTGCATAGTAGCTAAAAGCTGCTTCACCACACTTTGTTTTAACGACAGGATTTACCAGTAAATTTTGCTGCTGCGATCTGGTAGATCTGATTGGGTTAGGCCGCTGCAACATATCAGAGAGGTAATTGGGCCCTGTACCATTTAGAGATTTGTACACCAGCAGCAATGCTTTAAAGTCAATTCTGTAGCTTACTGGAAACCAGTGAAGGGACCTTAGAATTGGAGTAATGTGCTCTCTTCTTTTTGTTCGTGTGAGAACCCTAGCCGCTGCATTTTGAACCAGCTGAAGTTGTTTGATGGTCTTTTTTGGCAGGCCTGTGAAAAGGCCATTGCAGTAGTCAACCCTACTTGAGATGAAGGCATGTATAAGTTTTTCCAGATCATTTTTTGACATAAGTCCTCTTAGTTTGGAAATGTTTTTTAGGTGATAAAATGCTGATTTAGTGATTGCTTTCATATGACTGTCAAAGTTTAACTCGCTGTCAATGAAAACACCAAGATTTTTAACCATATCTTTTGTTTAATCCCCTTTGTGTCAAGAATAGTGGTAATCCTGAGTCTTTCATCTTTTTTCCCCAAATAGAATTACTTCTGTTTTATCTGTGTTCAGCTGAAGAAAATTTTGTGACATCCAGTTGTTGATTTGGTCGATACACTGGTAGAGATATTCAAGGGGGGCATAATCATTAGGTGATAGAGCAAAGTAAATTTGGGTGTCATCTGCATAGCAGTGATACAAAATTGAGTTGTTCTTGACAATTTGTCCAAGTGGGAGCATATAAAGGTTGAATAGTAAATGGTCCAAGGATCGCCCCCTGGGGGACACCACAGGTCAAGGACATTGATGTTGAGGTACAATTTCCCATGGTAACAAAGAAGCTTCTAAGTATGATTTTAACCAATTGATAACTTTACCAGTCAACCCAACCCAGTGTTCAAGTCGATATAGCAGTATGTTGTGATCAATATAGCAGTATGTTGTGAACAGTATCAAAAGCTGCACTGAGGTCCAGTAACACCAGGACCGATGTTTTGCCTGCATCAGTATTAAGACGTATGTCATTTATAACTTTAATCAGCGCTGTTTCAGTGCTGTGATTGGCACGAAATCCTGACTGAAAGTTATCAAAGCAGCTGTTTGATATCAAGAAGGCAGTTAATTGATTGAAGACAATTTTTTCAAGGATTTTCCCGATGAATGGTAGATTTAATATTGGCCTGTAGTTGTTCAATACTGAAGCATCCAGATTATTCTTTTTAAGTAGGGGCTTTACAATGGCTTTTTTCAGGGACACAGGAAAAATGCCAGTCTCTAGGGATGTATTTATGATCTGAAGCGAGGTCTCTTTGCCTGACATCAGCACTTGACCTTACTAATGCTCTTGTGACTGAATCAGTGCACATCCTTACAACTATGTTCCAAAATTTAGTGGAAAGCAATTCCAGAAGAGTGGAGGTTATAACAGTAAAGGGGGACTAAATGTGGAATGAGATTGTGGCAGCAGGGGCGTGTGTCTTTTGTGTGTGCGTGTGTGCCCAGTTTAAGTCACTGACTAAACGAAAGTAAGCCGTGAATAAATGCACCTTGTGTTGTCACAAGCCTGTCTTCCAGTCCGTTATTTTCCGCAAGCCTCAAAAGGGTTACTGAGATGTTCAAAAAACACATACTATATGGATGTGATGGTCAGGTGTCCGCATATCTTTGGCCATATAGTATAGATAAATGTTACGGGTGTTTTTTGAAACCAGGTGAATCTGGATTCACCTAAGTGATTCTATATTTACCAAGGTGAATTAGGTCAACATTCTTAAAGGGGATTTTTTTGGGAGGACTCATTTAAAAAAAGGGGCTTGGATTTTTTTAGGGGGTTCATTTCAACAACCACAATCTATTCACCTTTCCCCCTTCGCACTTGGAAGACGGCTCTGGACACTTACAATAATGCTTTTATGGCTGAGGACTACAGTTAACTTGCTAACTTTAGGACTGCAGCTGTCATGAACAGTTTTGCACTCAAGTTTCCATCAGTGAACAGTTTATAACTTCAACAAAACAGACTTGGTGTTAAAACTATAATGAATTTTCTGGTTACACAGTTTTACTTTGTGACTCTACAGGACACTGTTATAGAAGCAAGTTATTTATAAATCACGTTGTCTGTTATCACCCAGATGAGGATGGGTTCCCTTTTGAGTCTGGTTCCTCTCGAGGTTTCTCCCTCATGTTGTCTGAGGGAGTTTTTCCTTGCCACTGTTGCCATAGACTTGCTCATTGGGGATAGATTAGGGATAAAATTAACTCATGTTTAAAGTCTTAAAATTTCTGTAAAGCTGCTTTGTGACAATGTCTATTGTTAAAAGCACTATAAAAATAAATTTGACTCTTGCTTCTCACTCACCCAATCCTCTTTTTATAGCTTCTAATGTCTCTCCACCCAGAATTACACTTATATACCCGTCTGACTAATTTAATTTGCTTTTTCCCTTTTTACTGTCCTTGCTGGGGCTCAAACTCAGGACCTTTAGCTTTGAAGTCCACCACTTTACCACAGAGAATTCAGCTACAGCAAAGAAATTAAACATTCATCTAGATTACCCAACCCTAAACCAAGGTAAATCTCTAGAATCATCTCAGTGAATCCAGATTCACCTGATTTCAAAATTAACATAAATATTAATGTAAAAGCTAATGATATATGCTTTTATCAAGTCAGAGGTTACTAAGAGTAACATTGTAGATGTGTGAAAATGATCACAGGCAATGTCTGAAGCCATAATATGCTCTCGTCCCATCCCAGTGTGGCAATGTAACTTACAGCAGCTTATGGTCACTGAAATACTGGATATTCACTAAAGACTAAGTGATGTCTTTACTAAAACCTTTTTTTCATCTCAGAAATATTTCTAAGATAAGAAATATGTCATTACATGATGCAGAAAAACTAGTTCATGCTTTTGTTACCTCTAGATTGGATTTTGTAATGCCTGGATGATCCAGTTGCTGCATAAACAAGTTCCAGTTAGTCCAGAATGCAACAACCAGAGTCCTTATTAGAACAAAACAAATTGATCACATCGCTCCTATCTTTTCCACACTGCACTTGCTCCCAGTAAAATTTGGATGCATGTACTAGAAATCCTTTCAACACACTCAGTATGTATGTATGACTTAACATCATTTGTTGAAGAGAATTTACTTGTAATTGCACTGGTGTCACCCAGAAGAGGATGGGTTCTGTTTTCTGGTTCCTCTCAAGGTTTCTTCCTCGTGTCATCTCCGGGATTTTTTTCCTTACCACTATCATCTCTGGCTTGCGCATTAGGGAACTCAAGCTTAAAGCCATACCACTCTTAGAATGCGTGATCTTGTCTGATATCAGAAGTGAAGCAGATTCAGGCCTGGTTAGTGATGGGATGGGATCCAAATCTATATTTGGATTTCTAAAAAGCTGTTTTCTGACAATGTACATTATTTACAGCAATATGAAAATAAAAATTAATCAAAAACAGGGTGGTGTGCAGTGGTCTGACATGAAGCAGATTTACTGTTACCACCCCGAGTTTGGTTATTTTCCCTTAACAGTATGTCCTGAGGTGTTTTGATCCTCTTACATGCTACAGCAATTTTCCATCTTTATTAAAAGATCTTGATTAAGATCTTTCTTAATACTGCAATCCATGATGCTCCAGGAATTAGTACATGTATTAAGTCTTCATTACAAAAGCATTTATTCATTATTAATAAAATATTTTTTTTTCTTTGAAAAAGGTTTTAGCAAAATATGCCACAGATTTTTTTTTTATCTTGGCCAATTAAAAGAATTACATGTACAGAATTACATGTGTAGCAAGAAAAACATTTGTATCTTGATGACTTTTATTTCAGTTTGTTTTTAGTGAAGAATTCACTCAGAACAGGCTTCAGCATTCACACCATATACCAAACAGATAGCCAGATTCAAGTGTGCCAGAACCTCATGTCTTCTACAACACCAAATCAGAAAAAAAATGAGACAATATGGAAAATGCAAATAAAAAAAAGAAAGTAGTGACTTCTAAGTTTGCTTTGACTTGTATTTCATTGCAGACAGTATGAACCCAAGACATTTCATGTTTTGTCTGGTCAGCTTCATTTCACTTGTTAATATACATCCATTCCTATGTTTCAGTCCGGCAACACATTCCAAAAAAGGTGGGATGGGGGCAATTTAGAGCTAGTAATGAGGTAAACCAATTAAATAACGATGTGATTTGAAACAGGTGATGTCAATACCTGATTGTAATCATGATTTGGTACAAAATCAGTATCCAGGAAAGGCCTAGTCTTTGAGGAACAAAGATGGGCCAAGGATCTCCAATGATCAACAAATGCATGAGATAATTATTGAAATGTTTAAAAACAATGTTCCTCAAAGAAAAATACAAAGGGGATTGGATAGTTCACTCCCTACAATATATAATATCATTAAATGATTCAAGGAATCTAGAGGAATTTCAGTGTGTAAAGGGCAAGGGCGCAAGCCTAAGCTGAACACTCATAATCTCTGATCCCTCAGATGGCACTGTATCAAGAACTGTCATTCATCTATAGCTGATAGACCACATGGGTTTGGGATTACTCTGGTAAACCTTTGTCAATCACTACAATACAGAGTTATATCCACAAATGCCAGTTAAAATTTATTGTGCAAAAAGGAAGCCTTATGTTAACTGTGTCCAGAAGCACTGTCGACTTCTCTGGGCTCAGAGACATCTGGGATGGACCGTCACACATTGTGGTCAGACGAATCAGTTTTCCAAATCTTTTTGTAAGAAATTGACACCATGTGCTTTGGACCAAATTAAAAAGGACCATCCAGACTGTTACTAGCAACAAGTCCAAAAGCCAGGACCGGTCATGGTATGGGGTCAGTGCCCTTCACAAAGGTAACTTACATTTCTGTAAGTTGCCTTCAAGACAACATCTTTTCCAGGGATATTTGAACAAGACAATGCAGTACCACATTCTGCACACATTACAAAGGCATGGCTGTGGAAGAAGAGGGTGCCTGTCCTTCTGTCCCCAATAGAGAATGTGTCGTAAATTTTGAAATGAGGAAAAAAAAAAAAACGACGACCCTGTACTGTTGCACACCTTAAGACCTGCTGGCAGGAAGAATGGGACAAAATAACACCTGAAACACTTCATCACTTGGTGTCTTCAGTCCCTAAACATCTTTTAAGTGTTGTGAGAAGGAATGGCAGCATTATAAAGTGGTAAATGCTTTACCATCCCAACTTTTTTAATTTGTTGCAAGAATAAAAATTGACGTGTTTATTTTGAAAAAAAAAATCATGAGGTAAAACATCAAATAATGTTGTGTTGTATTGATTTTGAGTGCAATGCAGGTCAAAGATTATTTACAAATAATTGGTTTCAGTTTTAATTTCAACATACCATCTCAACTTCTGATTTGGGGTTGAATCGTTAGAGTTAGGGGAAGCTACACCATCAGACGGGACCCAGGGATGTAGTATGACTCCTTCCAGATGCTGCTCTCTCCACAGTTGGTGGTTTTTCTCTTGCACTGGAAACAGCGGCGGTACTGTTCACACTGATCCATCAGCAACCTGCCACCTGACCTGCGTATACAAGCATATTCAAATAAAACCATAATATACAATAATACTGCAGAATAAGTAACACTGACTCGACGTGTACATTGAGAAGAGGCATATGTTCAAAAGCAGTTTTCTGAGAAATTTGTAATCTTATATGAAATCATTCAACTTTTGCAGTATTTCTCTACTGGGAACCATTTTTAGGGAAAAAAAATTACATTACATTAATGGCATTTAGTAGATGCTGTTATCCAGAGCGACATACAACGTACCCAGAGCGGCCTGGGAGTTAGGTGCCTTGCTCAAGGGTGCTTCAGCCATTCCTGCTGGTCCAGGGAATCAAACTGGCAACCTTTTGGTCCCAAAGCTGCTTCTCTAAACATTAGGCCATGGCTCCCAGCATAGTAACTCCTGAAAGTCTCAGTTTATTGCTCAGGTATTCGTATTGAAGTATATTATTTAACAAATACTGTGAATTATTCAATAAATTGAGTGTAGTGTAGTTCAGGCAGAGCACAAAGTCAAGGTCAGCCCTCAATCCTGGCTATGTCAGCTGACTACAGCTGATCTCAAACCAGCCTACAACTGCTGACAGCTCAGCTGATTCCCTTCTACACATTCTACTGGCATATCTCACAAAGGCGCCTTATTTAAGCTGCTTTAACCTGTCTACCTTTGCTGCTTCCTCTGCAAGCTGTTTTGCAACCCACCTCCACCCAAGCGGCGACTCCTTTTTTATGCTGTTCTGATTTTAATCAATGTTATTTCTGTGTCATTGATGCCTGCTCTGTTCTGTACCCCATGCAGGGTCTTTGTTGCTGCTCATCCTGCTTTAGTCTTTCCATGCAGGCACATAGAAGGGCAGGGAGGTGTGCTTTCCCTGCCTCAAGGCTTTCCACGTATGCACGTGGAAGGGCAGGGAGGTCCCAGAACAGAGCCACACCGCCAAATACAACTTATTGCAAATGTAAATAAATTTTCTTTGACTAAAGTCGTCCTGACTGAACTATAGTAAAACACAAGTGAGTAAAGTTACAGCCCAGTAACTGGTCCTGGAAGTTTTATGTGCTTTAGAAAATTAATCAGTACCTTCTGGTCTATTAGATTTGAGAATTCAACAGCTGTTGTATAAAGGAGATAAAGTTACAAAAAAATAAAGTACAAAATGGTTTTCACAACAACAGCAGCTAATATCCATCCATCCATCCTCTATACCATTTATCCAGGGTCATTGGGGGGGCTGGAGCCAATCTTAGCTGATTTCGGGCAAGAAGCAGGGTACTCTCTGTACAGGTTGCCAATCAGTCACAGGGCTAACACAGAGATGAACAACTATTTACACTCATGGGCAATTTAGAGTAGCCAGTTGACCTAATCCACAAAGAATGTCGTTAGGAAGAAACCCACACAGGCACGAGAACATACAAACTCCACACAGAAAGGCCCCTCCCCCAGTCAGCCACAAGATTTGAACCTAGAACCTCCTTGCTACAAGGCAACAGTATTAACCACTGCACCACTGTGCCACCCACAGCCAATATTACAATTTAAAAATTAAGCGCAAAAATAATAGTAAATAATAACTACATTATGTCAAAATAAAAGTGCTAAATAATCTATATGGCTGTTCATGAAAACTTGTTCCATGTCAGATCCCCTTTTCTTCAAGGTTCTTTGTGTTCTTTTTCCTTTCTTTCTTATTTAACCTTCTTTTTGTCTCACCTAATGAAAGCTCTCTCCTCTAGGTCTCGGCAGCGTTTCAGGTCAGCGCTGCGAGACCATGTCTCTTCTAGTGCAGTGCTCAGTTTCTTCAGCCTCTCATAACGGGAGATCCGGTCTGCTACCAGTCTGCCAAATAGTGAAATGTGAGCTCAACAGAGTCTCATTGCAATTCTGTAGAAAATTGGGCAAGTCAGTTCTTATAAAAAAATAACAAATGGTAATGTTTTCAAGATCACTATTGCCTGTTCTGATTTCTACAGAAAACCTATTCTTATTAAATAGTACCTCATTTATATGACTGCAAAGAAAATGCACAATACTCAGTGAGGAATAGTATTGACATCTGGTTCTTACATCTGGAACAGTACATGCAAAAAATCATGCTGTATGATGTATTGAACTTTGACCTTAAACACACATGCACTGACTGCTGAATGATTTGTTTATAAGAAAGATTCCTTTCCAAGAATACATCAACACTCTGAGTTAATGTATTCACTATCCGGTCAATTCTATGACCTCAGTATGGAAGAATTTTATTTTCACCAAGATCATATCTGAATCAATCTGGATATAATGTAAGCCTCTTGGAAAAGAGCCAAGTCTAATCTGAACACAATGCAAACTGTATGTGTATTATACAACCGTGTATTACTGTATGTTTATAAGGAATGAGCTGCTACAGTATATCAGTGCACCGGTTCTCCATTCCGGTCATGTTAACTAAATGCTCTTCAGCCTTTTGGTCTTTCCCCCACTCGAACACACCTGATTCAACCCATCAGCTCAGTATCAAGAGGTCAGCCATGTATGTGTGCAAGGAGGGAAAATGCAAGCCCTTTGGAAAGCATTGCATTCTCAGGACTGGGACTGATGATGGATTCTCACGTCGTTGACGACGCATGAGTATCCAGCAACACAGTTAACGATGATGAGTTCTTTTATGTGCCAGGAGGCTGATACATGATTGGCAACTGCGATTACAAACTTCACAAATATATGGGGAGTTCTCTGCAGCGGAGTTAGCCTTTCTCTTGGCCCTCTTGGTGATTAGAAGTTTGGTTCTGTTCTCATCAAACATCCAAATACCCTTCAGGTACACATCATGCCAAGTCACATGCACCTCAGCACTGCTTTCCCAGCTATCCGGGCTAATATCACAGACCTTGAAGTTCTGCTTGAGAGTGTCTTTGTATCTCAATCTATGTCTCCCAACCACTCTCTTTCCATTACTAAGTTGGCCAAAGAAAATGGCTTTGGGTATTCTGGAATCTTCCATTCTGGCGAGACGTCTCACCCAACGAAGCTGTGCTTTGATGATTTGACTTTCTACACTTGGGACATGACAGGGCTTTAGGACCTCCACATTAGAGACCTTGCCTTGCCACTTGATGCCACATACAGTATGGATCTTAGACAGCATTGTTGAATTTGCTCCAGTACCTTAATATGATGACGGTAGGTTGTCCAATTTTCACAGCTATACAGAAGGGAAGTAAAGCCTCACTCACAACCCGCCATACGGGCTGCTACGGGTGGTCTACGGTAAAAAAAATTGGCAAAACCATGCTTGAGACTTGCACGACACTTGCGTGTGTTCAGTGCCGTAGAAGGTCGCAGACTGCCGGTGGAGACTTTTGGTCCTGCACATGCAAATTCTACAGGTCTTGCAACAAATCAAGAATGCATACACTACGTACGGGACCCATATTCCTTTTGTACGCCTGAACCAAATCAGCAGCGCGGCTAGTAGCGGCTTTTTGTGATGACAGTAAAACTCATGAGTGACGTACGGTCATTGTATGAGTGACATGCCTCAGAAATACTACACAAGTATTCCACACTTGCTATTTGTGCGGCACGCAAGACAGAAGTGCATCTCACTTTCTACCCCTATGTGTGGTGTGCACGCAGCGCACGCGACCTGCACGCGACACGAGGGGCAAGACTCTGGGTATATATATTGGGGAGGAACCAAGGAACCGATCATGTAGCGTGTAGCATTGTAGAAGGGAAGAAGACTACCTCATTTGCTGTTTTTATTTATGTTAATTTACCATGCAAATCTCATCTCATCTCATTATCTCTAGCCGCTTTATCCTTCTACAGGGTTGCAGGCAAGCTGGAGCCTATCCCAGCTGACTACGGGCGAAAGGCGGGGTACACCCTGGACAAGTCGCCAGGTCATCACAGGGCTGACACATAGACACAGACAACCATTCACACTCACATTCACACCTACGGTCAATTTAGAGTCACCAGTTAACCTAACCTGCATGTCTTTGGACTGTGGGGGAAACCGGAGCACCTGGAGGAAACCCACGCGGACACGGGGAGAACATGCAAACTCCGCACAGAAAGGCCCTCGCCGGCCCCGGGGCTCAAACCCAGGACCTTCTTGCTGTGAGGCGACAGCGCTAACCACTACACCACCGTGCCGCCCTACCATGCAAATGCCAAGTAATAAAACATGAGTATAAGGGAATAATGCATTTTATTACACTGTAAAAAATCCCAACTAAATAGCCCAACAGTTTGGGCACTGAAACACACTCTGACTCCAAGCTGCTGTCCTGCTCCTACTGAGTGGTGGGATGGGGTGTCCTTGTTCTCATCGCTGAGCATGGCACAATGGCCTGACATCGATGATGGGATTGCAATGCCCTCACTTCTGGGCGTCGTTAGTTGAAACATACATGAAAATCAGCATATATAATATTAATTACATAAGCATATAGATACTGAAATGAATGTTTAAAGCATGTGTATTTACCTGTGGAAATCCCTCTGGCGGGATGCTGTGCCTTCTGCCAGCTTGAAGGCATACTTCTCCCTGTCTGTGCAGGGCTCGCCAGTGCTGCTACCATCATCATCAAATTCTTCCTCCTCCTCTGCTGTTTCAGGCTAGGTTACTTCACTTTTGCTCGCTTCTTCTTGGGTCCCATTTTCTAAACTTTAAACTGAAAATTTAAAAATTTTTCCCCAAAATATCCAATGTTCTTCAGTCAAAAGACAGATGCAGAATGCTGCAGACACGCTGGTTTTATACCCACTCCTGGCTTGCATCACACGCAAGTTATGAGTGATTGTAACGTGCTAATCACATGCATCACACATGCTTCACAAGTGTGGCCCGAACTCATAGTGCAGGAAACTGGTAAAATGCAAGTCTCACACACTCCACACTCACTGATCACGTGCGTCAGATATACGCTTTCCACGGGCTAACGGCACAATTTTTCCCACGCCTCGAGGAAGTCAGGTGTGCAACCTGTACTTAACAAGTACTTTGCCCGTACTCCTCCACCAAACTTCCCCCGGGTTCACCGCGACCCTGTGGCATGGCTGCGAGCTACCAAACCCTGCGACCCGTGCGTGTCCAAAACACTTACAGTGGGCTGTGAGTAAGGCTTAAGAACCACATGTTCATTTTCATACTCAAATGAATGAAAAATATAGATGTCAACAGAGTGTCTCAGGACGACCTGCACCCGAGTGGATTATAGTGAGTAAGGTGTGTGCACTCCCAGACCCACACTCTTCTCCTATACAAGTCATCTGCTATCTGGTGCAAAAGTTACCATGAGAAAAGAGGCTCGCAAGGATGCAGGTTATACAGTACTTCAGAGTGACCTTCTCCTAGGTGGACTGCCTTCCAAGGCTTGAGACCCCTACCTGCCCACAGGGGGTTTGCATGTTGACCGCTGGCTTGCAGGGAGCTCATCCGCACTTTTGACAGGTTTTGTTTTTTGTCCTGCAGGGTGAAATGCCACCCTTCTCACCAGCAAGGAGCTGGTGAGGGAGCCGGTTTAGACGCCGACCACCTGTCCAGGCGGCAGGTTGTATTGGGTTACAGTGTTACCAGTAGCAGAGTCAACTGATGGTCATGCATTAATGAATGTTAAAGATGTGATTAATATGACGGACAGTTCATATGGACAAATGCTGGGGCTCTCAAAGTTCTTACAGTCAAGGACCAATTTATCTGTTTAAAATATACCACCTCAGGCAGATTTATCTTACAAACAAACCATTCCAAAAATTCAGCACACTATTTGAATGTATAAAAAAAATAATATTTTGGCTGTTTATTTGAGAGGTTTTCACCACCATTTTCACATCTACGATCAGTTATTCTTGCCTATGTTCAACAGAACTCTGAATATTACAGAACACTACTGTTTCTATTTTATCGTTTATGAGTCTTTCTATAATTTGGGGTACATCCCATGTCCATTGATGATGATGACTTATTCTATTTTTTTTTCAAGAACATCATATTTTACCTATTAGTGGAAAGCAAGTTATATCATCACACAAACATTGTGCATCCTGTGCTTCATTTAGCTTGAAATTTGTCATGATGTTCTTAAATTGACTGTATTTTCAGCTTGGTTTCAAAATAATGAATAAATCCATGAAAGTCAACAACAATTATTTATTTATTTATTTATTTCAAAAGTCTGAATACACAAGAAAAATAATATTTTAATTGATTCTCTAATTTAAATAATTAAAATATTTTAATTTATTAATGACCGCAAAAGTTCTGTCAACTACTATGTTACTAACAGAACTCAAAAATCTCAACTCAAAATCACATGGTGTCATTTTCCTCTGTGGCCAACACATTAAACACATTGTGGACAGTGCCCTCTTTTTTTTAATATTTCATCTATAATAGCACATTGTTAATGAGTATGTTAATTGACCGTCAAGTATGTTACATGCATTATGATTTACAAATTTTGAATTATATCACCGATATTGAGCACCGGCTGGGCTCAGCCTGAAGCGGTGACGTGGGTCCAACCTCCTGTGGGTTCACCACCCACAGAGGTAGTAGTAGGGGGCCGGTGCAGTGTGGATTGGGTGGCAGTTGAAGGCAGGGGCCTTGACGGCCTGATCCCCAAACACAGCGGCTAGCTGTTGGGACATGGAGTGTCACTTCGCTGGGGGGGAAAGAGCCTGAGCTTGTGCGGGAGGTTGAGAGGTACCAGCTAGAGATAGTCGGGCTCACCTCCATGCACAGCTTGGGCTCCGGAACCCAGCTCCTCGAGAGGGGCTGGACTCTCCACTTCTCTGGAGTCGCCCATGGTGAGCAGCAGCAGGCTGGTCTGGGCTTGCTTATAGCACCACACCTCAGCCGCCATGTGTTGGAGTTTACCCTAGTGAACGACAGGGTCGCCTCTCTGCACCTTCGGGTCGGGGAGAGGGCTCTTGCTGTTGTTTGTGCCTACGGGCCGAATAGCAGTATAGAGTATTCGGCCTTCTTGGAGTCCCTGGGAGAGGTACTGAGAGGTGCTCAGACTGGGGACTCCATTGTTCTACTGGGGGACTTCAACGCTCACATGGGCGACGACAATGACACCTGGAGAGGTGTGATTGGGAGGAATGGCCTCCCCAATCTGAACCCGAGTGGTGTTTTGTTATTGGACTTCTGTGCTAGTCATGGTTTGTCCATAACGAACACCATGTTCGAGCATAGGGGTGTCCATAAGTGCACGTGGCACCAGGACACCTTAGGTCGGAGGTCGATGATTGACTTTGTTGTCGTTTCATCTGATCTCCGGTCCTATGTCTTGGACATTCGGGTCAAGAGAGGAGCTGAGCTGTCAACTGATCACCACCTGGTGGTGAGTTGGATCCGCTGGCAGAGGAAGAAGCCGGACAGACCTGGCAGGCCCAAATGTCTGCTGGGAACGTCTGGCCGAGCACTCTGTTGGGGAAGTCTTTAACTCCCACCTCTGGGAGAGCTTCTCCCAGCTCCCGAGGGAGGCAGGGGACATTGAGTCTGAGTGGACCATGTTCTCTGCCTCCATTTGTTGACGCGGCTGTTCGGAGCTGTGGCCGCAAGGTCTCCGGTGCCTGTCGTGGCGGCAATCCCTGAACCCAGTGGTGGACACCGGAAGTAAGAGATGCTGTCAAGCTGAAGGAGTCCTATCGGGCCATGTTGACCTCTGGGACTCCTGAGGCAGCTGACAGGTATCGGCAGGCCAGGCGTGCCGCAGCTCGGGCAGTTGCGGAGGCAAAAACTCGGAACTGGGAGGAGTTCAGTGAGGCCATGTTGGAGGACTATCGGTCGGCCTCGAAGAAATTCTGGCAAACCGTCCGGTGCCTCAGGAGGGGGAAGCAGTACTCTGCCAACACTGTTTACAGTGCAGGTGGGGAGCTGTTGACCTCGACTGGGGATATTGTCGGGCGGTGGAAGGAATACTTCGAGGATCTCCTCAATCCCAGCATCACGTCTTCCATTGAGGAAACAGAGGCTGATGACTCAGAGGTGGACTTGTCCATTACACAAGCCGAAGTCACTGAGGTGGTTTGCAAGCTCCTCGGTGGCAAGGCACTGGGGGTGGATGAGAGCCGCCCTGAGTATCTCAAGTCTCTGGATGTTGTGGGGCTGTCTTGGCTGACACACCTCTGCAACATCACATGGTGGTTGGGGACAGTGCCTCTGGAGTGGCAGACCAGGGTGGTGGTCCCTCTTTTCAAGAAAGGGGACTGGAGAGTGTGCACCAATTATAGGGGAATCAAACTTCTCAGCCTCTCCGGGAAGGTTTACTCCAGGGTACTGGAGAGGAGAATTCAGCCGACAGCCGAACCTCGGTTTCAGGAGGAACAATGCGGTTTTCGTCCTGGTTGTGGAAGACTGGACCAGCTCTATACCCTTCATAGGGTGATCGAGGGTTCATGGGAGTTTGCCCAACCAGTCCACATGTGCTTTGTGGATCTGGAGAAGGCATTCGACCATGTCCCTCGTGATATTCTGTGGGGGGTGCTTCGGGAGTATGCGGTTCGGGGCTCTTTGCTAAGGGCTGTCCAGTCCCTGTATGAACGGAGCAGGAGTCTGGTTCACATTGCCGGCAGTAAGTCAGACCTGTTCCCAGTGCATGTTGGACTCTGGCAGGGCTGCCCTTTGTCACCGGTTCTGTTCATAATTTTTATGGACAGAATTTCTAGGTGCAGCCAGGGGCTGGAGGGAGTCCTGTTTGGGAACCACAGGATTTCATCTCTGCTTTTTGCGGAGGATGCTGTCCTGTTGGCTTCTTCAAACCAGGACCTTCAGCATGCACTGGGGCGGTTTGCAGTCGAGTGTGAAGCAGCTGGGATGAGAATCAGCACCTCCAAGTCCAAGGGCATGGTTCTCGACCGGAAAAGGGTGGCTTGCCCTCTCCAGGTTGGTGGAGAAGTCCTGCCTCAAGTGGAGGAGTTTAAGTATCTCGGGATCTTGTTCACGAGTGAGGGAAGGATGGAGCATGAGATTGACAGGCAGATCGGTGCAGCCTCCGCAGTGATGTGGTCGCTTTACCGGTCCATCGTGGTGAAGAAGGAGCTGAGCCAAAAGGCGAAGCTCTCGATTTACTGGTCGATCTATGTTCCGACTCTCACCTAGGGTCATGAGCTTTGGGTAATGACCGAAAGAACAAGATCGCGGATACAAGCGACCGAAATGAGTTTCCTTCGCAGGGTGGCTGGGCGCTCCCTTAGAGATAGGGTGAGAAGCACAATCACTCAGGAGGAGCTCGGAGTAGAGCAGCTGCTCCTCCACATAGAGAGGAATCAGCTGAGGTGGCTCGGGCATCTCTTTCGGATGCCTTCTGGACGCCTCCCTGGGGAGGTGTTCCAGGCATGTCCCCCCGGGAGGAGGCCACGTGGAAGACCCAGGACATGCTGGAGGGACTATGTCTCTTGGCTGGCCTGGGAACGCCTCGGTGCTCTTCCCGAGGAGCTGGCCGAGGTGTCTGGGGAGAGGGAAGTTTGGGCTTCCATGCTCAGACTGCTGCCTCCGCGACCCGGCTCCAAATAAGTGGATGAAGATGAGATGAGATCAATTTTATGTTCCAATTTGATGTTAACTTGCTAAAAACAACAACAACAAAAAAAAAAAAAACGTGATCAGCCCGCCAAGGCCTACCATTGACATTATGGGTCAAAATAGGGAAATTGTCAACTATGCTACTTGTTAACTATGCTACCCAGTAGTCTACATCATCAAGCATCATTATCACATCATAATCATGATCAAGCTACAGTGCCTTGCAAAAGTATTCATCCCCCTTGGTGTTTTGTCCTGTTTTATCGCATTACAAGCTGGAATTAAAATAGATTTTTGGAGGGTTAGCACCATTTGATTTACCCAACATGCCTACAGCTTTAAAGGTGCACATTGTTTTTTTATTGTGACACAAACAATAATTTAGATGAAAAAACAGAAATCTGGAATGTGCATAAGTATTCACCCCCTTTCGTATGAAACCCCTAAATAAGAGCTGGCCCAACCAATTCACTTCATAACACATAATTAGTTGATTAAGATCCACCTGTATGCAATCAAAGTGTCACATGATCTGTCACATGATGTCTGTATAAATCAACCTGTTCTGGAAGGACCCTGACTCTGCAACACTACTAAGCAGGCAACATGAGTACCAAGAAGCACGCCAAACAGGCCAGAGACAAACTTGTGGAGAAGTACAGATCAGAGTTGGGTTATAAAAAATATCCCAAACTTTGAATATCCCAGGGAATGCCATTAAATCCATTATAGCAAAATGGAAACAACATGGCACCACTACAAACCTGACGAGAGAAGGCTGCCCACCAAAACTCACAGGCCGGGCAAGGAGGGCATTAATCAGAGATGCAACAAAGACACCAAAGATAACACTGAAGGAGCTGCAAAGATCCACAGCAGAGATGGGAGTATCTGTCCATAGGACCACTTTAAGCTGTACACTCCACAGAGTGGGACTTTATGGAAGAGTGGCCAGAAAAAAGCCATTGCTGAAGAAAACATGTTTGGAGTTTGCCCAACAGCATGTGATAGACTCCCCAAACACATGGAAGAGCATTCTCTGGTCAAATGAGACAAAAATTGAACTTTTTGGCCATCATGGGTAATGCCATGTGTAGAATTCGACCAATAGTTGAACCTCGGATCCAGGAGGAACAATGCGGTTTTCGTCCTGGTCGCGGAACACTGGACCAGCTCTATACCCTTCATAAGTAATCCCTCTCCCCAGACACCTCGGCCAGCTCCTCGGGAAGAGCACCGAGGCGTTCCCAGGCCAGCCAAGAGACATCGAGAGGAATCAGCTGAGGTGGCTCGGGCATCTTTTTCGGATGCCTTCTGGACACCTCCCTGGGGAGGTGTTCCAGGCATGTCCCCCCGGGAGGAGGCCCCGGGGAAGACCCAGGACACGCTGGAGGGACTATGTCTCTTGGCTGGCCTGGGAACACCTCGGTGTTCTTCCCGAGGAGCTGGCCGAGGTGTCTGGGGAAAGGGAAGTTTGGGCTTCCATGCTTAGATTGCTGCCTCCGCGACCCGGTCCCGGATAAAGTGGAAGAAGACGAGATGAGACGAGACCTTTAAAGCTGTAGGCATGTTGTGTAAATCAAATGGTGCTAACCCTCCAAAAATCCATTTTAATTCCAGCTTGAAATGTGACAAAACAAGACAAACACCAAGGGGGATGAATACTTTTGCAAGGCACTGTATATGTGTCACAACAAACATTATTCATATGGATTCTCTTTCCCTTTCTCCTTCTACACATTTTTTAAAAATCCAATTTTTAAATAGAAAAGAAACCATGGAGATACAGGGATTGTCAGGATACTGATCCTGCAAGGAGGGAAGCATGTTTGGAGAAGTAGAGAGAGGCATGGCATAAGCTGCATGACTTTCATTCAGTACATTTACATGCACACAAATATTCCACTATTATTCCGAATATGAAAATATTTGGATTTTGATACAGGTCATGTAAACAGTATATTCCATTTGGACATTCTGAATTTGGCCTTATTCTGAATTTAGCATTTTCCAATTAAAACGTGGGAGATACTGATATTATTCGGGTTTTACGAGCATTCTTTGGATGTGTATACAGAGCATTCATTATATGTGTCTCAGTTGGGGTTTTTAAGGCAGTTTGCGACACACAACCTCTTACCTGTTTACTGTCAGCTCTGTGCGCTGTACACAAACCAACTAGACAATCAGAGTACGCACGGCTGTATGTAATTGGGAATATTAGTGAAATATTCACTTACATCAACCATGTAAACAGCTTAGTAGGAATATTGTCTTTTTCAGAATAAGGGCAAAAAACGAAATATTTTGTGCATGTAAACATAGTGAATTTTATTTATGTTACACCTAATTTTTCACGTTTAAAATAACTAGATTATACTGTACAGGTTGGAGCTTTGCATGGAATCTCCTAAAACTATCAAGATGATCTGTATGGTAGTTTTACAACCCCGATTCCAAAAAAGTTGGGACAAAGTACAAATTGTAAATAAAAACGGAATGCAATAATTTACAAATCTCAAAAACTGATACTGTATTCACAATAGAACATAGACAACATATCAAATGTCGAAAGTGAGACATTTTGAAATTTCATGCCAAATATTGGCTCATTTGAAATTTCATGACAGCAACACATCTCAAAAAAGTTGGGACAGGGGCAATAAGAAGCTGGAAAAGTTAAAGGTACAAAAAAGGAACAGCTGGAGGACCAAATTGCAATTCATTAGGTCAATTGGCAATAGGTCATTAACATGACTGGGTATAAAAAGAGCATCTTGGAGTGGCAGCGGCTCTCGGAAGTAAAGATGGGAAGAGGATTACCAATCCCCCTAATTCTCTGCTGACAAATAGTGGAGCAATATCAGAAAGGAGTTTGACAGTGTAAAATTGCAAGGAGTTTGAACATATCATTATCTACAGTGCATAATATCATCAAAAGATTCAGAGAATCTGGAAGAATCTCTGTGCATAAGGGTCAAGGCCGGAAAACCATACTGGGTGCCCGTGATCTTCGGGCCCTTAGACGGCACTGCATCACATACAGGCATGCTTCTGTACTGGAAATCACAAAATGGGCTCAGGAATATTTCCAGAGAACATTATCTGTGAACACAATTCACCGTGCCATCCACCGTTGCCAGCTAAAACTCTATAGTTCAAAGAAGAAGCCGTATCTAAACATGATCCAGAAGCGCAGACGTCTTCTCTGGGCCAAGGCTCATTTAAAATGGACTGTGGCAAAGTGGAAAACTGTTCTGTGGTCAGACGAATCAAAATTTGAAGTTCTTTATGGAAATCGGGGACGCCGTGTATTTCGGACTAAAGAGGAGAAGGACGACCCAAGTTGTTATCGGCACTCAGTTCAGAAGCCTGCATCTCTGATGGTATGGGGTTGCATTAGTGCGTGTGGCATGGGCAGCTTACACATCTGGAACTACACACTTTTTTGAGATGTGTTGTTGTCATGAAATTTAAAATCACCTAATTTTTCTCTTTAAATGATACATTTTCTCAGTTTAAACATTTGATATGTCATCTATGTTCTATTCTGAATAAAATATGGAATTCTGAAACTTCCACATCATTGCATTCCGTTTTTATTTACAATTTGTACTTTGTCCCAAATTTTTTGGAATCGGGGTTGTATAACCATAAAAAAAATATTCTTGTCCTTAATGACAGTGCTGAACATATCACATGTATATCTGAAAAAAAAATCTTAAATTCTTAATTATTTTTTAAAACATCATTGTATATTCAAGCGGCCTTAAGATTTGTATTTTACTTGAAGTGCAGGATTTAATCTAATGACTGTAATGACATCCAGTTTGTCCATAACATAGCTGACAAACTAGTGAAAACATCCTTTCGTTAAAAACATCCAAAAAGTGTTCATTTTTTAAGCTTTGCAACTAGCGGATATGGTACACTGAAGGCTGAAGGAATATACTAACTTGCACCACTGATTGTTCTGTTGCTGTGAAATGTACCCCAAATTATAGAATGACTCATGTATTTAACATATTTGTTTCACCCGAATTTGACTGCAAGACAGTTACTTAACCTATAACGAAGTCTAACGGAAACATTTATGAATGGATTGTTTATGAAAGTCTTTATGCACTTGTGGTCTCTGAACACAATGTTTCCTTTAAATTCATGTACTGAAGGATGAATATGGCAATCAGCAGGAAAATGTGGCCATAATAATAACAATAATAATAATAGCTGCGTTCAGTTTGAATCAGAATAGCCCACTTTAAACCTTTCCTGAAATTTAAACAAACAACTGATGCTAATAAATGAAAAATAATGATGATTTTGTCCCTGGTGCATTCCCATCTTTGCACACACGATACACATTGGATTTCTGTTGCACGTCAGTATCTATTTTGTGTCTCTTCTCATAAATGTTGCTTACATTACAAATAATTGAGATGAACATGAAGTATTCCAAAATGGTATAACTGTGCTGCAGTGGGACATATCAACCAGAACATGTGGGTGCAGCACATATTTTTGTTGTGTTGCTCTGGTTGTGTTTTTTAGGTTGTATGCACTCACTCTTGGTGGTTGCACTGCAGCATCTCTCTTTCTTTTCTCTGCTCACGCAGCCATCTGCACAGCACCTCCTTCCTCTTGCTGCATGCTGCCTTTACCTGCTCTTCACAAACTCTTTGGGCTCTCTGTTTTTGTTCAGCCAGCAAAGCTGGAGCACCATCCCATACCCCAAACACAGGGCCGTCCGAGTCAGGCTGACGGGCAGGGAGGCCTGGACTCTGATGTTCTCGCTGAGTGAGGAAAGACAGACAGACAGCTCTTGTCTTATATTTACTGCACTGGTCCTACGTAAAAAGCACCTATCGTGTTTTTCCTGTGATCCTGGAGGCTTGATATTTCATCTTGCTCTAGACAGTTGCAATACCATAATAAATAAATAAAATCACATAACATGTTTACATTTCGATTTTGAGTCTTACAGTATACTTTATATCAGACCTGATGATTATTAAGTATTGAAATCTATGCATATTAGACATATAATACATAACACTCTACTTTTTAACACTCTTTACGTTAAACGTGCAACACTGCTGCTTTTCCCCAAACCCTGTCTATACAGTGGTAGTTATGAGCTATGTTGCAATTGCTGTACAGGACATTTTACGTGTGCAAATTAAATGCTTCAGCTACTTTTCATACATACTTAATGTGTGCTAATCAAACCTATTTAAAGCTTTAAAATTAACCTGAATTTAAACCTTCCAACTTTATAAAACAGGATCCAAGAACTATATCTGTCTACCACTATGCTCATTCCCTTACTTGGAGATCCAGGGCCTTTTGGAGCCTCTTCATGTTCTCCTTTTTCTGGAAAAGTTCCTGAGCTTTCAGTTTAGTGAACCTGAGGAACACAACACCTCAATTATTAAACCAAACATTCTTTTCTGCACTCTTAGAGCTTTTCCAACAGTGCAGTACAGAATAATATTTAACCAACCCCTGGTTGAGTGGTGAGATTATTTCCCACTGAGCCACCATGACTAGCGCAACCAGCTTGTGTTGATTCAGCCACTTCTTCCATTGAATTGAATTGATGCAAGCTAGCTGAGCTATTTGTGATGGCTCAGTCATTAAAGCTCTGATTTACAGATCAGAAGGTAGTGTTCAAATCCCACTATGGCCAAAATTCCGTGGTTGAGTAAGACCTTTTACCTTCACCTCAGGTGTGTCCAGCATCAGCCAAATAAGAAAATGCACTGGATTATATTACTTCACTGTAAATGTTTTACAGTTGTTTACTGTAAATCGTACAGTACTTTGGTTGCCAGTAAGTTACTTTTAAAAAAATCTATTGTAAATTTTTTTACAGTGTACTTTTTTTCTCAAACACTTTTTCATGTACTGCACAAATTTGGGGGATTAATTTAATACAAATTGGTGTTTACCATTTGCAAACAGATTGCCTGGTCAGATGTTTTTATCAAATCCTAAAAATATGATTTCTATATTTGTTCAAAATGACATCCGTAATCAGGATATGTGGCTCGTATGAGAGGTCCTGCAAGACTCATGTCAAACTCCAAATTATTGAAAGTTAACTTCAAGTTTTCCAAAAAGGAAGAGTCTTTGGGACAGATGGCTTTGCAGTTTCTCAATAATGTAACAAAGTGCACTTTTTGTTATGGTATCTATAAGCATTTAGAGAGAGGGAAAAAAGGCTGATGAGAGAGGAATACAAATGTTGTAGCTGTTACAATGGAACTTTGTTTCATAGACATCCCACAACATTCAACGTAACTATAAAAAAGTATGCCATATTTCTTTCATAAATAAAAGCATTTGCATATTGCTTTGGTAAAGAGGAATAATCCATGCATAGGTGATGTGATACACTAAAATTGATATTTATTTTTGATTATAACAGTATTGCACAGTCATGTATTATTCCTTACATATCTTGTGATAGTACTGCTAACCTATATAAAACTCAATTGACCTTTTTTTATTCAATGGAAGGTCATGATGATGTGTTTTTGGAACATACATAAGTAAGTGTCGTTCAAAAATGGTCCGGTGCCTTAGTTACTCCTGCTCTATAGAGAACAGTCTATATAGTGAATAGTGCATGAGTGAGAGAGGAAGTACTCTCAGACACAGCAACACAGATTCATAGTCTTACTCATCAGCTAGCTGGATTTGGTGTAGTCGCTCAGTGAGCTCCTGGTCTTGGCATCTCTGTGTGTGGTTGAGCTTCCTCTGGGTGAGCTGCTCTGTCAATTCCTGCATGTAGCACTTCTGTTTCACAAGCCTGGGAGGAGTGACAGGCCGTCTACCAAAGATGTATGATCCCTGGGACAGTGTGTTGTATTAACGTAATAAAAAGTATTGAACGTTATCAGCAAAATAACACAAAACATGTTGCACTGTATTTATAATAATATAGAGTGCTACAGACAGCAAACCTTATTTATATTAATGGATGAAGTTACTGAAGGTGAAGCACAGAGTTAGGTTTAGCTCAGGGGTGTCCAAATTCAGGTCCTAGGGCCAAATGTAGCCCGTAGATAGATGTTAATTGGGCCACGGTTTCTCTGTTAGGATGAATGATAGGTGGCCCACGGGCAAAACATGTTGCAATTTTTTCTTTCATCTAATAGTGGCAGCAGACTGTGTTTTTATCTTTTTAACTTTTATCTCTTTTTTTCTTTGGAATTCACCTGCAAATTAATTTACTGAAGGAAATACAGTCAAAACAAAAGGTGCAAAGTAAGAAGGGACGATGTTAAAAAAATGGAAACAAGAATATGTTTTCATCAAAAGCCATAGCAAATGTGTGGTATGTCAAGAAACTGTTCTAGTAATTAAAGAATTTAATATCCTGAGACAGGGAACAAATCATGGGCAATAAGGAGGAGAGGTCAGAGAAACTGAAGCAGCTGGAAGCTATCCTGGCAGAAGTAACTTTTTATAAAACTTTTTAAAATTAAACTATATGTCAAACCTTTTGTGAACTCTTGAAAGGTTCCTTAATTAAATTGCATTTGCAACCAAAAATTCCATCAATTATCCTTAACCGCTTATCCTGTGCAGGGTCGCAGGCAAGCTGGAGCCTATCCCAACTGACTATGGGTGAGAGATGGGGTACATCCTGGACAAGTCGCCAGATCATCGCAGGGCTGACATGTAGCGACAAGCAACCATTCACGCTCACATTCACACCTACAGTCAATTTAGAGACACCAGTTAACCTAACCTGCATGTCTTTGGACTGTGGGGGAAACCGGAGCACCCGGAGGAAACCCACGCAGACACGGGGAGAACATGCAAACTCCACACAGAAAGGCCCCCGTCAGCCATTGGGCTCAAACCCAGAACCTTCTTGCTGTGAAGTGACAGTGCTAACCAACCAAAAATTAAATATGAGAATTTAATTTATGAGTGTTATTTTGCTGTAATTCCTACAACATTCACCTGATTTGCATGTAAATACTCTGAAGGCTAAAACTCTGCATTTTGACTTTTTTTTTTGTCATCGTTGTTATAATTTCTGAAATACTCAAACGGTCCCATCTGATTCCAATATCTACACCACAATCAATGGTACCGATGTCTATACCATGATCAATGTCACAGAAATCACACTTGTTCTTCATTTTATGTTTAATGTGAACATTATTTGAAGCTCTTGACCTGTATATCTGCATGATTTCATACATTGTGCTGCTGCCACATGATTGTCTGATTAGATAACTGCATGAATGTGCATGTTTTCCAAATAAAGTGAACAGTGTGTGTGTGTGTGTGTGTGTGTGTGTGTGTGTGTGTGTGTGTGTGTGTGTGTGTGAGACCAGCCCTTGGGTATTTTGTATTTGAACTCCTTTGAAACAAGTATGGACATCCCGTCTTACATGAATCACATTTAGCTATATTAATGCTTAGAGTAATCGGAAAGCCCCATAATGATAGCAATCTAAGTGTGTGTGTGTTTACATTGCTAGGACACACCTCAAACTGGGATGACTTTACTGACTTCTTTGCCTTCAGCGTTTCAGCAAGCCCAAGATTAAATGCTGCCATCTTCTTATTGTCCTGCCGTTTCTGCTCTTGCTTGGCCTTAAAGCATCACATGACTGGAATTTGTGTTGTGTGACTTTGTTTGTGTGGAGATACCTGTATGGTTTATCATGCTTCTCTAACTATATATTATAATTATATTGCCATTATATATTTACAGAGAAATTATGAACTCTGTGTGTGTGTTGGGGGATTTAGTGTGGCTAGGCCTCACTTGTTCTCTCTGTAAGAACTGCTCATCTCTGTGTTTCTCAGCGAGCAGCAGCAGTTTCTCCTGTTCCTTGTCCTCTCTGCGTCGATCCTCTGCCAGATACAGTGGCACATTACGCTGGGCTCGCTGCATACACAGGTAGCAAAGCTCCTGCACACACACATACATGAGCACATGCAATGATTGCAGCACAACATGGATCTCATAAGAACATTTTTGACTGAGATATAGAGTGTGTGACAGACTGCTCAAGATGGACTTACATGCTATAAATCCATGCCTGTCAAAGTGGGGTGCAGAGACCTTTAATCTTTACTTCAATCTTTATCAATGTTATTTATTTATTGACTCCTAGTAGATGTTTCTGTTCATTCTATCCACATTCACTGGATATAAGCAATCGCATGCTCTGATTGGCTACTCTACTAGGACATCAGCTCATATACCATGAGTAGAGAAAAACAAAATGGTGGAGTGTGTTGCTGAACCAACCGAAGATGAAATAAAAACTCTACTCGAAAACAAAACCGCAGAAAAATACAAAAAAAGCAACAAAATATGGAACGAAAGTATTTGATGGTAAGAATGTATCTTTTTTATCTCATCTCATCTCATCTCATTATCTCTAGCCGCTTTATCCTTCTACAGGGTCGCAGGCAAGCTGGAGCCTATCCCAGCTGACTACGGGTGAAAGGCGGGGTACACCCTGGACAAGTCGCCAGGTCATCACAGGGCTGACACATAGACACAGACAACCATTCACATATCTTTTTTATTTTTCAAGAATTATTATTATAGCATTTTTCACAAATTGCTCCTGTCATTTCACCAGTTTGTTTACATTCTAAGCGAAAATTATTTTGTTGGACGTTTTGAATAAAGTTTTTATTTATCGAATTTGCAAAAAATAACAAAAATGCTCTGTTTCTCAAAATCCAGTGAATGTGGATAGAATAAAACAGTTATTCCACTCAATCTCATCGTACATGCATCAGAAAATCACTAATGTGTACCAAATGTGTCTCACTGAGGGCCAAAAATTTACCATGTCCTTTCCAGTAGAAACCTATTTATTTAATTTATTGCCACAAATTATGTCTAATATACCTGTAAAATTTTTCTCACTAATCTTCAATGGCAAAAGTTACATACATTCAAGTTACGGCACTATCAGGGGCCTTTGGATGCTACGTTTTGCCATATTACTTTGTATTTGTGATAAAGAAATGCTATAAATATACTTGTAAGGACAAAATTATTGACAGAAATTGATTTGGTCTGTAAAATCAGTCATATTAAGACCAGAGAACAGCAATATCTTCCCCGTTACTGAAAAGACTGCTCTCCGCTAATATATGTAGTGTCCGTAGGCCCTTCATACTCTAACAATAAATGAATGTGGAAAGGCATTGCTTTTTATTCAAGGATGCTTTTCATGTTCTGATTAACTAACAATATTCAGGTCTAGAATTTTTAAAATCAATACTATCCCAATAATTTGTTTGAATTCTAGCAAGATCAGAATTCTCAGCATGTGGTAGCCTAGTAAACTAGACCCACCCGCCTAGCGGCCCAAAATATTTTTGCCTAGCGAATGGGTCTAGCCTCGCACCATATAAACAAAAACACCCTGGGCATCAAATCGTGCCCGCCAATCACAACGCAAGGTTTTTGTTTGGATTCTTTGGGCGGGCTTTTGCAGGAGTGACGACAAAGCTGCGTGACGCTGGAGAAAGCACAGCAGGAAAGATGGCTACGGCTAGTGAACAGCGCTCGTTTGACTCCGCTTTGGAATCAGTTTTAGAAGAATTAGACTTGGAGTTTTCATTGAAACATGAGCAGGAAGAGGCTCTCCGCTCATTCCTTTTCAAGAAGGATGTTTTCGCTGTTTTGCCGACCGGCTATGGCAAAAGTCTGATCTACCAGCTGGCTCCGCTCGTAGCCAAAAGGATGGGGCTAGTTTGTGCAGTACGAAGAATTAATAAACAGCTTTGAAACATTACTTTTTGATTGTTTCTTATTTTCCCGTTATTTTAAATTTAAGGGAAATTATTTCACCAAACACCACTAAATAAAAACTCTCAAAAACAGTTTAAGCAAACCCTTGAAAAACACTTGGAAAAAAATAAGTGTATGTTAAGTATGTGGTACAGACTCCAAACTTGTGGTCATTATCTCCAAACTTCTTAATATCTAGAACCTGTTTATTAATTAATACGCATTTTGAAAAATTATTTATTTCAAGGTCTCCCCCACTGCTTTCTGTCGCTCTGACTACGTCACAGTCACTGTTGCGCTGATTGGTCAGAGCGTTGGCCTATACGCACAGAGACAGTTTGAAAGACAGCGGTTTGTTCCTCCTACCCCCTTCGGAAATGTCTACGGATCGAGGCCAGACTAAATATTCACATTTAGTCTGGCTTGCCAGGCTAAGCATGTGGTGTTTTTGAACTGTAATTAAATCGTCCAAATATCATGAAAAAAGTTCCTTGTGTATTTGTTTGTGTCACATACAGAGAAAATGAATGATTTTTCCTGATTTACTTCAATAAGTTGCCTACAGCTTTTTATGCAATTGATTTTTTGTATGAGATAACATGGGGCCTACGGACACTACAGGTGGGCTACGGACACTACAAGTGAGTTAATTGTCCTGCATTTTGTAATTCAGCAAGATATTCCAAATACCATACTAAAGACCCTTCATAGTTATTGTACTGAGCTCACTGTATGTCTCTCAGCATTGTGTATGTAAGGGGGCCTATGGACCATACAGAGATGCTTGTCATTTTGCCATACCATTTTGAATCGTACCTCAGTAGTATTAGAAAGTTATATTATGAACATGTTTGCTTTTTTTCCCATCTGGACACTTTGTAGATGAGAAATTCATTATAAACTAGATATTAAATGCAAATTTGACATCACGAGCTTGATAAATTTGACAGAAAAGATCTCAAAAGTAAATCTGTCACACTGCAGACATTTCATGCGTGGTCCAACAAGATGTATATTTTGCAACAAAATGGTGGACTTCAGCCTGAAAGATGAAGAAATATGATACACTAGCACAAACCGTCCATCCAATAAGCTGAAATTATATTATATTACAATACAGAAGATGTACAACTTTCCTCATTGAAAAAAATGAGACAAAAAAATCCATGAAATTGTAGCCATTCTGACCCACATTCATTGCCGTCAAATTTTTATTACTGCATATATCAATGTGTGGCGGCACGGTGGTGTAGTGGTTAGCGCTGTCGCCTCACAGCAAGAAGGTCCGGGTTCGAGCCCAGTAGCTGATGAGGGCCTTTCTGTGTGGAGTTTGCATGTTCTCCCCGTGTCCGCGTGGGTTTCCTCTGGGTGCTCCGGTTTCCCCCACAGTCCAAAGACATGCAGGTTAGGTTAACTGGTGACTCTAAATTGACCGTAGGTGTGAGTGTGAATGGTTGTCTGTGTCTATGTGTCAGCCCTGTGATGACCTGGCGACTTGTCCAGGGTGTACCCCGCCTTTCGCCCGTAGTCAGCTGGGATAGGCTCCAGCTTGCCTGCGACCCTGTGGAACAGGATAAAGCGGCTAGAGATAATGAGATGAGATATCAATGTGCGGTTTTCGACATCTGACAGTCCTTGTGGTATTTTATCTGAAAACACTCAAACACTGAGTTATTCTGTTTCTATAATTCTGAAATGTGTGCATAACATTGTCAGACATGAAATGGCTCACATTAGTGATTTTCTGCCGATGGCTTATAGCTGACGAGGCATGTACGACACCATTTCGTGGAATAACTGTTAAATATATTTTAAATGATCCAAACCTCAGGAACTCAAAAATTAGGCCTATAAATGGATTCAAATAATATATATGAAATTTTAAAAAGTGTAAAAAACAATAAAACCTCTAGTGCTTCAGTAAATGCACTTAAACAATAAACACAATATTAGATTTATTATATTCATGAAATAAATCTGTATTAAGGGGATCCATTTTTCCCCTTCTTCTTCTTCTTTACATGAAAGGGGTCTCTGGGTACAAAATGTTTGAAAACCTCTGCTCTAAACAATTCTGAGCATTTAAGATCCCTTGCATGGGGAAAGTTTGAAGAGTTGCATAGCTCAGTTAAGAAACAAGCTGACTCACCTGTCCCGCTCGGGTGTGGTCGAGGCATGCCAGACTCGGGTAGGCAGCTTCTTGCTTCATTTCTACTTCTTCAGCAGTGCCATCTGGCGGCTGTGGCTCTTTAGCATGTCTACAATTGAACAGGATCGCTGTTAGGTTGTGCAACTTTATGACATTCTGCATAACTTTATAACTAATCATTCAAGTGCTACGATTTGAACAAAGGGTTTCCAGGAGTATTTTTCAGGTTTATTTCACCACTAAAGAACCCTCAGGTTTTAATCTTATTGTGTGTGTCTTAAATACTGTGCTTTCCTGAGAAGCCAGAAAGTGCAAAGTCATCTGTCTTGAAGAGCGTCCCATGGTGGAAAACTTAAAGACTGCTACAAAATGCTGACACTGGAGACTCTTTCAATAAATGTGAAGCACATGTCTCCAGAAAACACTTCAACAATTTCACATATCAATATTTTTCTTTGTTAAATAACAGCACTAAAAAAAAAGGTTTACTATTAGCCTTAGATTATTGTGTCTCCATACAAGTCTGTGAATTAGTGGTTATTAAATAACAATGTATTAGAGAACATTTTTGTGATTTTAATTACAGTTGGCACAATTATCAGAGCTGCTAGTATAGGAAATTAATCAACCCCTTCTCACTAATCAGATTTCAGAATTCAACAGCACTGTGATAATGATAATTAATAATTAGTGATTAATAATAATTATGGCAGCACGGTGGTGTAGTGATTTAGCACTGTCGCCTCACAGCAAGAAGGTTCTGGGTTCAAGCCCAGTGGCTTACGGGGGCCTTTCTGTGTGGAGTTTGGATGTTCTCCCCGTGTCTGCATGGGTTTCCTCTGGGTCCTCTGGTTTATCCCACACTCCAAAGACATGCAAGTTAAGGCCTCTGCATGCTCTTGCGACAAGGCTTTCGCAGATAGCTTTTCGCAGAC
Source organism: Neoarius graeffei (assembly GCF_027579695.1). Taxonomy (NCBI): domain Eukaryota; kingdom Metazoa; phylum Chordata; class Actinopteri; order Siluriformes; family Ariidae; genus Neoarius; species Neoarius graeffei. The sequence goes on from NC_083586.1 coordinate 31,998,066, forward strand.
AGTTGTAATTTATCGTTGAGCAGGGAGTAATAGGCGTGCGCGATGTTATTCACCGCCACAACGCAAGGGGGCGCGAAGTCGCTAGGAGTAGTTGGTGGGTGTGGTTAGTGGAGTGTTTATCCTCCGGTTACTTATGACTAGAACTTTTTTTTTTTATAATGACTAGAACTGGAGTCGTATAGATGTACGTACTTCCTCGATCAACCGCTCTTCATGCTGCTCCATCTTCGCTCGTGTTTTTAAAAATGGCGGTCGTGAAAACAAACCAAACCGGGAAAGTAGGGAAGCGGAAGTGCGTGTACAGCGGATGTAGAGTGGACCAATCAGAGCCCTCTTGTCTGCGAGGCTTCTGCGGTGGTCACAATTTTTGGGAGGTGCGCGCAGAGCGTCTGCGAAGGTAGGTGGGGGCTACGCAGACGCTATCTGCGAGGACTGGGTTGTCAGCATAAATTGGCCTTTAGGCTAATTGATGGCTCTAATTTGACCGCAAGTGTGAATGGTTGTGAAGCTGTGAGAGGCCTAGCAAGCCGGCAGTAGATTAAGGTGGTGTTTACATTAGACCGTATCTGTCTCGTTTTCATCGCGGATGCACTGTCCGTGCACATTAAAACACCGGGAAACGACTCCACAGGCGGAACAACTTGAATCCGCCAGGGCCCACGTATTCAACCCAGTTCGTATCTGATCCGGTGCTGTGTAAACATTGAGGAACGAGGAAACGCAGTGCTGAGCTCTAGCTGACGTCGTCATTGGATAACGTCACTGTGACATCCACCTTCCTGATTCGCTGGCGTTGGGATCACACACACAGCGGCTCAGTCCTGAATCACTGCTCGTGCGCTTTACTCGCGCGCTCTGTGAGCTGCGTAGAGCCGGAGTGCGCACCCTCCAGAGGGCACTCGCTGTTCAGGGCGGAGTGATTTGGAGCGCAGGAGGAAGCGCTGAGCCGCACTGAGGTTTATTTACACATTTCAACTTAGTTACCTCCTTCAGGCGCTTAAACTCAGTGAGAACATGAACATCACAGCCAGGTGTGTTTATCTGCTGGAGAAGGTGTTCGCTTGCCATCCTTCCACTTGCAAGTGGTGAGTGACTTGCGCATGCCCGATATGCACTGGGATCATGTGACGTGCCGTCTAATTAGTCATGTGATTAGCATATCCGTGTATTGGCGTTGCTGTGTGCACGCGAATCGTGTATTGGCGTTGCTGTGTGCACGCGAATCGTTTTAAAAACGTTAATCTGATGATCCGCTGATACGGTCTAATGTAAACACCACCTAAGTGTGTGTGCTCTTGATAGATGCAGACAGCCTCATAAGAGGCTGGCAACTGATTGACCTATAGGGCATCAGGATGAAAAATAAATAATTATTAAGTAGTACATCATACTTTTTCATAATTAATTTATAATAAGTATCAGCTTGTAAAATGTATTAATTTTTTAATAAATTAAAAACAGCTGACATTAATGGTGGATCTAGAACACAAGCAGGTTTTGAATCTCATAGGAAGCATATGAATATTCCATGAGTTCCATGAAGCAGTGAATTAAAAATCGGTCTGTCAGCACACCCCCCACTGAGTGGTAATCTAAATCCGTTCAATCAACACACGCTGAGAAAACAGGTTGCTAAAGGCCAGCATGTAGACTGTCTGTTTCCTACTGTGATATGGGACAGTGCTGACAGATCGCAACGTTCTCTGCAAGGTTTTGAGTTTCAGGGCCAGTAGAGGTTGAGCTTTTGAAACTGCTCTCAGCTCAGAGATGCAGTCTCTCTTATAATGCTTTCTGTTAGAATCTGGCAGTACATAAGCTGGTTCTAGGTCAGAATAAGAGTGACTTTTTCAGAGGGCTTCAATTACACTGGACTTGCAGGACACATGCAGAGTTTAGCCATCATGATCTATTAGGTACTTAGTAATGGGTTTTCCATTACCCGAGGACTCATTTAATGATATCAACATAGATGTGCCACTTTTGTTCTCCAACCCCAAATTAGATAAAGTTGCAACAGTATGTTGAAATTAAAACTGAAAACAATAATTTGTAAATAATCTTTGACCTGTATTGCACTGAAAACAATACAAAAGCATATTATAGATGTTTTACCTCATGAACTTTATTGTTTTATCCCCCCAAATATACACTAATTTCAATTTTGATTCTTGCAACAAATTAAAACAAAAAAGTTGGGATGGTAAAGCATTTACCACTTTATAATGTTGCCATTCCTTCTCACAACTCTTAAAAGATGTTTAGGGACTGAAGACACCAAGTGATGAAGCAGTTCATGTGTTAATTTGTCCCATTCTTCCTGCAAACAGGTCTTAAGGTGTGCAACAGTACGGGGTCTTCGTCACATTTTTCGTTTCAAAATCCACCACACATTCCCTCTTGGGGACAGGTCAGAGGGTTCAGACATTACAAGTGTTCAGCTTAGGCTTGCGCCCTTGCCCTTTACGCATTGAAATTCCTCCACATTACCTGAATCATTTAATGATATTATGCACCATAGAGGGTGAAATATCCAAAATCTTACTGTCTTTCTTTGAGGAACATTTTTTTTAAATATTTCAATCATTTTTTTCTTATGCATTTGTTGACAAACTGGAGATCCTTGGCCCAACTTTGCTCCTCAAAGACTAGGCCTTTCCTAGATACTGATTTTGTACTAAATCATGATTACAATCACCTGTTGATCTCACTTGTTTCAAATCATGTCATTATTTACAGTGGTGCTTGAAAGTTTGTGAACCCTTTAGAATTTTCTATATTTCTGCATAAATATGACCTAAAACATCATCAGATTTTCACACAAGTCCTAAAAGTAGATAAAGAGAATCCAGTTAAACAAATGAGACAAAAATATTACACTTGGTCATTTATTTATTGAGGAAAATGATCCAATATTACATATCTGTGAGTGGCAAAAGTGTGTGAACCTCTAGGATTAGCAGTTAATTTGAAGGTGAAATTAGAGTCAGGTGTTTTCAATCAATGGGATGACAATCAGGTGTGAGTGGGCACCCTGTTTTATTTAAAGAACAGGGATCTATCAAAGTCTGATCTTCACAACACATGTTTGTGGAAATGATACACATGATACACATGTATCATGGCACGAACAAAGGAGATTTCTGAGGACCTCAGAAAAAGTGTTGTTGATGCTCATCAGGCTGGAAAAGGTTACAAAATCATCTCTAAAGAGTTTGGACTCCACCAATCCACAGTCAGACAGATTGTGAACAAATGGAGGAAATTCAAGACCATTGTTACCCTCCCCAGGAGTGGTCGACCAACAAAGATCACTCCAAGAGCAAGGCGTGTAATAGTCGGTGAGGTCAAAAAGGACCCCAGGGTAACTTCTAAGCAACTGAAGGCCTCTCTCACATTGGCTAATGTTAATGTTCATGAGTCCACCATCAGGAGAACACTGAACAACAATGGTGTGCATGGCAAGGTTGCAAGGAGAAAGCCACTGCTCTCCAAAAAGAACATTGCTGGTCATCTGCAGTTTGCTAAAGATCACGTGGACAAGACAGAAGGCTATTGGAAAAATGTTTTGTGGATGGATGAGACCAAAATAGAACTTTTTTGTTTAAATTAGAAGTGGTATGCTTGGAGAAAGGAAAACACCATATGGAAAGTTGAACCCTTTAGAAACATGAAACAAAGTTCACCAGACAAAATATGAAATATCTTGGGTTCATACTGTCTGCAATGAAATACAAGTCAAAGTAAATTTACAAATCACTGCTTTTTTATTTGCTTTTGCTTTTCCCCTCCCAAATTCTTCTAATTTGGGGTTTTATACACACACTGGTGGCAAATTAAAGGAAGGACCTCACATTAGAGGTCAGGGTCCTTATCCTTATCCACCTTTGCCATATGATGAAATATTTCTGTCTTGGGCGTGATCTCTTTCAGGATAACTCTGCCTCCATCTACAGGCATGATGGTCTGAAAATGATGTAAATCACATGCTTTGGCCTTAGTCTCTGGATCTCAATTGAACACCTATGTCCTTGTACCAATATCCACAATCATGGATTTTCCATCACAATATTTCACCAATACTGTTTGGGGAAAATAGTGTACAGTACAGTTCCAGAGATGTGTAGAATCTATGCCAAGGCTCATTAAAGCTATTCTTGTGGCTCATGGTAGTCCAACACCTTCCTAAGACAATTTTTGTTTTGTTTTTTTCCTATAACCTGTCACACGTCTATATACATTATATGGACACTAGAATATCACACCCATACATTAAGTGAATTTTGAACATCCCATTCCAGATGGGGGTGGGGGGTATTCATTTGGCTATTCAGACATAACAGCAATAGATGTTGGGTGAGGAGGCCTGGTGTGCAGTTGGCGTTCCAATTCATTCTGAAGGTGTTCAATAGGGTTACAGTCCAACCTTGGCAAACCATGTGTGGCAGTGGGGGCATGGTCAAGCGTCAGTCTGTGAATGGAGGGCGGAGTCAGGGAAGGTAAGTGGTGGAATCACTGCACCTGATGGGAATTAACCTGTGTTTGTGTGTCTTCCCCAGTGACCGCGCCCTATAAGAGGAGAGGGAGAGCGGAGGAAGGGAGCTACTCCCAACCTGGAGACTTGTGTGCGTGCGTGTGTGTATGTGTAGTTAAGGCTGAAAAGCTAAAATAAACGGGTTTTTGAGAACTCAGTTCTGGCCTGCTGTGCTTCTGTGCTCCACCCACCTAGAACACTTGCTACAGTGGTGCCGAAACCCAGGACGGAGCGCAGGAGAGAACAGCCCCATGGAGTCCTCCCCCTTCAAGGACCTGATCCATGCCCTCGCCACGGCCCAAAAGAGCCAGCACCAGGTGCTGATCGCCCTCCGGGAAGAACAGGAGCAAAGCTTCGAGGCCCTGGTGCTGGCGCAGCAGGAAGATCGCCAGGCATTCCGGCACCTACTCGCGTCGGCGGGGTCCACCACCTCCACCGCCGCGGGCCCTTCCCACCTCACCCTAACGAAGATGGGCCCGCATGATGACCCCGAGGCCTTCCTTGCTCTCTTTGAGCAGGCAGCAGAGGCATGGGGTTGGCTGGTGGAACAGCGCGCAGCATGCCTCCTCCCCCTGCTCATGGGCGAGGCGCAGCTGGCTGCACTACAGCTCCCCGCCAACAGCTGGCTGGTCTACGCAGACCTCCACAGGGCCATCCTCCAGCGCGTGGGTCGCACTCCGGAGCAGCAGTGGCAGCGCTTCCACGCGCTGTGCCTGGAGGAGGTCGGCCAGCCGTTCGCGTTTGGCCAGCAACTCTGGGACGCCTGCCGCCAGTGGCTGAGGGCCGACAACCGCGACGCCGAGGAGATCATCGATCTGGTGGCGCTGGAGCAGTTCGTCGCTCGATCGACTAGGCACGGTTCGTTTTTATTCGACACTGGATTTGACAAAGGGATACTGGCAGATCCCCTTGACTCCACTATCCTGAGAGAAAACGGCCTTTTCCACACCGTTTGGCTTACACCAGTTCATCACACTTCCGTTTGGGCTGTTTGGGGTGCCCGCTACGTTCCAGCGGTTTATGGATAGGGTCCTCCGCCCCCACGCCACCTATGCGGCCGCATACTTAGATGACATTATCATTTATAGTAATGACTGGCCACAGCACCTAAAACACCTGAGGGCCATCCTGGGGTTGCTGAGGCGAGCGGGGCTCACAGCCAACCTGAAGAAGTGTGCAATTGGGCGGGTGGAAGTACGGTATCTGGGCTTCCACTTGGGCAATGGGCAGGTGCATCCCCAAATCAATAAGACGGCAGCGATTGTGGCCTGCCCGAGGCCCAAGACCAAAAAGGGGGTGAGGCAGTTCCTGGGGCTGGCTGGCTACTATCGTAGGTTTATACCTAATTATTCAGACGTCACCAGCCCGCTGACTGATCTCACTAAAAAGGGGGCACCAGATCCGGTCCAGTGGATGGAGCAATGCCAGTGGGCTTTCTCGAAGGTAAAGGCTGCACTGTGTGGGGGGCCACTGTTACATTCCCCTGACTTTTCTCTCCCCTTTGTTTTACAGATGGACGCATCGGACAGAGGGCTGGGGGCTGTTCTGTCCCAGGAGGTGGAGGACCGTCCAGTGCTGTACATCAGCCGCAAGCTGTTGGTGCACGAGGGCAGGTACAGCACCATAGAGGAGGAATGCCTCGCCATCAAGTGGGCGGTTCTCACCCTCCACTACTATCTGCTGGGCGCCCTTTCACCCTCTGGTCGGACCATGCGCCCCTACAGTAGCTCCACCGCATGAAGGATGCCAATGCGCGGATCACCCGTTGGTATCTGGCACTCCAGCCATTTAAGTTCGAGGTGGTCCACAGGCTGGGGGCGCAGATGGTTGTGGCGGACTTCCTCTCCCGTCGGGGGGGGGGAGTCGGCTGCAGACCGGATGGCTGCCCGGCCTGAGTCGGGCGGTGGGGGTATGTGGCAGCGGGGGCGTGGTCAAGCATCGGTCTGTGAACGGAGGGCAGAGTCAGGGAAGGTAAGTGGTGGAATCACTGCACCTGATGGGAATTAACCTGTGTTTGTGTGTCTTCCCCAGTGACCGCGCCCTATAAGAGGAGAGAGAGAGCGGAGGAAGGGAGCTACTCCCCAACCTGGAGACTTGTGTGCGTGCGTGTGTGTATGTGTAGTTAAGGCTGAAAAGCTAAAATAAACGGGTTTTTGAGAACTCAGTTCTGGCCTGCCGTGCTTCTGTGCTCCACCCACCTAGAACACTTGCTACACCATGTTTTCACAGACCTTGCTTTCTGCACTGGAGCATTGCCCTGCTGGAACTATGCATGGTTGGGCCCCTTAGTTTGAGTGAAAGGAAACTGTAATGCTACAGCATACAAAGACATCCTATACAATTGTGTGCTTCCAATAGTTTAGGCAAGAACAACATATGGGTGTCCATGTACTTTTGGCCATAGAGTGTATATTTTATTGTAATCAAAACAGTATTTATAGAAATGGTCACAACAGTGCCTGGAGCTCATCTTGGTGGCAGTTGTGTGTGCACAGGTGGGAGGGTAAATGAAAGACTCGGGATACAAGAGCACATGGACCAATCACATTTCGCACTTTTACTTCAGTCTCACCTCAAACTTCCTAGACAATAAATCTGACTAAGTGTTCATTAGCAAAACCGAATTAAGCAAAGAAAGTTTCATTTTTAGTCCTGGATCATTTTGACCTGAGTAGAACATAAGGGCTAGCTTGTGAGATGGATTTGACGACAGGTGAACACCAGGCTCACATGCAGAGACAAGATGACTTAAGGGTTGTAATATAAAGGCTGTAACTGATTGAAGGTTCAGCCTGTTTATTTTTTGGACTTAGAAATAGAAGTATATGCTCATAAATATATGCTTTACACTGACTAACATATTTAGTCTGACGTACCTTTCGATCATTTCTAATGAAATGTCAGTCTCTTGGTGATCACTTGAGATATTTCCATTTGATTTGGATGTGGATGGCCTGAATTCAGATTGTACTGAAAGCTGGGACTCTGTAACACACACTCATACACACATACTCAGACAAATTACGTATTTCATGCTATGACTTTCTTGAATGTATAATTGAAGAATTCCTCCAGGCTAATGATGGTCACAAAATATAAAACTTTACAGTATTAATTTCAAACACACATAGATGATTTATGAAAGTGTTTAGTTGTTATGTAAAGGAGATCTATGGGTATTAACTCACCTTTCCTATTCTCCTTTTGTCTATCATACAGCTCAGCGGCAGAACTTTCATCCTCCACTTCCTCCTCTCTCAGTGTCTTTCCTGATGAGATTTTGGGGAATGCCATGGCATTGCAGCTCCCCAGGCGCTGGAGGCTTGAGAGTTTCCCAGAGACTAGAGAGATGCTCGTTCCCGGTCTCTAAAAATAAGCTTGTGGCTTTACTCAATATTGTTTCAGAACCCTGTGTTCATTATAATACACCGTTTGAGACTTGTTACTTACAGCGGTGCTTGAAAGTTTGTGAACCCTTTAGAATTTTCTATATTTCTGCATAAATATGACCTAAAACTTCATCAGATTTTCACACAAGTCCTAAACGTAAAGAGAATCCAGTTAAACAAATGAGACAAAAATATTATACTTGGACATTTATTTATTGAGGAAAATGATCCAATATTACATATCTGTGAGTGTCAAAAGTATGTGAACCTCTAGGATTAGCAGTTAATTTGAAGGTGAAATTAGAGTCAGGTGTTTTCAATCAATGGGATGACAATCAGGTGTGAGTGGGCACCCTGTTTTATTTAAAGAACAGGGATCTATCAAAGTCTGATCTTCACAACACATGTTTGTGGAAGTGTATCATGGCATGAACAAAGGAGATTTCTGAGGACCTCAGAAAAAGCGTTGTTGATGCTCATCAGGCTGGAAAAGGTTACAAAATCGTCTCTAAAGAGTTTGGACTCCACCAATCCACAGTCAGACAGACTGTGTACAAATGGAGGAAATTCAAGACCATTGTTACCCTCCCCAGGAGTGGTCGACCAACAAAGATCACTCCAAGAGCAAGGTGTATAATAGTCGGCGCGGTCACAAAGGACCCCAGGGTAACTTCTAAGCAACTGAAGGCCTCTCTCACATTGGATAATGTTAATGTTCATGAGTCCACCATCAGGAGAACAATGAACAACAATGGTGTGCATGGCAGGGTTGCAAGGAGAAAGCCACTGCTCTCCAAAAAGAACATTGCTGGTCGTCTGCAGTTTGCTAAAGATCATGTGGACAAGCCAGAAGGCTATTGGAAAAATGTTTTGTGGACGGATGAGACCAAAATAGAACTTTTTTGTTTCAATGAGAAGCGTTATATTTGGAGAAAGGAAAACACTGCATTCCAGCATAAGAACCTTATCCCATCTGTCAAACATGGTGGTGGTAGTATCATGGTTTGGGCCTGTTTTGCTGCATCTGGGACAGGACGGCTTGCCATCATTGATGGAACAATGAATTCTGAATTATACCAGTGAATTCTAAAGGAAAATGTCAGGACATTTGTCCATGAACTGAATCTCAAGAGAAGGTGGGTCATGCAGCAAGACAATGACTCTAAGCACACAAGTCGTTCTACCAAAGAATGGTTAAAGAAGAATAAAGTTAATGTTTTGGAATGGCTAAGTCAAAGTCCTGACCTTAATCCAATTGAAATGTTGTGGAAGGACCTGAAGCGAGCAGTTCATGTGAGGAAACCCACCAACATCCCAGAGCTGAAGTTGTTCTGTATGGAGGAATGGGCTAAAATTCCTTCAAGCCGGTGTGCAGGACTGATCAACAGTTACTGGAAACGTTTAGTTGCAGTTATTGCTGCACAAGGGGGTCACACCAGATACTGAAAGCAAAGGTTCACATACTTTTGCCACACACAGATATGTAATATTGGATCATTTTCCTCAATAAATAAATGATCAAGTATAATATTTTTGTCTCATTTGTTTAACTGGGTTCTCTTTATTTACTTTTAGGACTTGTGTGAAAATCTGATGAAGTTTTAGGTCATATTTTTACAGAAATATAGAAAATTCTAAAGGGTTCACAAACTTTCAAGCACCACTGTATACAAATGGGCATTCAATAGGGAATCAAGTAGCAGCACTGTCTTCCATTAAAAAAAAGAGAGAGAAAACCCCCCAGAATGAACTAAAGTGTGGCAGCACTCAGGCTAAAAAAGGAAAGAGTTATGGCTCATTTTAAGTCTTTTAAAACAGAGAATTTCTAGGTATTGTTTATTGGTTTGTTGTAATTTAAAATATGATGAAATGCCCAATATCAAAATTCACATTTTTCTATGAACAATTAAAGCACCTCTTGGGAATACAAAGTGTCATCTCCAAAAGACAACACTCGAAGTGCTTGGGCTAAATGACAGGGGGAAGATTTCAGAGATGAAAAGAATAAGGATAGTGTTAAATGATAAGCATTCTAAAAAGAAATGATTTTGTAAAAGGATCAAATTTCATTATGGCATACTGAATATCACTATGTATAAATAATTTAGTTTCCCCTAGTAAATGTGAGGTAGTAACAGTCAGTAGGTTTCCTTGACGGAAAATGAAAAGAGAGTCCTCTATTATGTGAAGATGACTCTTTAACCTTCAGGACAAAAGTAACCAGGAATAAATGCTACAATGCACAGAGAAAACATGACAAGTGAGTTAGAAATATTTGACTGGAGGTTCCCGCCTCTGGAACTAAAGAAAATAACTGCAAGACACCGCATCTTTGCTGTTTTATGAAAGCATGAGACCTTTGTTAAAACCACTTATGTCAATTAACTGCTATCAGACTGCATCACAAATATCATAACTAACATTTAACCAATTTAACAAAGTTGGTTTGAGTGAAATAGCTCTGTGCTAAACTAGATCCCTCATTATAACATCTATATTCTCCTCAAGAGGTAACTGTATATTTTAGAGATTTAGTGAGACCCATCACTCTAATCACACTTAAATCTCAACCTATATGTGTGTAAACTCAAACTCACATTGTTCAAAGTCCAGAGGAGTGTTCCTGAGCCATCCATGCTTGAGATGAAGTCACGGAAGAACCTCATCTTGACGCTGCTGTGACGGAATGAGAGGATGCCAATGCCCCTGAAGATAAGGAAGACGGTGCGCTGGGCAGTGACAGCACGTAGTAGCAAAAGGAGCATCTCCCTCACACAGCCCTCCACCACATCGCGCTCGAATGGGCTGTCCATGCTCAGGGTGGTGAAATTGAGCTGCACCACTGGAATGTCCCCTGCTGTGTGCCATTCATGTTAGAAAGCTCTATGAAATACTACTACTGGCTTCACTCAGTTGGCTTCTCGAATATAGTTAAACATGGTGGTTCTGTTCAGGGCAAAATTACCTAGTGGGATGATGCTAAAATATCTTTTTACACATAAAACTTTACATACTTGGTCATATTTCTTTAATAATAATAATAATAATAATAATAATAATAATAGTAGGGCGGCACGGTGATGTAGTGGTTAGCGCTGTCGCCTCACGGCAAGAATGTCCAGGTTTGAGCCCCGTGGCCAGCGAAGGCCTTTCTGTGCGGAGTTTGCATGTTCTCCCCGTGTCCGTGTGGGTTTCCTCCGGGTACTCCGGTTTCCCCCACAGTCCAAAGACATGCAGGTTAGGTTAACTGGTGACTCTAAATTGACCGTAGGTGTGAATGTAAGTGTGAATGGTTGTCTGTGTCTATGTGTCAGCCCTGTGATGACCTGGTGACATGTCCAGGGTGTACCCCGCCTTTCGCCCGTAGTCAGCTGGGATAGGCTCCAGCTTGCCTGCGACCCTGTAGAACAGGATAAAGCGGCTAGAGATAATGAGATGAGATAATAATAATAATAATAATAATAATAATAATTGTAAGAGTTGGAACACATAGTACAGCAAGTAAAACATTAAACACTGTAGTGCCTCCAGGAATGCAATTTATCACCACTGGATTAAATGCTGGACATATACAAAATCAGTTGAAATAACATTTGTGTTTGTATCGAACTTTTAACAATAGACGTTGTCACAAAGCAGCTTTTCACAAAACCAGGTGTAGATTTAGATCTCTGAAGAGGAAACCAGATTTGAAAATGTCAAGCAGTGGTGTCTGCTTGTCAATACGGGATGGTGAGGCAGAGCCACACGATATACATATATAATCAGCTGTACAAGATCACTGCCCCAACAACATCAAGAAAGGCTAGAGAATCAATTAGCTCAGAGTTACAGAAGAGAGTTACATTCCCCTCTAAAAGTATTGGAAGGGCAAGACCAATTCTATTGTTTTTCCTATAAACTAAAAACATTTGTGTTTGAGATCAAATAATGAATATGAGACTATAGGTCAGAATTTCAACTTTTATTTCCTGATGTTTACTAGATGTGTTAAACAACTTGGCACCTTTGGTGACATCCACCTAGTTTTTTGGTGATCAAAATATTGGATATTTTGCCTAAAAGTAAAAACCTTAGATAGTAACCAATACAGATACCTTTGAAGTAAATAACACTTATTATTTTTTCGTGGTCCAGTTTCCATCAAATCCTGCGCTCTGATTGGCTGGCAAGGATACGTAGGATATGGACCCCGGTTACGGACCCCGGTTATGGACCTCTGGCGACTTGCTCGTTCACAACAACAACAAACATAGTAGCATTTATGTAAATGTAGTGTCAACATTTATCTTTTTTTATAAGATTTATTTATAAGATTATCAAAAATCTTAATTTTTGCCAGCATTTCTTAGGAGAATAGCATTAATTTTACAGCATGGATAGCAATAACGACAGTGTTCACAGCGAAAGCGAGTTTTACTACCCTGAGGAAGAAGAAATAAAATAAAACATTTCAGGAGAAAGCTAAAAACCTGTAACTGTTGCTAACGCCGAGCAAAAACATGGCTGAATCCTGAATGACTCAATTTTGTATAAATAGGGGACTACATAGGCAGCAAAATGTAGTTTTTTTCCTGCCATGGAAGTGCACTTGTATACCGAGGAGGAAGCCATTTGCATGACAGCTGTGAATGAGGATTCAAAATGGCAGCTCGGCTCGGTTTTCCCTTTTGGGCGCTCTCGTTTTCTGTTAGAATTTGGTAAAGAAAAAAAATAAATATATTATTTACCCCCCTCCTAGAACTGCCACCTTATTGTGGTGGAGGGGTTTGTGTGCTTGAATGATCCTAGGAGCTATGTTGTCGGGGGCATTATGCCCCTGGTAGGGTTTCCCAAGGCAGACAGGTCCTAGGTGACAGGCCAGACCAAGAGCAGTTCACCAAAAACCCCCTATGGAGAAAAAATCCAGGACCGTGACGTCGCCCGGTAGGACGCAGCCGGGGCCCCACCCTGGAGCCAGGCCCGGGGTTGGGGCTCGTATGCGAGCGCTTGGTGGCCGGGCCTTTGCCCATGGGGCCCGGCCGGGCTCAGCCCGAAGAGGTGACGTGGGCCCGACCTCCTGTGGGTTCACCACCCACAGAGGTAGCAGTAGAGGTTTGGTGCAATGTGGATTGGGTGGCAGTCGAAGGCAGGGGCCTCAACGACCTGATCCCCGGACACAGCGGCTGGCTGTTGGGACATGGAATGTCACTTCGCTGGGGGGGAAGGAGCCTGAGCTTGTGCGGGAGGTTGAGAGGTACCGGCTAGAGATAGTCGGGCTCACCTCCACGCATAGCTTGGGCTCTGGAACCCAGCTCCTCGAGAGGGGCTGGACTTTCCACTTCTCTGGAGTCGCCCGTGGTGAGCGGCGGCGGGCTGGTGTGGGCTTGCTTATAGCTCCCCAGCTCAGCCGCCATGTGTTGGAGTTTACCCCAGTGAACGAGATGGTCGCCTCTCTGCGCCTTCGGATTGGGGAGAGGGCTCTTGCTGTTGTTTGTGCCTACGGGCCAAATAGCAGTATAGAGTATCCGGCCTTCTTGGAGTCCCTGGGAGAGGTACTGAGGGGTGCTCAGACTGGGGACTCCATTGTGCTACTGGGGGACTTCAATGCTCACGTGGGCGACGACAGTGACACCTGGAGGGGCGTGGTTGGGAGGAACGGCCTCCCCGATCTGAACCCGAGTGGTGTTTTGTTATTGGACTTCTGTGCTAGTCACGGTTTGTCCATAACGAACACCATGTTCGAGCATAGGGGTGTCCATAAGTGCATGTGGCACCAGGACACCTTAGGTCGGAGGTCGATGATTGACTTTGTTGTCGTTTCATCTGATCTCCGGCCCTATGTCTTGGACACTCGGGTGAAGAGAGGGGCTGAGCTGTCAACTGATCACCACCTGGTGGTGAGTTGAATCCGCTGGCGGAGGAGAAAGCTGGACAGACCTGGCAGGCCTAAACGTATGGTGAGGGTCTGCTGGGAACGTCTGGTCGAGCACTCTGTTGGGGAGGTCTTTAACTCCCACCTCCGGGAGAGCTTTTCCCAGCTTCCGAGGGAGGCGGGGGACATTGAGTCTGAGTGGACCATGTTCTCTACCTCCATTGTGGATGCAGCTGTTCGGAGCTGTGGCCGCAAGGTCTCCGGTGCCTGTCGTGGCGGCAATCCCCGAACCCGGTGGTGGACACCGGAAGTAAGGGATGCCGTCAAGCTGAAGAAAGAGTCCTATTGGGCCATGTTGACCTCCGGGACTCCTGAGGCAGCCGACGGGTATCGGCAGGCCAGGCGTGCTGCAGCTCGGGCAGTTGCGGAGGCAAAAACTCGGAACTGGGAGGAGTTCGGGGAGGCCATGGAGAAGGACTATCAGTCGGCCTCGAAGAAATTCTGGCAAACCGTCCGGCGCCTCAGGAGGGGGAAGCAGTACTCTGCCAACACTGTTTACAGTGCGGGTGGGGAGCTGTTGACCTCGACTGGGGACATTGTCGGGCGGTGGAAGGAATACTTTGAGGATCTCCTCAATCCCACTGTCATGTCTTCCACTGAGGAGACTGAGGCTGATGACTCAGAGGTGGACTCGTCCATTACCCAAGCCGAAGTCACTGAGGTGGTTTGCAAGCTCCTTGGTGGCAAGGCACCGGGGGTGGATGAGATCCGCCCTGAGTATCTCAAGTCTCTGGATGTTGTGGGGCTGTCTTGGTTGACACGCCTCTGCAACATCGCATGGCCGTCGGGGACAGTGCCTCTGGAGTGGCAGACTGGGGTGGTGGTCCCTCTTTTTAAGAAAGGGGACTGGAGAGTGTGCTCCAATTATAGGGGAATCACACTTCTCAGCCTCCCAGGGAAAGTTTACTCCAGGGTACTGGAGAGGAGAATTCGACCAATAGTCGAACCTCGGATCCAGGAGGAACAATGCGGTTTTCGTCCTGGTCGCGGAACACTGGACCAGCTCTATACCCTTCATAGGGTGCTCGAGGGTTCATGGGAGTTTGCCCAACCAGTCCACATGTGCTTTGTGGATCTGGAGAAGGCATTCGACCGTGTCCCCCATGGTATTCTGTGGGGGGTGCTTCGGGGGTATGGGGTTCGGGGCTCTTTGCTAAGGGCTGTCTGGTCCCTGTACGAACAGAGCAGGAGTCTGGTTCGCATTGCCGGCAGTAAGTCAGACCTGTTCCCAGTGCATGTTGGACTCCGGCAGGGCTGCCCTTTGTCACCGGTTCTGTTCATAATTTTTATGGACAGAATTTCTAGGCGCAGTCAGGGGCCGGAAGGAATCCTGTTTGGGAACCACAGGATTTCATCTCTGCTTTTTGCGGATGATGTTGTCCTGTTGGCTTCTTCAAACCAGGACCTTCAGCATGCACTGGGGCGGTTTGCAGTCGAGTGTGAAGCGGCTGGGATGAGAATCAGCACCTCCAAGTCCGAGGCCATGGTTCTCAACCGGAAAAGGGTGGCTTGCCCTCTCCAGGTTGGTGGAGAAGTCCTGCCTCAAGTGGAGGAGTTTAAGTATCTCGGGATCTTGTTCACGAGTGAGGGAAGGATGGAGCGTGAGATCAACAGGCGGATCGGTGCAGCCTCCGCAGTGATGCGGTCGCTTTACCGGTCCGTCGTGGTGAAGAAGGAGCTGAGCCAAAAGGCGAAGCTCTCAATTTACCGGTCGATCTACGTTCCGACTCTCACCTATGGTCATGAGCTTTGGGTAATGACAGAAAGAACAAGATCGAGGATACAAGCGGCTGAAATGAGTTTCCTTCGCAGGGTGGCTGGGCGCTCCCTTAGAGATAGGGTGAGAAGCACAGTCACTCGGGAGGAGCTCGGAGTAGAGCCGCTGCTCCTCCACATCGAGAGGAACCAGCTGAGGTGGCTCGGGCATCTTTTTCGGATGCCTCCTGGACGCCTCCCTGGGGAGGTGTTCCAGGCATGTCCCCCCGGGAGGAGGCCCCGGGGAAGACCCAGGACATGCTGGAGGGACTATGTCTCTCGGCTGGCCTGGGAACGCCTCGGTGTTCTTCCCGAGGAGCTGGCCGAGGTGTCTGGGGAAAGGGAAGTTTGGGCTTCCATGCTTAGACTGCTGCCTCCGCGACCCGGTCCCGGATAAGCGGAAGAAGACGAGACGAGATATTATTTACCAGCTAAAGTCGGTCCATATGGTGAAATACCGTGACCTTGGCCTTAAATACTGACCTCAGCCCAGAGGGCCTCGCTCAGTACTTTCAAGACCTCGGTCACGGTATTTCACAATACGGACCTCCCAACTGGTAAATAACATATATATTTGGTTGCATATCCCTTGCTTGCAATAACTGCATCGAGCTGGCAACCCGCTGATATCAATGACACCAAACTGTCACACGAGGCTAAGCAAACCTATATAAAGTGCTGAGAAAAAGAAGAAAAAAATGTTTCTCCCTTTTCTCCCAAATATGTTTGGACTAATTGCAGGCCTTTTTTGTGGATTATAAGCATTTGGGCTGGAAATTTGGCTGAAACCTGGTTAATGATATTAGCTCTTCTGTGTATGCTTTGCACACTGCAACAGGAAACACACCTACTGTACTGTATCAAATACAGTTGAATGAAGGTATTTCTAAAACCGCTCAAAAAACAAGCTGCTAGACTGTGGGGTTGAAAATGTAAAAAGTTGAATAGTCTTTTCTGTCTGATTTTTATTTTTTTACATTTGAGGCTATTGTGACACATCAAGATAGTGATTCATACCATATAACTTAATTTCATGGCAAATTTTAAATATGAATCTAAATGTTAAATGTAGATATTAATTATAAATATAAACAAGTGTTGCCAGGCAAAACAAACCTCGCCTGGTAGTACTTATGATAAATATGAAGGAAGATATCGTGAATAAAAATAGGTACCTTATGGGTACATGTGGCTACTGCTTATAAATAAAATTGTTTTCTGATACCATGTCCATCCAGTAAATATAGCATATATATCTACTCTATGAGGCAGTAGCCACAAAAATGAAGCGTAATCCAAAAATGAACAATTTAAAAATCACGTTAGTAAAATATACCAAGGTGTCTGTACTTTATATTATTCTAATCTTACTTCCTACAGTTTTCGAAACTGAAACCTGTGAACCGAGGCTGACATACACACGCTGTCACCATGACAGAAACTCTTATTTCCCGGAAATGGCCCGGTGCTAGAGATCACTGGAACATACTTTCCCTCTGTAATAAGCATAAACATGGCTGAAAGCGATTTCTTTAGTCTAGTCCATTTATTTCGACTGGTGAACCGAATTGCATACACTCACCGGCCATTTTAATCGGAACATGTGTATGCGCAGTGCATGATTGTTACACTCTTACATCACGATGACGTAGCCACAACAAAACCAATTTTGACCTTTTTGGTGACCTTGACCGGATGACCCTCAAAATGTTGAAGGTTCTATTTGAGGCCAATGCACATCTATCCTGAAAGTTTCATGAAGATTGATCCAGCCGTTTTCCCGTAATATCGCTAACAAAAAAACAAAGAAACCCGACTGAAAACAATACCTTGCCCCCTGGTGGACTACGTCCCAGGCGAGGTAAATATAAATATTATCAAGCAAATAATAATATCAGTTTCTGCAAACATGTGTTATGCCAAAGGCAAAATATAAATGCAGGCTATCGACAATGCACAGAACAATTTCTGGTTTTAGATATATTGCAAAGATAGATTCAGGACATTCATGTGGGACTGTCATGTCATCAGTACAATGAGTAAATCCTGAAATTAATCTTTGCCATGAAATTACAGATATACAAAAATGCAAAAGTAGGTACTGTAATGCTGGCTAAAACAGAAAGGTGTTAACATTAACTTTTTCAGCAGTTTGTGCTACAGTAGCTCTTCTGTGGGATTGGACCATATAGGCTAGCCTTCATGCCCCATGCGAATCAATGAGCCTTCGACACCCATGACCCTGTCATCGGTTCACCGGATGTCCTTCCTCAGACCACTTTTGGTAGGTACTAACTAACTGCATACCGGGAACACTCCACAAGATGTGCCATTTTGGAGATGCTCAGACCCAGTCATCTCGTCATCACAATTTGGGCCTTGTCAAAGTCGCTCAGATCCTTACGCTTTCCTGCTTCCAACACATAAACTTCGAGAACTGACTGTTCTCTTGCTGCCTAATATATCCCACCCCTTGACAGATGCCACTGTAAAGAGATAATCAATGTTATGTTGAAGGCTATTTGTGGCAGAGAATCCGACCTCGGGTTTACGTTAACGCCTAGACACTTTCGTAGAAACCCAGAAAAGGTAATCATGGACTTGGACTTTGCTGATGACATCGTGTTGCTATCTAATTATGTCCAACAGGCACAGACATTGCTGGCTAACATTGAGAAAGAGTGTAATTGCATTGGGCTCATTCTAAATGACAAGAAGACCAAGGTGATGTCTTGCCATGTTACATCTCCAACATCTCTCTCCACAAGCGATGGGATGGTACTTGATGAAGTAGACGATTTCAAGTATTTAGGCTCATGGGTTAATTCAGCTGAGCAGGATATCAAAGTCCGCAAGGCACTAGCCTGGCAGGCGCTGAATGATATGAGTAAGCTCTGGAAATCAAGTGTCTCTCACGAGCTGAAACGTAAGCTCTTTGTGGCCACCATCAAGTCTGTCCTCCTGTACGGATGCGAATGCTGGTCCCTTACCTCTACCTTAGAAAGATCTCTTGATGGCTCCCACACTCGAATGTTACGTACAGCCCTGAACATCAGCTGGCAGAGCTATGTACCAAATGAAGACTTATATGGTGCCTTCCCCAGAATTTCTGACAAGGTGGCCTGGCCAAGACTTGGGCTTGTGGGCCACTGCTTCAGGCACAAGAATCTGCCTGCTGGTGAGCTTGTGCTGTGGGAGCCTCTCCACAGTTGCAGAAGTTGAGGCCATCCCCCCACAACCTTCATCAACACCCTGAAAAGGGATGTGGGTACTGCCAGTACTGCTGAGCTAGCCAACTGCATGGCTGATCGACAGGATTGGGGTTCCAGGCGTGCGACTCAGCTGAGGCCACCATGAGTGAGTGAATCAATGTTATTCACGTCAACTGTCAGTGATCATAATGTTACGGCTGATCTGTTTATATTAAAATAATGAAACCAATAAGATAATCAATACCCGTATTAACTAGAGTTCATACCATCAGTGAGCAAAATTAACCCCACAATGACCAACATGAATGAACATGTTTGTGGTTGTTCACTGGCAAAAATTAGAACTGAAGCTGAAGCAAGTTCCAATGTTTACACCATTAAATAGGAGAGTTCAGAAAGTTATCAACATTTAGGAGCATGCTGTCCTTTAATTTATGTGAATTTCTTTTTAGTCATGGACTGAATAACCATTAATTAATGCAGGTGTATTTATTTAACACTTAAATAAGCATAAATTAGTATCCAGTATATGTTAACTTACTTTGATACTACAACATTTCTTTTGCTTTATTAATTAATGCTGAAATTCATAATTAATAAGTTTATTAATGTAAACTAAAGTGGTAAATGCAGTAAATGCTTGCACCATAGCATTATGGTAGTGTCTTGGCTGTTATGACAATATAATTTCTATTACTGGAAGCCAAAAACTACATATAACGTTTAATTACTAAATTTTTTTATTATGTATAACTTCTATCCACTTCTGTCCATTAGCTATGATGCCTTGCTAAAGGGTTTATCTTAAAATTATCTTAGAAAAGAAAAGTCCAGGTCTAAAGAAGATGGATTTAAGAAAATTATTGTGTTAGCGGTTGGCCAGTGTGATGATGCATTTACTCACCTACAGCAAGAGGTTTGGTCTGTTTAAGACCATGAGACTGGCAAAGTTTCTCAGTTAAGATGAAGATTGGCCTCTGATAAAGGATATACTTGCTGCCTATATCCAGCTTCTGCTGGGAGAAGGTGAACACTCCAAGGCCGGCAATGCACACTCCCTAAAGAATATTCATTTGACCACTTACATCCTGACACGTTTGCACTGAAGTACACTTTTTGCATTGAAGAACACTAAGTACCTTACAGAATGGATATTTTAAGTACGCTGTTGTCTAGACCACAGGTTCCCAACCCTGGTCCAAACCTGGTCCTGTCCTGCACATTATAGTGTTTTCGCTGCTCTAACATACCCACACACCAACTCAAGAAGGGTTATTAAATAGCTGATTAGTTGAGTCAAACATATGAGGAAACAATAAAACATGGAAGACTGAGGGTACTCCAGAACCAGGGTTGGGAACCTGTGGTGTAGACTTGTAAAAAAGTGCCACTGCAAGTCTACACATCTTTATAGTGTAGATGTTATAACTACAACCCCGATTCCAAAAAAGTTGGGACAAAGTACAAATTGTAAATAAAAACGGAATGCAATGATGTGGAAGTTTCAAAATGCCATATTTTATTCAGATTAGAACATAGATGACATATCAAATGTTTAAACTGAGAAAATGTATCATTTAAAGAGAAAAATTAGGTGATTTTAAATTTCATGACAACAACACCTCTAAAAAGTTGGGACAAGGCCATGTTTCCCACTGTGAGACATCCCCTTTTCTCTTTACAACAGTCTGTAAACGTCTGGGGACTGAGGAGACAAGTTGCTCAAGTTTAGGGATAGGAATGCTAACCCATTCTTGTCTAATGTAGGATTCTAGTTGCTCAACTGTCTTAGGTCTTTTTTGTCGTATCTTCCGTTTTATGATGCGCCAAATGTTTTCTATGGGTGAAAGATCTGGACTGCAGGCTGGCCAGTTCAGTACCCGGACCCTTCTTCTACGCAGCCATGATGCTGTAATTGATGCAGTATGTAGTTTGGCATTGTCATGTTGGAAAATGCAAGGTCTTCCCTGAAAGAGATGTTGTCTGGATGGGAGCATATGTTGCTCTAGAACTTGGATATACCTTTCAGCATTGATGATGTCTTTCCAGATGTGTAAGCTGCCCATGCCACATGTACTAATGCAACCCCATACCATCAGAGATGCAGGCTTCTGAACTCAGCGCTGATAACAACTTGGGTCGTCCTTCTCCTCTTTAGTCCGAATGATACGGCGTCCCTGATTTCCATAAAGAACTTCAAATTTTGATTCGTCTGACCACAGAACAGTTTTCCACTTTGCCACATTCCATTTTAAATGAGCCTTGGCCCAGAGAAGACGTCTGCGCTTCTGGATCATGTTTAGATACAGCTTCTTCTTTGAACTATAGAGTTTTAGCTGGCAACGGCGGATGGCACGGTGAATTGTGTTCACAGATAATGTTCTCTGGAAATATTCCTGAGCCCATTTTATGATTTCCAATACAGAAGCATGCCTGTATGTGATGCAGTGCCGTCTAAGGGCCCGAAGATCACGGGCACCCAGTATGGTTTTCCAGCCTTGACCCTTACGCACAGAGATTCTTCCAGATTCTCTGAATCTTTTGATGATATTATGCACTGTAGATGATGATATGTTCAAACTCTTTGCAATTTTGCACTGTCGAACTCCTTTCTGATATTGCTCCACTATTTGTCGGCGCAGAATTAGGGGGATTGGTGATCCTCTTCCCATCTTTACTTCTGAGAGCCACTGCCACTCCAAGATGCTCTTTTTATACCCAGTCATGTTAATGACTGTAGCGTGTATCGAGTGTGGGTGGAGCACAGAGGACGGCAGGACAGCGTTTGGAGGCAGACAAGGCGATTTATTTTTATAACTTTTCAGTCTAATAATCTCATTCATTCACACACACACACTCGTCTGGTCCCGGGTTGCGCTCCCTCTCCTCTCTCTCTGCCTCCTTAAATAGGGAGCGGTTACTGGGAAAAAACACACACAAACAGGTTAATTATCCTCAGGTGTCGCGATTCTGCCACTCACCTTCCCCGGCTCCACCCTCCTGTCACAGACCGGCGCTTGACCATGCCCCCGCTGCCACATACCCCCACCGCCCGACTCAGGCCGGGCGCTCGTCCGGCCCGCAGCCGACTCCCCCCTCCCTTGACGGGAGAGGAAGTCCGCCACGACCATCTGCGCCCCCGGCCTGTGGACCACCTTGAAGTTGAAGGGTTGGAGTGCCAGATACCAACGGGTGATCTGCGCGTTGGCATCCTTCATGCGGTGGAGCCACTGGAGGGGCGCGTGGTCCGAACAGAGAGTGAAAGAGCGCCCCAGCAGGTAGTAACGGAGGGCGAGGACCGCCCACTTAATCGCCAGGCACTCTTTTTCAATTGTGCTGTAGCGCCCCTCACGCACTGACAGCTTCCGGCTGATGTACAGGACCGGGCGGTCCTCCCCCTCCACCTGCTGGGACAAAACGGCCCCCAGCCCTCTGTCCGACGCATCGGTCTGCAACACAAAAGGGAGAGAGAAGTCAGGGGAGTGTAAAAGTGGCCCCCCACACAGTGCAGCCTTTACCTCAGAGAAAGCCCGCTGGCACTGCTCCGTCCACTGGACCGGATCTGGCGCCCCCTTTTTAGTGAGGTCAGTCAGCAGGCTGGTGACGTCCGAATAATTAGGTATAAACCTACGATAGTAGCCAGCCAGCCCCAGGAACTGCCTCACCCCCTTTTTGGTCTTGGGCCTCGGGCAGGCTGCAATCGCTGCTGTCTTATTAATTTGGGGACGCACCTGCCCGTTGCCCAAGTGGAAGCCCAGATACCGTACTTCCACCCGCCCAATCGCACACTTCTTTGGGTTGGCAGTGAGTCCCGCCCGCCTCAGCGACCTAAGGACGGCCCTCAGGTGTTGTAGGTGCCGCTGCCAATCATTACTATAAATGATGATATCATCTAGGTAAGCGGCCGCATAGGTGGCGTGGGGCCCGAGGACCCGGTCCATCAGCCGCTGAAACGTAGCGGGCGCCCCAAACAGCCCAAAAGGAAGTGTGACGAACTGGTGTAAGCCGAACGGTGTGGAAAAGGCCGTTTTTTCCCGGGATAATGGAGTCAAGGGGATCTGCCAATATCCCTTCGTCAAATCCAGTGTCGAGTAAAAGCGAGCCGTGCCTAGTAGATCGAGCAGCTCATCAATACGAGGCATTGGGTACGCATCAAATTTAGACACCGCGTTGACTTTCCTATAGTCCACACAGAACCGGACTGAGCCGTCGGCCTTGGGAACCAAGACCACCAGGCTGCTCCAGTCACTGTGGGACTCCTCGACGATGCCCATTTCGAGCATGGCCTGAAGTTCTTCCCGAACCACCTTTTTTTTGTGTTCGGGTAATCTATAAGGACGGCTCCGCACTACCACCCCTGGGGGCGTCTCTATGTGGTGTTCTATGAGGTTAGTGCGACCGGGCAGGGGCGAGAACACATCCGAAAACTCGGCCTGCAACTGGGCGACCTCCGTGAGTTGGGTTGGGGAGAGGTGGTCTCCACACGGGACCGGAGAGGTACGTGATGCCAATGACCCTTTTTGGACCTCCGGCCCCAGCTCCGCCTTCTCCGGAACTACCGACACCAATGCCACGGGGACCTCCTCGTTCCAGCGTTTCAGTAGATTGAGGTGGTAGATCTGTAGCGCCCCCTCCCTGTCCGTTCGCCTAACCTCATAGTCAACGTCCCCGACTCGCCGTGTGACCTCAAAGGGTCCTTGCCACTTGGCGATTAATTTGGAGCTCGACGTGGGCAACAGGACGAGTACCTTATCTCCCGGAGTGAACTCTCTAAGGCACGTGCCCTTGTTGTACAGGCGGGCTTGCCGTTCCTGGGCCTGCCGCAAATTCTCCTGAGTTAGGTGGGTGAGCGTGTGGAGTTTTGCACGCAGATCCATAACGTACTGAATTTTGTTTTTGCTCGGTGAAGGTCCCTCCTCCCAATTTTCCCGCAGTACATCTAAGATGCCGCGCGGCTTACGCCCATATAATAATTCAAACGGGGAGAACCCCGTGGAGGCTTGGGGGACCTCTCGCACTGTAAATAACAAGGTTTCGAGCCACTTATCCCAGTTACGTGCGTCCTCACTTACGAATTTTTTGATAATATTCTTGAGGGTGTGGTTGAACCGTTCAACTAAACCGTCCGTCTGTGGGTGATAAATGCTGGTGCGGATCGGCTTAATACCCAGTAGCCCATACAGTTCGCTCAGTGTTCGTGACATAAACGAGGTGCCTTGGTCAGTCAGAATCTCTTTCGGGATTCCAACCCGGGAGATGACGTGGAAGAGGGCCTCCGCAATACTGCGTGCTGAGATATTGCGAAGAGGCACCGCTTCCGGGTATCGCATTGCATAGTCCACCAGAACCAATATAAAGCGGTACCCTCGTGTTGACCAATCTAATGGCCCGACGAGATCCATCCCAATTCTTTCGAACGGGGTCTCGATTAATGGTAGGGGGCGCAAGGGCGCTTTTGGAATGGCCGCTGGATTTACTAACTGGCATTCGCGGCACGCCGTACACCACTTACGGACGTCGCCGCGAATCCCCGGCCAATAGAATCGGGCCATTATCCGGGCGAGTGTCTTATCCTGCCCGAGGTGTCCAGCCATGGGATTAAAGTGAGCCGCCTGAAATACCAATTCCCGGCGGCTCTTTGGAATTAGCAATTGGGTGACTCGCTCTTTCGTCTGAGTGTCCTGCGTCACTCGGTATATCCTATCCTTCAAAATGGAAAAATAGGGGAAGGAGGGGGTGGCGCCCGGCTGGAGCGTCTGACCATCGATTACTCTCACTTGGTCAAACGCGTGTCGCAGAGTCTCGTCTCGCGATTGTTCCAGTGGGAAATCCGCGAGGGATTCCCCAATAGAAAGAGGAGGGGCCGGTGGCTCCTCACTCTGTCGCGGATATGACGTAGACGGCTCTGCGACCGCAGCTCCAGCCAAAGCGACACCGGGACCCTCCCCTGTTAACCGGCAGGACCCACTCTTTATTAGGCATGCCATTAAACCCCGAAATCCCGGCCAATCAGTCCCCAAGATCAAAGAGTGGGTAAGGCGAGGATTAACCGCCGCCTTCACTATCGATTTCTCCCCTCTGAAATGTATGTGGACCGACACCAACGGGTTGCTGTGAATATCCCCGTGCACACACAACACCTTCACCCCTTGTGCTCCCCCCAATGCCTCGTCTTGCACGAGGCTTTGGCGGCTCGAGGTCTGATTGCAACCAGAATCCACCAACGCCTGATATGTAGCCCCTTCTACACTTACCAGTATGCGATACGCTCCAGCCCGATCGAGGGCAGCCTTTGGCGCGTTGGGGATCCACACCACCGCCCCCACTTCCATCGCTGCACACTGTTGCTGCAGGTGGCCCGGTTCCCCGCAGCGCCAGCAAACCGGCCCGGGCCTTCCCTCTGCAGCTGTGTTCTGGGGCTCACTCACCTGAGGGGGGGGAGAGACAGACACAGAAGGGAGAAACGGGAGGGCACCACGGGTGCGGCGGGCCGGCTGGGGTGGAGCCGGCCCCCGCCTCCGCGGTGGGGGAATGGGGCGAGGACGGGACACGGGAGGAGGGGGGGGAAAAAGAGAGAGAGAAGAGGAGAAAGAAGATGCTGTCGTCCGCTGTCCTGCTGCCGGAACAGCCACCAGATGATCCTCCGCCAGTCCCACGGCCTGATCCAGCGACGCTGGGCGGTGGCACTGGACCCACTCCGCGGTTCCAGCTGGTAAGCGGGCGATGAACTGTTCCAGCGCCACCTGGTCGATGACTCCCTCGGCGTCGTGATCTTCGGCCCTCAGCCACCGCCAGCAGGCGTCCCGGAGCTGCTGGCCGAACGCGAACGGGCTGCCGACTTCCTCCATCCGCAGCGTGCGGAAGCGCTGGCGCTGCTGCTCCGGCGTGCGCCCCACGCGCTGGAGGACAGCCCGGCAAAGGTCGGCGTAGGCCAGCCTGCGATCGGCGGGGAGCTGTAGTGCGGCCAGCTGCGCCTCTCCCGTCAGGAGGGGGAGGAGGCGCGCCGCGCGCTGCTCCATCGGCCACCCCGAGGCTTCGGCGACCTGCTCGAACAATGTGATGAAAGCCTCGGGGTCGTCCTGCGGGCCCAGCTTGGTCACGGTGAGGGGAGACGGGCCCGCAGCCGGGGCGCTGGTGGACCCCGCCGACGCGAGGAGACGCCGGAACGCCTCTCAATCTTCCTGCTGGGCCAGCACCAGGGCTTCAAAGCGGCACTCCTGCTCCTTTCGGAGCATGACAAGTGCCTGGTGCTGGCTCTGCTGAGCCGTGGCGAGGGCGTGGACCAAGTCCGCGAACGGGGAGGATTCCATGGGGCTGCTGGGTTGGTGCTCCACCTTTTCCCGGGTTTCGGCACCACTGTAGCGTGTATCGAGTGTGGGTGGAGCACAGAGGACGGCAGGACAGCGTTTGGAGGCAGACAAGGCGATTTATTTTTATAACTTTTCAGTCTAATAATCTCATTCATTCACACACACACACTCGTCTGGTCCCGGGTTGCGCTCCCTCTCCTCTCTCTCTGCCTCCTTAAATAGGGAGCGGTTACTGGGAAAAAACACACACAAACAGGTTAATTATCCTCAGGTGTCGCGATTCTGCCACTCACCTTCCCCGGCTCCACCCTCCTGTCACACACCGGCGCTTGACCACGCCCCCACTGCCACAATGACCTATTGCCAATTGACCTAATGAGTTGCAATTTGGTCCTCCAGCTGTTCCTTTCTTGTACCTTTAACTTTTCCAGTCTCTTATTGCCCCTGTCCCAACTTTTTTGAGATGTGTTGCTGTCATGAAATTTCAAATGAGCCAATATTTTGGCATGAAATTTCAAAATGTCTCACTTTCGACATTTGATATGTTGTCTATGTTCTATTGTTCAGCCCTGTGATGACCTGTTGACTTGTCCAGGGTGTACCCCGCCTTTCGCCTGTAGTCAGCTGGGATAGGCTCCAGCTTGCCTGCGACCCTGTAGAACAGGATAAAGCGGCTAGAGATAATGAGATGAGATGAGATGTTCTATTGTGAATACAATATCAGTTTTTGAGATTTGTAAATTATTGCATTCTGTTTTTATTTACAATTTGTACTTTGTCCCAACTTTTTTGGAATCGGGGTTGTAGGATTGAGTGTAATGGACTACAAATAATCCACTCATATGGATGAGATCACAATAAACTTTCTTTGACTTGACGATTTTAGTGAACACGATCCATAATTCAATTCAATTTCTGAAAAATGAACTCTCACTTTTCACAGAGTAGCATTTTTTTTCTCTCCAGATTTTCTTATACTAGCAGGCTCTTTCTACTTTACCTTGAGTCACTTACCTTCTGCATAGACATGTGCCGTTCGATAAAAGCTGACACATTTGCCCAAATGTTATCCACATCTATGCAGGAATAAAACACATTACTTATTTGCTTAGAATCATTTTCATTCCTCCTTCAAGATAATTCACTTAAGTCTGGCATTTGAAAGAATGTCTGTATTGTTGCATTCATGTATATGAGGAGTGTGACAATGCACCCTGATTTAAAAAAAAAAAATCTGAAATTAATATAGTGCTATACCAGTAAAGATTATATATAATAATAAACAAAATGTAATATCTTTTTGACTGTAGAAGATACAGAGGTAAAACCAAATCCACTATGATACTGTCTATTATTTGCACTAACTGCAAAAAAAAAGATTTTCAAAACTCAGTTGTGATATTTTTAACGTTATTTTTTAAAGCAAAATAATCGAAATTCAATATTTTTTTGACTGCAACAGTTAAACATACAAAACCAAATGCACTATTATACAGCCTATTATAACTACTAATGACAACAAATAGATTTTAAAAACTCGGTTTTGATGATGGGCAGCACGGTGGTGTAGTGATTAATGCTGTCGCCTCACAGCAAGAAGGTCTGGGTTTGAGCCCCGTGGCCGGCGAGGGCCTTTCTGTGCGGAGTTTGCATGTTGTCCGCGTGGGTTTCCTCTGGGTGCTCCGGTTTCCCCCACAGTCCAAAGACATGCAGGTTAGCTTAACTGGTGACTCTAAATTGAGTGTGAATGGTTGTCTGTGTCTATGTGTCAGCCCTGTGATGACCTGGCGACTTGTCCAGGGTGTACCCCACCTTTCGCCCGTAGTCAGCTGGGATAGGCTCCAGCTTGCCTGCGACCCTGTAGAAGGATAAAGCGGCTAGAGATAATGAGATGAGATGAGTTAAACATACAAAACCAAATGCACTATTATACAGCCTATTATAACTACTAATGACAACAAATAGATTTTAAAAACTCGGTTTTGATGATGGGCAGCACGGTGGTGTAGTGATTAGTGCTGTCGCCTCACAGCAAGAAGGTCTGGGTTTGAGCCCCGTGGCCGGCGAGGGCCTTTCTGTGCGGAGTTTGCATGTTGTCCGCGTGGGTTTCCTCTGGGTGCTCCGGTTTCCCCCACAGTCCAAAGACATGCAGGTTAGCTTAACTGGTGACTCTAAATTGAGTGTGAATGGTTGTCTATGTGTCAGCCCTGTGATGACCTGGCGACTTGTCCAGGGTGTACCCTGCCTTTCGCCCGTAGTCAGCTGGGATAGGCTCCAGCTTGCCTGCGACCCTATAGAACGGGATAAAGCGGCTAGAGATAATAAGATGAGATGAGTTTGGATGATTTTTATTGTAATTTGTTTTTTTGTTTTTAAGAAAAAGAATCAAAATTAAATCGCTTTTTGCCTGTAGGAGTGCAATATGATAATGTATATTATTGCTAACTAGTTTTTTTTTTACTTTTATTTATGTATTTGTTTGTTTGTTTATTAAGAAAAATAATCAAAATTCAATATCATAGGATTGTAGGAGCTACACATGTAAAACAAATATATTATGATGCTGTCTCTTGTTGTAACTAAGTAAACAACAACAAATAGATATTAAAATCCCAGGTTTAATTTTTATTTTAATTTTTGTAAAGAAAAATAATCAATTCAAAAGCTTTTGTACTGTAGGAGGTACACATATAAAACCAAGTGCACTATGATACAGGCTATTATTGCTACTAATTACAACAAATTGATTTTAAAAACAAAGTTGTGAGGGTTTTTTATTATTTAAAATTTTTTTTTTGGGGGGTGTATAAGAAAAACTATCAAAATTCAATTGCCTTTTGACTGTAGGAGTTACTCTTATAAAACCAAATGCCCTATGATACTGTCCATTGTCGCATCAATGCACATTTGTGTGCAGCGCACACCACAAGGACTAATTATTACATGAACCTGTGCCGGCTCAGATATCAGCATTTCAGTGAGAAGCCCAAGTTGCACCTTGTAGCTTTCTTTTCCAAGAAACTTAGCTCCACAAAACGGAACTACAACATTGGTAAACAGGAGCTTTGGCTGTCAAGCTAACACGTGAGGAGTGGCGTCGCTGGAGGGAGTGACCTATCCGTTTACCATTTTACCGGTCACAAAAATCTGGAGTATCTGAAGACTGCTAAATGCCTGAATCCTTGTCAAGCCTGCTGGGCCCTCTTCTTCACACGTTTTCAGTTCACCATAGCTTACAGGCCTGGCTCCAAGAACACAAAAGCTGATTCTCTGTCCCATATCTACCCCTCCACAACTCCAGTCCAGGTAGCAGAACCCTTTATCTCTCCAGCATGATTTGTGAAATCCTTGACCTGGGAGATTGACCAAGAACTTGCTCGAACCATGATATAATGTCCCTGCCAACTGTCCTGCCAATCTTACCTATGTCCTCCCATGCCTCAGAGGTCATATGATCACCTGGACACACACCAATCCTGCAACTGGGGATCCAGACAATCAACACACATACCAACTACTGAAGACTAAATACAGGTGGCCCAATAGGTTGACAGATATCAACCATTACATCTCCTCACATTCAGCATGTGCACAGGCTAAAGTGCCTCAAGTGCTTTCAGTAGGTGAACTCATGCCACTGCCCATGTTTCAGTGACCCTGGTCATCAAAAGTCATCAAAAATGATCATTGATAATTTTATAACAAACATTCAAAATACTAAATTGGAAACAGGAGTTTTGCAGACTGACATTACAGATCATTTTCCCATTGTAATATTCTGGGGCTCAGGTAAGCGGTCCTCACCTCCAATCTCTAAAATAAAAACAAAAATTGTAAATAAGAGAACTTTGCAACATCTTACTGTACACCTTCAAACCAAGTGCTGGGACACAGTTTACACCTGTAGTACACCCAATGAAGCATACGACAGTCTAATTAAGATTATTCAAGATTCTGTGACTGTCACTATTCCTGAGAAGGCCGTCAGGTGCAGTACTACCCTCCAGAGCCCCTGGATAACAAAGGGAATCTTAAAGTCTATTAAACATAAAAATAATCTCTACAAATCCTACCTGAAAAATCCGTCTAGCCTTAAAAAAGATAACTATATCTCTTACAAAAATAAACTTACACTTATAAGAAAAAGCAAAAGGCAACACTACACAGAGCTTTTACATGCTTCGAAGGGGGACTGTAAGGGGACGTGGAATGTGTTAAATGAAGTTTTGAACAGGAGACAAAAAGTCACTACGCTCCCAGATGTTGGTAACATCACTGCTAATTTAACACAGAATTTCAATGAGTATTTTACCTCAATAGGCCAAAACCTTTCCAAGAAAATCAACCAACCTCAGGGCTGATGACACGAACATGACTCTATGCAATTTCTTAAATAAACTATACAACATGGCAAACATGTTAGATTTCTGTTATAATTACGTGAAAAGCAGCTGTTGTTACGCGAATATCCAACTTTTAATTGCACAGCGCAAGAAAACTGGGTCCGTGGCTCACGGCCATGTTGTGACGTCAGCGGAAGAACACGCTGCGGTTCACTGGCTGTTCTACTCTGGTTCTACTCAATGGAAATGGCGCATGAAAACGCCGGTGAACTCTCTAGTGCTAGCTCTTCCTCTTCTGGGAGTCTAGAATTGTGTTGATCTCTTCCGAATAGAATCTATGATAGCCTACCCTCTTTACCCTTTGCCTCTCGTTGCTAGGCGGCAGTTACATGAAAGCCGCAAGCTTTCACAAGCAAATACATGACTGATATCATGCCGACTTTATGATTACATTTATGATTATCATGTAGAATCTATAGCTCTACGTACCTTTATCTTATGTCATTTCACAACACATGTTCTGACAGGAGGACTGTCTTTGGATCCGGCATAGCTACTAGTAGACCCCCTCCGGAATACTGGCAGTGTTGCCAGATTGGGAGGTTTCCCGCCCAGTTGGGCGGTTTCAAGTGCATTTTGGTGGGTTTTGAACATATTTTGGGCTGGAAAACTTCAGCGGTATCTGGCAACAGATACTGCTGACGTTTTCCAGCCCAAAATATGTTCAAAACCCACCAAAATGCACTTGAAACCGCCCAACTGGGTGGGAAACCTCCCAATCTGGCAACACTGTGTAGGCACTGCTGATGGTAGTAACACACGTTTGTGCTGAACTGAACACCCAAGAGATTCTTTTAAGCTGGGAAGGGTGTCAAAACAATCCAAATCGAAGTGTTCAGAGCACAGGACGGATGTTGGTGAGGGCTCCCACTTGTCACGAGTGCGCCTGACTTGCTTCACCCACTTCGCATGCAGCTCGGGATCTCTGGGAAACTTGAATAAACTTACCCCATCCTTGCGGGTTTTGGAGCAAAAGCTGGCAACACAACGCGAAGGCATAATAACTATATATATACAACCCCGATTCCAAAAAAGTTGGGACAAAGTACAAATTGTAAATAAAAATGAAATGCAATGATGTGGAAGTTTCAAAATGCCATATTTTATTCAGAATAGAACATAGATGACATATCAAATGTTTAAACTGAGAAAATGTATCATTTAAAGAGAAAAATTAGGTGATTTTAAATTTCATGACAACAACACATCTCAAAAAAGTGGGGACAAGGCCATGTTTACCACTGTGAGACATCCCCTTTTCTCTTTACAACAGTCTGTAAACGTCTGGGGACTGAGGAGACAAGTTGCTCAAGTTTAGGGATAGGAATGTTAACCCATTCTTGTCTAATGTAGGATTCTAGTTGCTCAACTGTCTTAAGTCTTTTTTTGTCGTATCTTCCGTTTTATGATGCGCCAAATGTTTTCTATGGGTGAAAGATCTGGACTGCAGGCTGGCCAGTTCAGTACCTGGACCCTTCTTCTACGCAGCCATGATGCTGTAATTGATGCAGTATGTGGTTTGGCATTGTCATGTTGGAAAATGCAAGGTCTTCCCTGAAAGAGACGTCGTCTGGATGGGAGCATATGTTGCTCTAGAACCTGGATATACCTTTCAGCATTGATGGTGTCTTTCCAGATGTGTAAGCTGCCCATGCCACATGCACTAATGCAACCCCATACCATCAGAGATGCAGGCTCCTGAACTGAGCGCTGATAACAACTTGGGTCGTCCTTCTCCTCTTTAGTCCGAATGACACGGCGTCCCTGATTTCCATAAAGAACTTCAAATTTTGATTAGTCTGACCACAGAACAGTTTTCCACTTTGCCACAGTCCATTTTAAATGAGCCTTGGCCCAGAGAAGACGTCTGCGCTTCTGGATCATGTTTAGATACGGCTTCTTCTTTGAACTATAGAGTTTTAGCTGGCAACGGCGGATGGCACGGTGAATTGTGTTCACAGATAATGTTCTCTGGAAATATTTCTGAGCCCATTTTGTGATTTCCAATACAGAAGCATGCCTGTATGTGATGCAGTGCCGTCTAAGGGCCTGAAGATCACGGGCACCCAGTATGGTTTTCCGGCCTTGACCCTTACGCACAGAGATTCTTCCAGTTTCTCTGAATCTTTTGATGATATTATGCACTGTAGATGATGATATGTTCAAACTCTTTGCAATTTTACACTGTCGAACTCCTTTCTGATATTGCTCCACTATTTGTCGGCGCAGAATTAGGGGGATTGGTGATCCTCTTCCCATCTTTACTTCTGAGAGCCGCTGCCACTCCAAGATGCTCTTTTTATACCCAGTCATGTTAATGACCTATTGCCAATTGACCTAATGAGTTGCAATTCAGTCCTCCAGCTGTTCCTTTTTTGGACCTTTAACTTTTCCAGCCTCTTATTGCCCCTGTCCCAACTTTTTTGAGATATGTTGCTGTCATGAAATTTCAAATGAGCCAATATTTGGCATGAAATTTCAAAATGTCTCACTTTCGACATTTGATTTGTTGTCTATGTTCTATTGTGAATACAATATCAGTTTTTGAGATTTGTAAATTATTGCATTCC
This sequence comes from Neoarius graeffei, assembly GCF_027579695.1. Classification (NCBI taxonomy): domain Eukaryota; kingdom Metazoa; phylum Chordata; class Actinopteri; order Siluriformes; family Ariidae; genus Neoarius; species Neoarius graeffei. The sequence goes on from NC_083586.1 coordinate 32,031,150, forward strand.
ATTTTTATTTACAATTTGTACTTTGTCCCAACTTTTTTGGAATCGGGGTTGTATATATAAAATGTATAATAATGTATAATAAAATACTAATAATGATAAACTGAACACCTGTCGCATCAACAACAAACTGGTAAGTTAGGAGGAAGGTTCTTTCGCTGATGTCATATAGCTCCTCCTCCTTCGTCTCCTGGGTGCTGCAGCCCCGTCAAATTTGCCCAAATAGCCGCGTTTTTTATCATAACTTGTAAAATAGGCGCCTTCGTGAATTAATATATGGATCATCGGGAATTACTTTTTATGTTATAAAACTTCGCCAAAGATGTCAAAAACGTGTCATCAGCACTTTAAGCAGTTTCTCACCGGTAATTCTTTTTACATGGCACCAACAAATACTACTGAACTCATAAAGATCATCTCTAACTTAAAGAGCTCACATACTGTTGGTGTTGATGGAATATGCAGTAAAATCGTAAAAGCTATAGCAGACATCATTGCAGAGCCACTGGCCCATTGCATTAATCTTTCCTTACTTACTGGGACTGTTCCCAAGATGTTAAAAATATCTAAGGTCATCCCAATTTTTAAATCGGGAGACAAAAATGACCTGAGTAATTATCGACCAATTTCTATTTTACCAGTCCTATCTAAAGTGATGGAGAAAGTTGTGTACAATAGATTAAGTGGCTACCTTGACATGTTGGATATTCTTGTTCCCTCCCAGTATGGCTTTAGAAAAAAGAGTACAACATGTATGGCAATGATTGATCTAATCGAAAAAATAAATGACTGCATTGAGGAGGGGAAATGTGGTATCGGTATCTTCCTGGACCTGTCAAAGGCTTTTGATACCATAAATTTTGACATTCTCTTACACAAACTACAGCACTATGGTATCCGAGGTGTCGCACTTGACTGGTTCAGGAGCTATCTGTACAACAGAGAACAATATGTGTATGTAAATGACCATAACTCTTCTTGCAAGCCTATAACCTGTGGGGTCCCCCAGGGGTCTATTTTGGGGCCACTCTTATTTATTCTTTATATAAACGATTTTGTTAATTCCTCCACAATCTTTCATAAAATCATATTTGCTGATGACACTAATTTATTTGCATCACACAAAAACCTAGAAATATTACAAGATTCTGTTAACTCTGAACTAATTAAAGTAGACGCATGGTTCAAATGCAACAAACTCTCCCTAAATATCAGTAAAACCAATTTTATGTTATTTACCTTAAATAAACAGTTTAAAACTGTAGAGCACTGTCAAATTGCCATAAGTGGGGAAGTAATAAAAAGAGTGGATGCCACAAAATTTCTGGGGGTCCTCATAGATGACTCACTCAACTTTAAATGTCATATTGATCACCTTGTATCCAAATTATCTAAATATGTTGGTTTATTTTACAGAGTCAGACATCTTTCTCAGTCGGCTCTTTTTACTTTATATAAAACTTTATTTGAACCTCATCTCAACTACTGCAATGTTATATGGGGCAACACCTTCTCTAGCCATCTCAAAAAACTTCAATCCTTACAAAAGAAAGTCATTAGGGCCCTGTCTTGGTCTGAGTTAAACTCTCCATCTCTCCCTCTCTTCCGCCACTTTAAGTTATTAGGACTAACTGAACTAAACAAATGTCATAATGCTTGTCTCATGTTTCAAGTTGTTAACAAAAGAAACCTCAAATTATGCAGTCTCATCCCCATCTCTAGCCCCCAGCATTTCCATCACACGCGACACAAAACACTCATTCTAGGCAAATATCGCAGGTGTGTACGCACCAGTATGAGTGTTGCTTGTAGGGGGCCACAGATTTGGAACAAAATTGATGAAGCTTTGAAGGTGATGCCATCTATCTCCAACTTCAAAAAACATCTTCTTAGTCATCTATTACAAACCTATAGCTAAAATTTCCTCTTCCATGGTTAGCTGGGTTGAGTGTCTGTGTGTGTGCATGTGAATGTGTATCTGTGTACCTGTGTGTGTATGTTGTGGGTGTGCGTGGGTGTGGTTGTGGGTGTATGTGGATGGTTTTGTATTTCATAATTGTGCCAAATGTCTTATGGACCTAGATATGTCGTATGGTGATGAGTAAATGCAGGTTGTCATAACTGTTTTGCATATTGTATGCCTGACTATTTTTCTTTGCTGTAATACCTATTACTTACTGTACCATGGGCCCCAGCTTATAAGCTTATTCTTAGCTTCATTTGGGGACCCTTTTCTCCATGCTGTTAAATTTTTTTCATTACATGCAATTGAAAGTTAAATAATGGTGTGTGTGAAATAAAATAAATCTGAAATCTGAAATATTGCCACAGACTTCATGACAGATCTTCCCAAATCCCAAAGTAATACCATAATCATGGTCATCATAGATGAATTTTCAAAGTCCCTCTCCCAGCTCTCCCCACAGCCTTTGAAACAGCCAAACTCCTCTTCATCCTTGTGTTTCATTATTTTGGTATTCCAGAGGATATCATTAATGATCATGGTTCATAGTTCACATCTTGTCTGTGATCAAGGTTTATGAACAAACTGGGAGCTTCAGTGAGCTTGACTTCAGGCTATCACCCACAGTCAAATGGCCAAGTGGAAAGGGTCAACCAAGCGATTGGATGTTTCCTTAGGGTGTTCTGTGTGTAGAACCAGAGGGACTGGACGCAGTTCTTGCCATGGGCCAAATATGCCTAAAACTCCCTGTGATACTCTGTGACCCATCTTACACCCTTCCAGTGTGTACTAGGCTACCAGCTTCCCCTCTTCCCATGGAATGATTCCCTCACTGACATAGCCGCAGCAGACAAGTGGTTCAAATGCAGTGAGCAGTTGTGGGAGAGTGTCCACCAGCGTTTGGAATTGGTGGCGCACTATGCTTACTATCACAGAGGAGAAACACCCCAGTATAACACCGGTGATTGGGTGTGGCCGTTTGCCAGATACATCAAGAATCTGCCTGGTGGTAGAAAGCTAAGTGCCAAATACATCATCCCATTCAAAATATTGCAACGTGTCAATGATGTCTCATTTAAGCTAGAACTGGCCAAGAAGAGTAGACTTGCACCCATGTTTCATGTCTCCTGCCTCAAGCCTGCCATCCCAGGTCCCCTAGTAACCAAAGTCGCCTCCACAACACTTCCCACTCCCATTGACATCAACAGCCAGCCTGTCTACATTTTCAAGAACTTTCTGGACTCCCACAGGAGAGATGGCAGGCTGGAGTACCTGGTGGAGTGGGAGGGTTATGGCCCTGAAGAGCAGTGCTGGGTCCCAATGCAGGACATCCTGGACCCCCTGCTCCATCAGGAATTTCATGCCAGGCACCCAGACAAACCAGGCCCTCGCCACCAGGGGCCTCCAAAGAAGATTATTGCTCCCAGAGTGAACTCCTTGCCTGTCACACCTGCACCTGGGAGCACTCAAGACTCTGTTTCCCACAGTTCACCTCTGCCTACAACTGCCTACCATGGACTACAGTACCCATCCTGCACTTCACCGCTCACAGTCCCCTGATTATTAATCACTCACACATTTATCTCCTCACCTCACACAGCCACAGTACTTAAAGGAACAGTCCACCGTATTTCCATAATGAAATATGCTCTTATCTGAATTGAGACGAGCTGCTCCGTACCTATCTGAGCTTTGCGCGACCTCCCAGTCAGTCAGACGCAGTCAGACGCGCTGTCACTCCTGTTAGCAATGTAGCTAGGCTCAGTATGGCCAACGGTATTTTTTGGGGCTGTAGTTAGATGCGACCAAACTCTTCCGCGTTTTTCCTGTTTACATAGGTTTATATGACCAGTGATATGAAACAAGTTCAGTTACACAAATTGAAACGTGGCGATTTTCTATGCTATGGAAAGTCCGCACTATAATGACAGGCGTACTAACACCTTCTGCGCGCTTCGGCAGCGCATTGATATCTGAGCTCCGTATCAATGCGCTGCCGAAGCACGCAGAAGGTGTTAGTACGCCTGTCATTATAGTGCGGACTTTCCATAGCATAGAAAATCGCCACGTTTCAATTTGTGTAACTGAACTTGTTTCATATCACTGGTCATATAAACCTATGTAAACAGGAAAAACGCGGAAGAGTTTGGTCGCATCTAACTACAGCCCCAAAAAATACCATTGGCCATACTGAGCCTAGCTACATTGCTAACAGGAGTGACAGCGCGTCTGACTGCGTCTGACTGACTGGGAGGTCGCGCAAAGCTTGGATAGGTACGGAGCAGCTCGTCTCAATTCAGATAAGAGCATATTTCATTATGGAAATACGGTGGACTGTTCCTTTAAGGACTTTAGTTTTCACAGTTACTTTGTGAAGTAATGCTCAGTGTGATCATTGCCTGACATTACCAAGCCTCCATGGTTCATAGTGATATTCTGGTTTTAACGTTGTTTTGTGTTTTTTGGACTTTGCCTCTTGCCTCTGATATCTTGTTTGTGCCTCGCCTGACTATTGCCTGATTTTGATTCGTGTTGTACTTCGCTCTGGATAAGAGCATCTGCTAAATGTCGTGTAATGTAAAGATTCACGTTTTGGATCTGTCTGCCTGTGTACCTTAATAAACTCTGTTCTGCATTTACATCTTTCTGTCACCTGTAGATCTGACAAATACACAGTATCACAGTGCACTTGGTTTTATATACGTAACTCCCACAGTCAAAAGCTAGAGAATTTTGATTATTTTTCATAATAAAAATTAAAATAAAGTCACAACTGAGTTTTTAAAATGTATTTAGTAGTAGCAATAGATAAAATCATATCTGTCTATTTGGGGTGGCATGGTGATGCAGTGGTTAGCACTGTTGCCTCACAGCAAAAAGGTTCTGGGTTCAAGCCCAGTGGTTGACGGGGGTCTTTCTATGTGGAGTTTACATCCCTATGTCTGCATGGGTTTCCTCTGGGTGTTCTGGTTTCCCCCAAAGACATGCAGTTAGGTTAGGTGGCTACTCTAAAAATGCCCATAGGTGTGTATATCTGAGGTATGTTCGGTAGTCAGACAAAAGTAATATGGCAGCTGCCACCCTTTTGTATGCGTTTGACTCGGCCATGTTGAGCTGCATCCTTTGCTATTCAGCTGCAAGAAAGGATGATTAGCCACTCTGATGTATAGTGTATTTGCTTTACTTGCGTATCTCCTACAATAAAAAAAAAACTTTAAGCTTATTTTTCTTTAAAAAATAAATCACAGCTCCATCCATCCACTATCTGTAGTCACTTATCCTGTTCTACAGTGTTACAGGCAAGCTGGAGCCTATCCCAGCTGACTATGGGCGAGAGGCGGGGTACACCCTGGACAAGTCGCTAGGTTATCGCAGGGCTGACACATAGACACAGACAACCATTCACACTCACTGTCAATTCAGAGCCACCAATTAACCTAACCTACATGTCTTTGGACTGTGGGGGAAACTGGAGCACCCAGAGGAAACCCATGCAGTCACGGGGAGAACATGCAAACTCCACACAGAAAGGCCCTCGCCGGCCTCTGGGCTCAAACCAAGAACCTTCTTGCTGTGAGGCGACAGTGCTAACCACTACACCACTGTGCCACCCTAAATCACAACTGAGGGGTTTTTTTTTTAAACAACTATTTGTTATAGTTAGTTGGAATAATTGACAGTATCATAGTGCATTTGGTTTTACATGTGTAACTCATCTCATCTCCTCTCCTCTAGCCGCTTTATCCTGTTCTACAGTGTGGGTGCAATCAGTTAATTATTGATATTAAGTGATCAATCTCGTTAAATCAGTCTCATTAAATTTTGAAGGTTAATAATTAAAATGAATCAATCCCATTGAATCGTTTAATTTGACTCGTTTGAATTGAATCATACCATAGAATCAGTCTCATTCAGTGAATCATTTAGTGAATCGTTCAATGAATCGTTTAGTGAATCATTTGGTGAATCGTTCAATGAATCATTTAGTGAATCATACCATTAATCCTGGTGCTTAATAATAAGTTACCAAACAGCTAAATTATGGTACATTTCCAAATTATTAAGATCACTTACCATATAACATTTGCACCCTTTTGAATTCTTCGAGAAGATTGGGGATTTCAGATATTGTTGTTCACACAAATAAACAGTTTGTTTAATAAATAAATTTATTATACAAAGATAAAAAGGTAAAATAATAAATCAATATATACAAGCAGTGAGGTGTGTGTGTGTGAGAGAAGGACTTGACCATGTATTTAGCCTCGTGTAGCTAACTACACGTGGTGGAGGCCTAGCTTGTTGGTAGCTAAACAAAAGAATGTTATCTAAACAGAACAAAGGATTAGCTCTGTGTTTAGCCTTGTGTTGCTAGTGTGAGTTTGCTAAAGGCCCTATGGCCTAGCTAAAAAGTGTGTTTGTTAAGCCTGGTGAGGCCTACTGAGCACGTGTTGCTAAAGACAAGGGTATTAGCCGTAGCTAACTAAAAGCTAGCGTGTGGATTTCTAGCTGAGGTGTGGTTTATCAGGCCTGATGGCCTGCTGAGCACATGGTAGGCCTTGATTAGCTTTGTGTTGCTAAGCAGACAAAAGGGAAGCTGTAGCTAACCCACTAGCTCATAACCATACTGAATCCACTGAAATCTTGAGATCAAGATGTATAATAAGAGAACTATATGTTAGTAGTAAAGAATAAAAGAGAGAAGCATGCGCAGCCTATCTATTAAACAATTGAGAGAACAGAGAACCAAAATAAATCAACACGCTGCGTGTCTAACAGTGTAACAGATAAACCTGGGTTTAAATTCACACTATTCCAAATAAAAGCAAATTCCTAAGACTATCCTAATTATGCCCAAATGCCAAAATCTTACTTAATCCTGCCTTTAGCAAGATATGAAGAACTATTCGCCGGTGTAGTTTCGGGCCTCGCCGTGGGAGCACGTGAGCCGCTCGTGATGGAGGCGTAGAAAACTTTCGGGTCCAGCGGAGCACTTGGGTGGTTCCCGTGGAAAGCAGAGGATTCTTGGTCCGAACCTCAGCGTTCGTGAGGAAAAGTCTCTGATCAGAATCAGATGCACAGCGCTTTTGAGTTAAAAAGGATTCAATCGCTTCTTAACTTCTGACTGCCTGGGCTGCAGTCGTGACGTCACTTCTAATGCAAGTTGTAACTCAGGTTGAGTTTAAAGATCGCGCGATTCTAGAGTTTACCTTTGCCAAGGGTAAGAAGATCGCGCTGAGTGATGGATCTTGCAAGAAAGAAGACGTCTTTTTGGGTGGAGAGCGCGCCTCTTTATACATCCAGATCCATCGGAAGGCAGACGTGAGAGAGCAAGATGGTGGAACTTCCGCTTGGATTTATGCGTGCATGGCAGACTGACGTAGGTGATCCCGCCCACGCGTGACGTAGGTCACACGGAAGTTGCCTGGGAATTGTAGTTCTGACACAAGATGGCGGCATGATACCTACAACAGGGTCGCTGGAGCCTATCCCAGCTGACTACGGGCGAAAGGTGGGGTACACCCTGGACAAGTCGCCAGGTCATCACAGGGCTGACACAGACAACCATTCACACTCACATTCACACCTACGGTCAATGTAGAGTCACCAGTTAACCTAACCTGCATGTCTTTGGACTGTGGGGGAAACCGGAGCACCCGGAGGAAACACACACGGACACGGGGAGAACATGCAAACTCCACACAGAAAGGCCCTCGCCGGCCACGGGGCTCGAACCCGGACCTTCTTGCTGTGAGGCGACAGCGCTAACCACTACACCACCGTGCCGCCATTTGTATTTGTTTGCAGAAAAAAAACAGCAATATAAAACACTTCTTTCAGCATTTGCTAAAACTAACCCTGGGTTTTATGTGGCACCAGTCATTTACATATGTCTATCATTAACAAAGCATACACAGTTCAGTTGGTTGGATTCAATGCCTGAACTGATAATCAAATCATCAGTTTTTCTTTGGCTAATCAGACACATGGTATGCCGGAGCAGTAAGGGCACTTAAGCCAATCCTGCTAGTCCAGGGAATCGAACAAGCCATAGATTTACATAGAAGACTAGATTCCTCACCGCGTATTCCAGAACGTCCGCACAGGGCGGCCATCTTACCACAGACAAGGGGTATGAAGACTTACGCAAACACAGCCCAGCCCAGCCCAGCCCAGCACTCACATTATGATTTACAGGAAATCAAAGTACTGACTTTGATGACAAGATGATGTGTGTGTCTGTGTGTGTTTTAATTGTAGATGTTTATATCAGTATGTTTAGTTTTATTTTAACTGCACATTGGAGCCTAGTCAAATGAAATGTCAATCTTTGACATGATAATCAGCTTTGAATGTTCTTTTGGTAAATGTAAAGATATCTTTTTATCCTTGGAAGTATAACCACATGTGATTAATTAAATGCTTTTTTTGTCACAAACTACCATGAGTCGCTGTCACTGTTTTATACTATTACTCGGGCAGTGCATTTGTTATTATGCTATGATGTGAGTTTACATTTGTTATTATGCTATGATGTGAGTTTACATTTGTTATTATGCTATGATGTGAGTTTACATTTGTTATTATGCTATGATGTGAGTGCATTAGGTTTTTGAGGTGGATGAATTATTTCTGAAGTTTCAGAAGTGAGTAAGCTGTTTATTTAACTTTAGCTTCCCCCACGGCCCTATCACATGTAAAAATATTTTCACTAAAAATTGGAAATAAATTGTATGGTTATTTGTCCTAAGGCCGCAGTTATCCATAAGTATGCAGTGTTAGGCTTCTCACAGCATAGGAATTTCAGCATGCATCCTGTCTTACAGTCTGTAGTATACTGAAATATTTTCGCCAAGCTATGCGTATTTTTTTAAAACATAAAATGATTATTCATCATTAATATCATAAATACATACTTCCGTTTGTTTTTTTTATATAACAAACCAAACCGTTTGAATATCGATTGAAATTTGAGGAAGTTACGGTCATCTGAAAAGTACATATCGCTACCAACACAATGTAATGGGTAAGCCAGCTGTCTGAGGTAAGATGGCCGCTATGTGCGGACGTTCGACTTCGTTGACGGGCAACAGGGACGAGGCATCTAGTCTCATCTCATCTCATTATCTCTAGCCGCTTTATCCTTCTACAGGGTCGCAGGCAAGCTGGAGCCTATCCCAGCTGACTACGGGCGAAAGGCAGGGTACACCCTGGACAAGTCGCCAGGTCATCACAGGGCTGACACATAGACACAGACAACCATTCACACTCACATTCACACCTACGGTCAATTTAGAGTCACCAGTTAACCTAACCTGCATGTCTTTGGACTGTGGGGGAAACCGGAGCACCCGGAGGAAACCCACGCGGACACGGGGAGAACATGCAAACTCCGCACAGAAAGGCCCTCGCTGGCCACGGGGCTCGAACCCGGACCTTCTTGCTGTGAGGCGACAGTGCTAACCACTACACCACTGTGCCGCCCCTGAGGCATCTAGTCTTCTATGTAAATCTATGGAACAAGCAACCTTTTGGTCCTAAAGCTGTTTCTCTAACCATTAGGCAGCTGGGCCATAGAAGGTTCACGCTGCACGCTGCATGCTGCACGCTACACGCTACACGTTCACGTGAAGAACCGGACCCTGGGCCATTAAACTTCATGCTTGGATGTTCACGTGTTGCGCCTGTTCTACTTTGACCGAGTAACCAACAATATGGACTCTTCGGATGACGACGATTGCCTCATTCTGCTTTTACTGAGACAGAGGAAGAGAAAAAGGAACAGAATTTGGAGCCGAGAACACTTCCTTCTGAGAGAAACCCGTGGTGAATTTCACCGAACATTCTATAATCTGCTTGACAATCCCGATGAAGAACTATTTTTCAATTATACCATTCAATTATATTTTTTCTGAAGTTTTCCCCTGAAAGCATAGCGTTATCTCCCTAGACCCGTTCTGATTGGCTGGCGCGGCGGTGACCGCATGCATTGACTGGAATTTCCATCTTCACGCCTAGAAAAAAGTGTGCATGTTCATTTCTCGCTTCACGCGTGAAGTGTGCAGCGTGCAACGTGAACGCCGTTCTATGGCCCAGAGCAAGTCATGCTACGTTTGTCCACTTTTCTTTACACGCGTGCAGCATGCAGCGTGCAGCGTGAACCTTCTATGGCCCAGCTGCCTTAGGCCATGGCTTCCTGTAGCCATCTGTAATCTTGGTCCATGTCATGCACTTTTTAGACGGTCCCTTACTGAGTCCTTTACAATAAAGCACCAGTCTGGTGACCTGAGTTTCTGAGATTTTAGCTTCAATGAGACAAAATGTAAAATTATTTTCAGTTGTACTTGATTCTGTGTCTATTTCAGAGTAAGGAAACACACATTTTACCCTTTGTGTGCTTATTTCTTGAGAAACAGAAAAGACAATCTCGAAATTCCTAACAGACCAGAAACTTTACTGCAGTTTATTTTTATTTGTATCTAAACTCATCTTTTTCACTCCTTCATCTATTTTTTTCTTTGCAAGCACGAGTATTCTTTCAGGAAATGCCAATCAAGTTTATTTTGATGTTAATTTGCCTCCAGGAGATTTTCAGCTGCTGAATTTTTGCTTGAATAATAACAGACTATACAGAGTACAAACAAAACAAACCAGAGTCTAGCTGTCTCTACTGTTATCTTCATTCAGCCTTTTAGTTCACTGCTGAGAGGACATTACCGTTCTCGCTCAGCTGGGAGAGGGTTGGAAACCTGTTGCGTTCTGCCCCCGACACCACGGCGAGCAAGCCGCCGGTCATGATGTTAAAACTGACCCTGAAATTGAAGAAAAATCAGATCAATTTATTATAAAAGTCCGTGTTTTCTCCCTGCGAGCTCTGCTGAAGTGCTCAGGAATCCTGCTGAGCTGAGCTGAGCTCGTTGCCATGGGGAATCGACACAATACACTGATGCGCCCACAACCTCCCACATTGGGACTTGATACAATAGAGTGCAAGACGGAATTGCCAGGGTATTTACAGCCTAATAATCAGCACCTAGAGTTTCTCTGAATATTACAACACTACTTTATTGCACATTTACCTCATCCCAGACCCAGAGACTACATTTATTTCAAAATGTCAATGGTTTGTGGATCATAACCCATTGACATTTTGAGTCATAAGAAGTTAACCTAACTCAAATCCATGAGATACAGTGCTCAGCGTAAATGAGTGCACCCCCTTTGAAAAGTAACATTTTAAACAATATCTCAATGAACAGGGGCGGCACGGTGGTGTAGTGGTTAGCGCTGTCGCCTCACAGCAAGAAGGTCCTGGGTTCGAGCCCCGGGGCCGGCGAGGGCCTTTCTGTGTGGAGTTTGCATGTTGTCCGCGTGGGTTTCCTCCGGGTGCTCCGGTTTCCCCCACAGTCCAAAGACATGCAGGTTAGGTTAACTGGTGACTCTAAATTGACCGTGAGTGTGAATGTCTATGTCTATGTGTCAGCCCTGTGATGACCTGGCGATTTGTCCAGGGTGTACCCTGCCTTTCACCCGTAGTCAGCTGGGATAGGCTCCAGCTTGCCTGCGACCCTGTAGAACAGGATAAAGCGGCTAGAGATAATGAGATGAGATGAGATCTCAATGAACACAAACAATTTCCAAAATGTTGACAAGACAAAGTTTAATAGAACATCTGTTTAACTTATAACAGGAAAAAGTAAGGTTAATAATATAACTTAGATTACACATTTTTCAGGATGGCATGGTGGTGTAGCGGTTAGCGCTGTTGCCTCACAGCAAGAAGGTCCGGGTTCGAGCCCCGTGGCCGACGAGGGCCTTTCTGTGTGGAGTTTGCATGTTGTCTGTGTGGGTTTCCCCCAAAGACATGCAGGTTAGGTTAACTGGAAATGTCGATGGCGTATGCTCATGCAGCGACCGGCAGCAGGTCATGTCTGTGCGTTGTTGATGTTTGTTTTTGGTGTTTTAAACCAGTAACAATTACTCCGGACAAGCACGCGTCTGTGAGTTTTGACTTTGTTGACATCAAGTCGTTCGGTAAACTAAAATGGAACTTTGGTCACTGCTATTGTTGTGGATGGCGTTTTGGTTGGTTTGGAGCCTTGGCGACTCATCTCCAATCTCGGCAACAAGGATCCAGTACTCCAGGGAGTTTCTCCTAAGCTGGAGTCATGTTACAAACTTGCCACCAAATTCGCCATCTATCTGGGATTTATCAAGCATACAACCAGCTGGAAAACAACACCGTGGATCGGGTTCCGCTGGGAGTACCAGGACCAGGAAGCGAAGGTGCAGAGGAGGTGTTCGTCTTAGGGTGAAAAAACAGTCACTCTCACGCATCCCTCTGCCAACAATCATCCTCTCAAATGTGCAGTCACTTCGGAACAAATCTGAAGAACTACAGGCACAGGTTCGGTATTCCCACGAGTTCAGAGACTCTTGCATCCTGGCGCTTATGGAGACATGGCTGTCTGATCAGGATATGGATGGTGATCTGAAACTATGCGGCTTCGGTACACCGGTTCGGCTGGACAGAGATGAAACGTCTACTGGCAAGCGCACTGGTGGGGGTGTGTGTCTTTACGTAAACGAACGCTGGTGCAGATCGATCATTGTCAGAGAGAGAATTTGCACAGCTGATGTCGAACTGCTTGCGGTGGCATTGCGCCCCGTCTATCTCCCACGTGAGTTCTCTCAGCTGTTCGTTACCCTGGTGTATATTCACCCTAAAGCGAACAGTAACAATGCCTGTGAAATTATCTCCCAAGTTACCCACTCACTCCAAATGCGATCCCCTGATGCACCTATCATTATTCTTGGGGACATGAACAATTGCTCTTTGTCCAAAATACTTAGAGACTTCCATCAGTATGTTGCATGCCCTACTAGACATAACAAAACATTGGACTTATGTTATTGTTCAGTAAAAAATGCATTTAAATCCATCCCCCTGCCACCTTTAGGTTCATCTGACCACAACTGTGTTCACCTTATCCCCTCATATCAAACTGCCCTTCAGAGACTCAAGCCACAGACTGTTTATATTGAGGACTGGTCAGAGGATCACTGTCTTGCTCTCCAGGGATGCCTGGAGTGCACAGACTTTGACATGTTTAAGAACTCATGCTCTGATATTGATGAACTAACAGATGTCATTAGCAGTTGGGTGTCCTATTGTAAGGATACTGTCATTCCAAATAAGGCTATAAAAGTTTACCCCAACAGTAAACCATGGGTTACTAAATCTCTTAAAGGTCTTTTACGTGAAAAAAGTAGAGCTTTTAAGGAGGGAAATCTGCTGGCACTGCATAAACTCCAGAAGGACATAAAACGAGAAATTAGGATGGGCAAATTAAAGTATAAAGATAAATTAGAAACACAACTCAAAGTTAACAACCTGGGTTCAGCCTGGGATAGCATGAAGACCATTGTAGGGCTTAAGGAAAGGGGAGAAAGGAGGCTAGAATTTAACAGCATACCTGATCAGGTTCTGGCAGAGGATCTAAACAGGTTCGATGTCAGATTTGACACACATGACTTCAGCAACAGACATTCTGAACTCAAGGAAAGTCTTCTGGTATCCCCTCCATTCACCCCCAGATTTAATGAGCAGAGCGTGGTTAGGTGTTTCAAATACTGCAATCCAAAGAAAAGCCCTGGCCCAGATAACATTAGTGGGCGCACACTGAAAGTGTGTGCTGAACAGTTGGGTCCCATTTTTTTACTATTTATTTAATTTATCACTCTCCCTGCAGAGGGTGCCATCCCTATGGAAACAATCTGTAGTGGTGCCTGTAGCCAAGGTCAGCCGTCCCCAAACCTTAAATGATTTTAGGCCGGTTGCCCTCACATCTCTCATTGCAAAATCTCTTGAGAAGCTGATTAAAACTGAGCTACTACTTAAAGTGGAACCTCTCCTGGACCCTTACCAGTTTGCTTATAGGGCCAAGAGAGGGGTGCAGGATGCTACCATCACTCTACTTAACTTTGTGTACAAACATCTGGAGACAAGCGGAAACCATGTAAGGCTGCTCTTTGTAGACTTCTCCTCAGCATTTAACACCATCCAACCCCATCTACTGATCGAGAAACTACTGAACAATTTTAGCCTTGACCAAAACCTGATTGGTTGGCTGCTTGATTTTCTTATACAGAGATCTCAGAGGGTGAAGGTAAATAAAATACTGTCCAGTAGCCTTACATCCTCACCCCAGGGGTGTGTCCTGTCCCCCTTGTTGTACATTTTGTACACCAATGACTGCCGTAGCCAGCATGTTAACAGGCATATTCTAAAATTTGCAGATGACTCTGTCATTGTCAGTCTTTTAGATTCCCATGAGTATGAGCATGGCCCTGTTATTAATGATTTTGTGTCCTGGTGTAATGATGCTTTTTTGCATCTGAACATCAGCAAAACTAAGGACATGTCTATAGATTTTAGACGACTGCCCCCTGCTTTTAGGCCCAGTGTCATAAATGGCCAGGATGTTGAAGCTGTATCATCCTATAAGTACTTAGGCACCTTGATAGACAACCGTCTTAAATTTGACCTGAAAACCACCTCCCTGTGCAAGAGGGGGCAACAAAGACTCTATGCACTCAGGAAACTGGCCAAGTTTCAGGTAGACAAAACATTGATGACACTGTTCTACAAAGCTTTTATTGAATCAATACTCACTTTCTCCATCATCTGCTGGTATGGAAATGTTACCATCAAAGAGAAAAATGCACTTTCAAAAATTGTAAATGTGTCCAGTAAGATTGTGGGGGTGAAGTTTGATAGTTTAACTGAATATTTTAATAAGCAGGTGTTTAACAAAGCCATTCAAATCTATCAAGATCCAGCTCATCCCATGTATTCTGAATATGTGTTTCTGCCGTCTGGTCTACGTCTCAAAACTCCCATTGCTCTCAAACAAAGGTACAAAAACTCTTTCATCCCCTTTTCTATCCAACTACTGAATGCACATATCAGAAAAAGATAGCTTTGTCCATTAAGTACCTATTTCTTCTTTTTATATGTATCTTATTTATTTATTTATTGAGCATTTTTATCTTGTTTGTAATGTGCTGTGTATATTGTGGTGTGGTATGTGTCCTGTCTAGCAATTGGATTGCTAATTTGTGCTGTGTCCATGGTGGTGTGGTATTGTATGTGGTCCTGTCTGCAATCAAATTGCCCATTTGGGATAAAGTAATAAACTGAACTGAACTGGTGACTCTAAATTGAGTGTGAATGGTTGTCTGTGTGTTAGCCCTATGATGACCTGGTGACTTGTCCAAAGTGTACCCTGCCTCTTGCCCATAGTCAGCTGGGATAGGCTTCAGCTTACCTGCGACCCTGTAGAACAGGATAAAGCGGCTTGAGATGAGACGCATTTTTCAGTTTTACTCACATGAGGGTGGTGCAAAAATGAGTACACCCCACAACAAAAACTACTACATCTAGTACTTTGTATGGCCTCCATGATTTTTAATGGCAGCACCAAGTCTTCTAGGCATGTTATGAACAAGTTGGCGACATTTTGCAACATCAATCTTTTTCCATTCTTCAACAATGACCTCTTTTAATGACTGGATGCTGGATGGAGAGTGATGCTCAACTTGTCTCTTCAGAATTCCCCAAAGAAAATAATTTCTTTACACCACAAAGTGGGCGGCATGGTGGTGTAGTGGTTAGCGCTGTCGCCTCACAGCAAGAAGGTCCGGGTTCGAGCCCCGTGGCTGGCGAGGGCCTTTCTGTGCGGAGTTTGCATGTTCTCCCCGTGTCCGGGTGCTCCGGTTTCCCCCACAGTCCAAAGACATGCAGGTTAGGTTAATTGGTGACTCTAAATTGACCATAGGTGTGAGTGTGAATGGTTGTTTGTGTCTATGTGTCAGCCCTGCGATGACCTGGTGACTTGTCCAGGGTGTACCCTGCCTTTCGCCCGTAGTCAGCTGGGATAGGCTCCAGCTTGCCTACGACCCTGTAGGACAGGATAAGCGGCTACAGATAATGGATGGATGGACTTTAATCGTGGCATGGTTGTTGCTACCAGACAAGCTGGATTGAGTGTTTCAGAACCTGTTGATCTCCTGGAACTAAACGAACCCTCACAGACACACAGCCCGAGTTTACATGGGGGGAAAAAAAGCTGAAGCAAGCCGCAGTTCTGTAAGTAGAAACACTGTTGATGGGAGAAGAGAACAGACAGACAGGGTCTTACTAACAGGAAAACTATGGTAGATCAAATAACTACTCTGTACAACCACGGTGAGGAGAAAAGCACAACAGAGCACACATTAACACTTGAGGCAAATTATCTACAACAGCAGATCATCACACCAGTTTCCACTGCTGTTAGCCAAGCACAGGAATCTCCGACTCCCCAAAAGTGGACAACTGAAGGTAGAAGAAAAACCATGTGATGCCCCCCCCCCAATCTTCAGCTGTCCAGTTTGGGTGAGGCTCTGAAGCTCTTGACCTGTACAACTCTATTCACTGCACTGCTGCTACTTGATTGGCTGATTAGATTAGTATAGGTAATTGTACGGGGACGAGTAAAATTAAAAGATTAATTTCATGAGTGATTTCAAAACTTTGAAATCACGAGTGAAATCGACCCTTGATTTTACAAGGAACCATACGATTACTTGTTTATAATATATAGGGCCAAATTCACACTTCGGAAGCCATTCAAGTTCACAATATTTGTCATTCACGTTTTCTGAACCAATCAGGGTGCAAGACTACCTTGCACGTTTGAATCAGTTTCTAAAGCGTCTTTCATCATGACACGGCGACACGACACAAGGATTTTGAAAGTAGTTTACAAACTTTTATTGGAACTTCTTTACAAAAGCCATTTTGATGACAAAATTTGATAATTTTAGCAACCGTAACCAAGCAACGAACTAGCCAATAGCATTTCAGAAATACGGCCCCATGTTAAGGGAAAAAAAAAAAAAGCCCTCCTTGATTGACCAATCAGAATTGAGTAATTTGGCCCCATGTATTAATCACATTTATAAAAAGATGTACAGGCATTCCTAACAAAGTGAAGCTTTTTCCTTCCTTTAAGAAACTCTTTACCAGTTAAATAAATAAAAAAATTTTATTAAAAAAAAAAATGCAATTATCCCCTTCGGACACAAGGAAAAATGCTATGAAACTTCATGTGTACAATTGTACACATTATGTCCAAAGGGGTTATTTTTGGACCAATTCTATTCATTTTTTTTTTTATATCCCAGATATAATTTATGCAGTTCTTGTTGGTAACCGTAACAAACGAATGAAAAGACTGAACAATTTTCTTGATTCAATCAGTTTCATGACCTCACAGTTAAAATGGTCATAAATCCGATAAACAAAAGCAGTTATTAAATTTATTTCACTCAAAAAAATAAGACACCACTGTATTCTTCTTGAAGCTTTATTACAGACATGAAGCAATTTAAAAAAAAAAAAAATTCAAATCCTTTGTTGTCTAGAACACCAGCCTACATAGGTCAACATGTGAAGGACTGTATTTTTATAACTACAAAATAAAGTCATTCAGTATGAAAATTCTGTAACTCATCCAACCAATCAGTGTCCACTGTATTAAAACACTTGCAGTAATACTGCATTAACTTGTCTGCTGTTCCACAAGAGCTAGAAAATACAGGAGATATATCGATTGGCATATTTCTTAAGTGAGGCGTTTCAAGACAGGCCAAATATTAATATGAATTCACAATTTTCTGCTTCCCTGTTAATTAAGAGCTCGGTCAATAAAGCATGTCATGTCTTCCAGAAGTTGGGATTCTGCACCATTCGTCTCTGGAAGTTTTCATACCTGGACGACAAAAAAAAAAAAAAAAAAAAAAAGACAGGCAGGTGTCACAAAACTGACGCAAGACCAGTGTTGGGCACGTTACTTTCAAAAAGTAATTAGTTATAGTTACTAGTTACTTTTCCCAAAAAGTAACTGAGTTAGTAACGGAGTTACTTTGTCATAAAAGTAACTAATTACCAGAGAAAGTAATTATTCCGTTACATTTTGTTCCCCCTCAAAAAAAAAATCAAATTCAATTAGTGTAATCATAATAAAAGTGAATGTTAAATGTGTTTAATGACTGAAATGGACACTTAACAGAACCAATTAGTAATGTTATCTACACTATATTAATATTTTTGTGGGACAATGTGAGATAAGACATCTATCAAATGTAATATATTTCTGTAGTTATTAAAATTGTTACTAATTACTGGCCACTGACGAGGACAAACGCTTTGTTCCTCGACATAATGTGCATTGCACGTAAACACTCTTGCCTTTTATTTCAAGTAATGAAAAGTCCTGGCTGTATTTCCAGTGTGAAAGCGCAGTGCTGGGCTGACCGCTCGCCATCGCTGGGTCTTCCGATTGAAAGAGCGCGCAGTAGTGCAGTAGGCGTGGCCTACCTACGTATGTTGTCCAAATCTACTCTGATTGGCTTACTGTGCCGTTGTCTCGTGTCTCCCCGCCCCACACTAAAGCAGAGTAAAGAACGGCTGAACGAGCAGCGTGCCAGATGAGAACAGCTTTAATAAAGTAACGCATAGTATTTTATTGTAAGTAACGGGAACGGCGTTATAACGATGTAAAAAGTAATTAGTTAGATTACTCGTTACTAAAAAAAAGTAACGCCGTTAGTAACGCCGTTTATTTCTAACGCCGTTATTCCCATCACTGCGCAAGACTTCTGCAATTCCAACGCAGTTTTGTATTGGTTGTAGTATTTGTGGGGGTTTAAAGTAAACAAACAGTATGTCACTCTGCAAACTAAAACATATTGCCATTAAAATAATTTGTACATTCAAGATTTGACACATTCTACATATACTGAATCTAGAAACTTTTCCTTCATTGGCTGAATGCCTGAAAAAAAAATTATATATAAATATATAAAAATAAAAACCTTGTCTAAACTTGGAGGGTGGCACAGTTGGTTAGCACTGTTGCCTCACAGCAAGAAGGTTCTGGGTTCAAGCCCAGTGGCTGGCGGGGGCCTTTGTGTGTGGAGTTTGCATGTTCTCCGTGTCTGCATGGGTTCCCTCCGGGTGCTTCGGTTTCCCCCAAAGACAGACATGCAGGTTAGGTTAACTGGCTACTCTAAATTGCCCATAGGTGGGTGGGTGGGTGTGTGTGTGTGTGAGTGAGTGAGTGAGTGAGTGAGTGAATGGTCGAGAGGAGAAAACATCTATAATAATACAGTAGAAGGCAGTAGGAAACCACTACTGTAATTCTTCCCTAGAAACTTTAATGGCTGAAGCTGTCAAAGCAGCCACATCACTGTCAGAAAAATATAATGTTTTTATTTTAGTTGGGTGTGATAACTGGGGGCCTTTCTGTGTGGAGTTTGCATGTTCTCATGACTGTCAGTTTCTTCTGGGTGCTCCGATTTCCTCCCACAGTCCAAAGACATGCAGATTAGGTCGACTGGCTACTCTGAATTGCTGGGTTTCACATGACATCACATCCACCTCATTAGTTATCCAAAACTTTAGCTGGTGGTCGACCAAAGCTCAGTTGACAAAGCGTTTGTATGGAGAAGGTGCATTGCTCGCATGAAAAATGCCTTACGTTTGCATTGTTTGTTGTTCGAATCGATCAAACCGTGAAGCTGATCAGAGTTTCTTCAGGGTTCCCCGTGAACGAATAAAAAAGGGTGAATGAACACAGGATTTCACAAAAAGACGTCGAGAAAGGTGGCTTTTGAACCTCTCACTGAAATCGAAGGGAGTGGAGTCGAAGCATGCTCGAGTTTGAAGTGATCACTTGGTGAAAGGTTTGTATCTCCCTCTCAGCTATGGCCTTAGTGTTTTCCAAGTACTTTTCTTGCTGTGTGTTATTTTACAGTACTTTTTTTTTTTTTTTTTTTAGTCACGAAGCGCTAAAGTCCCCAGCTGTTTCTTTGTTTACTCCTCAAAAAGTCCATATGCATGAAGGTTGCGACAAAATTCTTACCCAGCCATACAGTTACAATGCGCCGTGATCACTTCTCCGACTTGTTTAACTAAGATCCAGGTCTTTAAAGGGGTTTCTGATGATGTTTGTGAATGATTTACTGGAGAGATAAGAGCCGACACGAAGTGCTTTTTAAAAAAAAAAAAAACCCTTATACGGACAAAAACAATACAGGATTCATTCAGCAGTGACTTGATACCGAGGTCCTTTACCCAGCCACATTTACCCCCCCCAAAAAAAAGGGTTGTAAGCCTCCATGCTCTTCCCCGCTTTCATCCGTTTTGCGGTGTAGAAGGACGTCTACAACACCAGATAGTTCGAGATGTCGGGGAACTCGACTGAAGGGTAGTTTTCAAGATCGTATGACAAATCCTTCTTTCCCAGACTGTAGGGGTCGATTCCATTGCACACAGCAATCTTCTGAATATATCTAAAGCCAGCAGTGGCTTCTAGATCACGAGCATACTCTGATAAGTTATCGCTAGTTGTTTGCACTACGGCAGCCGTTTAGACCACCAGCTATTTCACTTCCAGTAAAACCACTGGGGGGAGGGTCATGTGACTGAAACCCAGCAGTTGCCCATAGGTGTGAATCGTTGTTCATCTTCATCTTTACCCTACAATAGATTGGCGACTTGCCCAGGATGTACCCCACCTCTGGGCCAAAGTCAGCTAGGACTGGCTCCAGCTTCCTTCACAACCCTGATGATTAAATGTAGGTAGATGGATGGCTGGATGATCAGTTTTACAGAACACTCACCATTTAAGGATGGAGCTGGCTGGAACATACATTTCTGAGGGGTTTGGCGTCATCTGCGCTTGTGACAGCGCAAAGGAGGAAGTGAAGTTGTACAGGCTCTCCAACATCTTCTGGGTGAACTATCCAGAGTAATAAACAGAAGGGTAACATCAAGCCAAGACATTCTATCTTCAGCATACCAAATAACACAAACATAAAGATTGTTCAACTTCAGCTTGACACCTGTGTGAAGGAATCCATGGTGGAGACGGTTGCATTGGAAACTGGTGTCTGTTGAGCGAGCTGGTCAAGGGGTTCAACAGAAACGCCAACCTGAGCCACTGAGGCAGCCTGTGGGGCAGACATCATCCCAAACGGATGGGTTCCACCTTCACCTTTAAAACACAGGGATACGTTAGGGATGCATGAGCAGTTGTATTTTACTTTTGATCTCCTTTTTGTTTTCAGTTAGTTAAATAAAAATCAATCAGTGATCTAGGCATGGTGAGCACAGGTGAAGTTAGCTAACTGACCCTGGTATAAATCATTTGTCCTATCTGCTTGCAAACTGTGCTGACAAATCAGATCTAGTTAGCATCCCAGACATTCATTGTATTATGCAAATAATGAGTACTCATTTTAATATATATTTCACTTACACCAGCTTCAGGTCTGAGTTTTAAATAAAGTCTTTGCACTCAGCATGTTGTACATGCAGGATCAACTCAAAAGGCACAAAATGCATGAGTGTGTGTTTGGGAAGAAACGTTCTGCCAGTTGTCAAAACAACGGACAAAATTTCCCCCAAATTCCACATAAAAATATTGTCACTCAGAGCATTTAACTGCAGAAAATGAAAACTGGTCAAAATAACAAAAAGGTTTTCTGTGCATTAACCAAAGTCTGAAATCAAGACCATTCTCAATTTTAAAAACAGCACAATACTAAATGCTTGAACTTAGGATGAGTTCAGAAAAATCAATATTTGGTGGAATAACCCTGACATTTAAATATCACAGCTTTCATGCGTCTTGGCATGCTCTCCACCAGTCTCCACCCATGTCTCCATGTGTCGGTCCTGCGACGACCTGGTGACTTGTCCAGGGTATACCCCACCTCTCGCCCATAGTCAGCTGGGATAGGCTCCAGCTTGCTGACGACCCTGCATAGAATAAGTGGTTACGGATAACAGATGGATGAATTTATTTTTCATCTGAACTACGTCTGGGACATGGAGAACTATAACTGTCACATTTCTCCATGTGTCACTCATGAGAAAATTGATGAATCAATTTTTGGGTACTTTGTTTGTGAATGTGTCTATATAATAGAAAGAAAATCAAACATTGGCTTGAAGAGCTGAAGTTTATCTTCACCACTCACAGATAAAGTTCATACCTTCACGCCACTGTGTAATATCCTCACACATTTTTAGTACTCTGCCTGACGGCAGGTCCACTCTGACTGCTTCAGCCATCAAAGTTTCTAGGGAATTATTACAGTAGTGGTTTCCCGCTGCCTTCTACTGGATTATAGAGGTTGTCTCCCTCTCTCTCTCTCTCTCTCACACGGTAATTTAGAGCAGAGTTTTTCAAACACTAGACTTATGGCCCATTAGCGCCATCTAGTGGGCAGCAAAAAAATTTTTCCAAGTTTGAAACCAAATACTAAATAGTTCAGGATGTCGTCATGTCCCAAATCCAGCAGCTGGTTCACCAAACACTTTTCAAGTGGAATAAATACATTTGTGGGTAAATTAAAAACAATATTTTATTTTGCCACTTTCCTCCTCTACATTTAACCCACGCGTGTGCACACACAGCGAGCTGAATAAATACATTTGTGGGTAAATTATATGGATCTGTGATGCCTGCTGGAAGAGAAGAGCAGGGAGGACTGAGAATCGAGCCGCTGTGGTTTGTTTACACCCGATACTAAAACTTGTAGTGTCCGAGCAACCATCACAGACACGTACAAAAAGACCAGAAACTCCTCTTTACCCGGGCAAAAATGATACACGATTTATCTTGTGTCCTGATCCCCAGATTTTTAACCCAGCCATATATAAAAAGTTGTTTCCCTCCATGCTCTTCCAGGTTTTCATCTGTGTTTCCGTGTAGAACGATGTCTGCAGCACCAGGTAGTTTGAGATGTTGGGGAACTCAATGGATGGATCATTTTCCAACTCATAAATGAATAAATAACTTTATTTAAACATAAGTTGATCAGCAGAGCTGGTGGGGTCATGCATGTACAGACACAAATAATTACAAATACAAAAGACTAAAAATAAACAATCTTTAAAAAAATTTAAATCTGATCTGTTATGCTCTTCACATTAAGTTAATTAATAGTATGCATAACTATTGCCTTTGTATTTAGTTACAGCTACAATAGGATCAAAATTTATTCTACTAATGTCAAATTTAGCTAGTAAATTTTTCTTTCAGAAGAAAAATTCAGGCGGCACAATGGCGTAGTGGTTAGCACTGTCGCCTCACAGCAAGAAGGTCTGGGTTCGAGCCCCGTGGCCGGCGAGGGCCTTTCTGTGTGGAGTTTGCATGTTCTTCCAGTGTCTGCGTGGGTTTCCTCCGGGTGCTCCGGTTTCCCCCACAGTCCAAAGACATGCAGGTTAGGTTAACTGGTGACACTAAATTGACTGTAGGTGTGAATGTGAGTGTGAATGGTTGTCTGTGTCTAATGCCGCTTTTCCACTACAAACGCGGCTGAGCCGTGCCGAGTCGAGCTGAGTCGAGCTGAGCGGGGCTGTTGGAGTTGCATTTCGACTACAACCGCGCTGAACCGTGCTGGCTGGAAGTGGGTGGACACATTGGGTGGAGTTAGCGAAAGTGGGTGGACGTCACGTGATGTCGTTAAGCAGCGCAAACAGTGACATCAGTGACAGTGGCGGAACAAGTCAGAGCCGGGCCGGGGGCGGGGCAAATGACCGGGCCCTTTATTAAAGCTTATCATAACATCATTTTAGGCTACAAAATGTCCGCAACTGCGGTGTTTACCAATTTCAACACTACCGGGTGCAACTATGTTATTTAGTACATCAAGTCCTTCAAACGAACATGTAACTCAGAAACAAAAAACATTAGGATACTGTACATGGCTCATAATAAAACATCAATAGCCTATACTGCGCACATTATTTGAAGGGCATACGAATGAGCGCTCAGAGGTTGCAACGCTGACAGGAAGAGTCAGAAATAAAAGGAGGGCGGTGCAAACCTCACTGAATGCACTGTGTTTACCAATTTCAACACTACGGGGTGCAACTATGTTATTTTGTACATTAAGTCCTTCAAACGAACATGTAACTCAGAAACAAAAAAAACATTAGGCGACATACTGTACATGGCTCATAATAAAACATCAATAGCCTACTGCGCGCATTATTTGAAGGGCATACGGCGAGCCTTGCGCTCCGCGAACTCGTCCACGATGCTCTGTATGTCACTGATTCAGTGAGCTTTTAAGCGGTAGTCTCACGACCCGAATAGTAAACAATAAACATGGAGGACATGGAGTCGTTAGTGTTGCTGGTCTCGGTGCTGTGGCTTGTTGTCACCGACAACGCGGACAGATACTGGCAAGAGCGTATAGATGAGGCGAGGCGCATAAGGCTTCAGAAATTCTCGTAATTCATAATTATTCTTCTTCCGGGTTTGCGGTGTTTACAGATCCCAGCGCGCTCGCGGGGCGTGTGTGGGCATGTGAGGACACGCCTCCTCACCAATCAGTGCACAGGGGAGTGTCTGCTCACGCCCCCAACCTCAGTCGGCACGGTTTGGCTCGCTTCAGCCCCACTCCAAAACGGTGCGAGTTTTAGGGGCTAAGCAGGGCTGAAACGAGCTGAGTCGTGCTGGTTTTTGGTAGTCGAAACGCGAGCCGTGTCGGGCTGAAGTGAGCTGAAGCGAGCTGAAGTGAGCTGAAAAAGGGTAGTGGAAAAGGGCCATAAGTGTCAGCCCTGTGATGACCTGGCGACTTGTCCAGGGTGTACCCCGCCTTTCGCCCGTAGTCAGCTGGGATAGGCTCCAGCTTGCCTGCGACCCTGTAGAACAGGATAAAGTGGCTAGAGATAATGAGATGAGGAAAAATCCTTCTTTGTTAGCATGTAAGGATCTAATCCCATTGAGTGGTTTCTATATCCACTTCTTTTGAGTGAAATTCTTGGTTTTAATAACTTGCTTGGTTGCTGAACACAAACATGGCAATAAGTTCGCGTTAATGAACCACACACCACTTTTGGATCATTAATCCCTTTTGACTTAGAATGCCCTGCATACAGGGTTTGGCTTCTGGCACATCCATACAGTTTTAAATACAATACCTACAATAAAAAAAATATATATGTTTTTATTGCATTTATTTAATTCCTGGACTCCCATCTGTAACAGGGAGTAATGTTGCATCCCATTAATACACTTTACAATAGATTTAGATTCTAATAGAATAGATGAGCCAAAATAATTGGGGATCTTTTTTAATGCCCCCCCCCCTTACTTTTGCTCCTCCTACTCAAGCGAGTAGGACGCTTCTTTGCTTTGCTCCTGCTTGATCTTTATTTTACTTTACTTTCTCATTTAATTTCCACTATTTTTTCATTTTATTTTTCATCTTTATAAGCTTTTAATTTAGTTTTAATTTAATTTCCACTATTTTTTTCATTTTATTTTTCATCTTTATAAGATAAGTTAGCTTTTAAAACAAAATGCCAGGGGGCAAAAAATCCAGGAGATCCTGCAGAAAATGCACAGAACTAGAACAGAGGATTTCTATCCTGGAATCAAAGATTGATGCTCTGCCAAAGACGGACGAATTAAGAGCGATATCTCAGGAAAGGAGTACTGAAACAGTGGCTGAGAATGCAGAGAATGCACCCCGACAGGCCGATGGCATTGCAGATCAAGTGGATGAATTCATCGATCTAACAGGGCAAAATGTGAGTACAGAAAACTGGCACATGATGGGTGGCAGGCCCAAAAATAAAAACAGAAAAGTAATTACCTCAACACCAGCTCGTTCTGATACTATGCAACCCATGCTCCATAGCCATGCTATTAGAAATAGAGCTAGGTCTACAAATTACAATAGGATTTACAATCCTATGGAAAATCCACAGCCCATAAGGCTTCAGAACAAATTTGAATGCCTCAGGGATGTGGAAGCAGAATTTTCAGGCGGACAAACACATCGTAAAAAGAGATCGCACCACAACCGAAGAGCTGTGGGAAGAGGCAAAAAGCAGCTCGTAACACCACCTGATCCCACAACCCTTGTTCTTGGTGATTCCACTGTAAGACATTTGAAAGGACATGGGATGATTATTTGCTGCCTTCCAAATGCATCCATCTTTGACACCAAAGACAGCATTTTGAAGCTCATGTCCGAGCATAAAACTATCAAACGTATTGTTGTGCATGTGGGAGCAAATGATGTTTTCAGAGAACAGCTGTTTGTCCAGGGTGGCACGGTGGTGTAGTGGTTAGCGCTGTCGCCTCACAGCAAGAAGGTCCGGGTTCGAGCCTCGTGGCCAGCGAGGGCCTTTCTGTGTGGAGTTTGCATGTTCTCCCCGTGTCTGCGTGGGTTTCCTCCGGGTGCTCCGGTTTCCCCCACAGTCCAAAGACATGCAGGTTAGGTTAACTGGTGACTCTAAATTGACTGTAGGTGTGAATGTGAGTGTGAATGGTTGTCTGTGTCTATGTGTCAGCCCTGTGATGACCTGGCGACTTGTCCAGGGTGTACCCCGCCTTTCACCCGTAGTCAGCTGGGATAGGCTCCAGCTTGCCTGCGACCCTGTAGAACAGGATAAAGCGGCTAGAGATAATGAGATGAGATGAGCTGTTTGTCCAAGATGATTTCAGAAAACTTTCTGATCTCTATAAGACTGGAATACAATCTTTTATCAGTGGCCCACTCCCTGCAAGGGGAAGCTTTGCATTTACTCGACTCTTCAGTCTTAACACCTGGCTTGGAAAAACTTGTTTTTCATCTGGTATGAACTTCATAGACAATTTTAACCTTTTCTGGAATCGCAGAGAATTCTTCAAGCCAAATAGCACTGAACTCAGCTGGATTGGGACCAAAGTCTTCGCAGATCATTATAGACTTGCAATTTTCTCTCAGCCAACATTGAGGAAAACAGTTGCTAAGATGTCGCAGACTGACCCAGTTAATATCAACAATACCTCTGCAAAGCCAAAACAATCATCTATGCAAGTCTTCACCAAGGACACACAGCCATCTGGGGCAGACTGCCAAGGACATCAACAATCACACGGAGAATGTGAGCATGCGATTTTATCATGCGATTCCATCCAGATTGAGGACCTGACTAAAGATAATCATGTCAAGGCTGCATCATCCACATCTCGACCCCATGCAAGTATCACAAACTATCAGGGAGACAGTCACCACAGAGACAGTCATGGAGACACTTACAAAGACCTCACCAAAGTCTCGCTCTTCTGATTTTACTGTACCATCTCCGTCTCCCCCCTGCATGGATTTCACCAATAGTATGCAGAGACTGCTGCCAGTGGCTACACTCTTTTTCCAGCCCAAATCTGTCACGACAAGCAGTGTACCTAGTTCATCAAAATTTAACCAACAGACTGAACTGTGTTCGCCCAGGACTTTCAGCTGGCTACCAATCTTTTTCACCATCTAAAAGATACATGACATCAATTCTTTCACCGTCAAACCAAATGGAACATATAGAAAGTCTTGTATGATGTGCTGTGGGTCCCTGCATTGGGTGTAGTTTTGAAAACAAGCTGGGACCCAGTATGCCTATGCCATTCTCTATTCCTGTGTTGATAAGAAATAGAAAAAACGGAGCATATTTAACCCTGGGGGTAAACTAGTCTAGTCTCCTTCCTGTTTCAAAACAATATCAGAATGCCCAAGCGGATATTACTTCTAGACTTTCTGTAAAGCTAGCTCTTCTGAACGTTAGATCACTTTCAAACAAGTCATTTTTAATTAATGATCTTATCTGCAAACACAATCTTGATTTTTTGCTTCTAACTGAAACTTGGCTGGATCAAGCAAATAGTGCTACCACCCTTATTGAAGCAACTCCCCCAAATTTTAATTTTATGAATGTTACCCGACAGGGGAAAGGTGGAGGGATCGCAAATATATTCAAAGTCTCTTTTCAATGTAAACAATCCTCACTTGGTGATTTTACATCCTTTGAACACTTATGTGCACTTGTTACATGCTCTCCTAACACATTATTATTAACTATTTACAGGCCTCCGAGACATTCAGCCAAAGTTTTTCTGGAAGAGTTTGGTGAACTGTTGTCAGTCATTTGCTTAGAGTTTGACTGTCTTATTATATCTGGGGATTTTAACTTGCATGTAGATAATCCTGAAAACACTTATGCCAAAAAACTACTTGCACTTCTTGACAACTTCAACCTAGTACAACATGTACAGGGGCCGACCCACTCTCGTGGTCATACCCTTGACCTCGTTATCGCAAAGGGTCTTACTGTTTCTACTACTGTTGTTGACCTAGCCTTATCTGATCATTTTTGTGTTTTCTCTGATGTTTCTATGTCTCCTCACATTCAGAACAGCTCAACGACTATGGGTAGTAGAGTCATAAACGACAACACGTGTTCTCTTTGAGCAAGCTCTCTCTCGGATCTCAACCAAAATGTCAGACTCTGTAGATGATTTACTGGAAATTTTTAATTTAAATATGACCCAAATTATGGATGATATTGCTCCATTCAAAATTAAAAGAGTCAATGATAAGCAGAAAGCACCATGGAAGCAGTACCCGGCTGTTAAACTGCTAAAGAGAGAATGTAGAAAGACTGAAAGAAAAATGGCGCAAATCTAAACTTCACATCCATCATCAAATCCATAAAGAGATGCTTTGTAAATATAATTATGAAATTCGTAAAGCAAGACAGTCTTTCTTCTCCAACATCAGCAGGAATATGAACAATGCCCGTGTGCTATTTTCAACAGTAGAGAAGCTAACTAATCCCCCACCACAATTAGCACCTGAACTTCTCTCAGTTAATAAATGCAATGAGTTTGCATCCTTCTTCAAAGGTAAAATTGATAAAATATGGCAGAATATTGCTCATAATATATCTCAGTTGCAAAAAATTGAAAAACTGCAATCACCAGTGACACAGACAGATAACTTCAACACAATGTCAGAATTTTGTTTAATTGATTATGAGATTCTTGAAAAAAACTGTACAAAATCTCAGTTCCTCAACATCTGAATTGGACATTCTGCCCACCAACTTTTTTAAGTCTGTTCTTCATCTTATAATTACAGATGTGCTTCAAATCATAAATACATCCCTAGAGACTGGCATTGTTCCTGTGTCCTTGAAAAAAGCCGTTGTAAAGCCCCTACTTAAAAAGAATAATCTGGATGCTTCAGTATTAAATAACTACAGGCCAATATCAAATTTACCATTCATCGGGAAAATCCTTGAAAAAATTGTCTTCAATCAATTAACTGCCTTGATATCAAACAGCTGTTTTGATAATTTTCAGTCAGGATTTCGTGCCAATCATAGCACTGAAACAGCGTTGATTAAAGTTATAAATGACATACGTCTTAATACTGATGCAGGCAAAACATCGGTCCTGGTGTTAGGCCATCCTTAAAAAAAATCTGTTTCCTGTCCACCAGGTGAGCAAAAAAATTCAGTCGGAAGGGAGGGATTTTTTTTTTTTTAATTTTTTTTTAATTATATGGATGGATAAGAAATTGCAATGCTGTGTTTGCTTTTTCTTTCAGTACTTTATTACAAAAGCAGACACATTTAATACAATATGACAGTTTAATCAACTGAAACTTGTACAAAAACTGTAAGTTAGCATTTTAAATGCTGACTGCAACATTTGCAAAACTTTTACAAAAGGTACTTAAAATGTCCGACACACGGACTTTTTGTAGTTCTAAATCGACCATTAGGCCTAGTTCGGATGAAATTACACTATTAAAATGATCACTGAATGATTTCTTTTTCTGAATCTTTACTATTTTGTTGTCCACTAGAATACCATTTTGCGATTTCACACTTAAGCAAATGTTTGAAAACTCCGGATCTCCTTCCTTCATGGTGGCTGCCATTTTTTTGTGCCACACGGCGCATGCGCAGAGCTGATTCGGCAGGGCTTTCCACAAGCGCCGGCTGCGGCCACACAATTAAGTCCAGCTGGCTACTTTAATGACTTATTTTTGTAGTCCACAGGCTCTAAATATTAATTTTCGATTTTAATAAAATTAAATGTTTATCTAACGGACTGACAATAATGTCAAACTGAACCGCACTCATTTAAGTTGTGATTTGCACTGTTTGTACCGATAACCACAAATTCCCCGCCGACTTCGTTGATCAGGGGAGAGTAACTCATCCGCGGCCCCGACATGCGGTGTGCGCGCACTTGGCGGAGGCAGTAGTGTGCGCGCGCACTCGGCGGAGGCAGTATGAGCCTTAGGCCAAGTTTACATTAGACCGCATCTGTCTCGTTTTCTTCGCGGATGCACTGTCCGTTCACATTAAAACACCGGGAAGCAGGAATCCGCCAGGGCCCACGTATTCAACCCAGTTCGTGTCTGGTCCGGTGCTGTGTAAACATTGAGGATACACGGATACGCTGTGCTGAGCTCTAGCTGACGTCATCATTGGACAACGTCACTGTGACATTCACCTTCCTGATTCGCTGGCGTTGGTCATGTGACGCGACTGCTGAAAAACGGCGCGGACTTCCGCCTTGTATCACCTTTCATTAAAAAGAGTATAAAAGTATGAAAATACTGCAAATACTGATGCAAATACTGCCCATTGTGTAGTTATGATTGTCTTTAGGCTTGCCATCCTTCCACTTGCAAGTGGTGAGTGACTTGCGCATGCCCGATATGCACTGGGATCACACACACAGCGGCTCAGTCCCAAATCACTGCTCGTGCGCTTCACTCGCGCGCTCTGTGAGCTGCGCAGGGCCGGAGTGCGCACCCTCCAGAGGGCACTCGCTGTTCAGGGCGGAGTGATTTGGAGCGCAGGATGCCTGCGGAGCCGAGCCGCTGAGGAGAAATTTACACATTTCAACTTACATGCCGTCTAATTAGTCATGTGATTAGCGTATCCGTGTATTGGCGTTGCTGTGTGCACGCAAATCATGTATTGGCGTTGCTGTGTGCACGCTAATCGTTTTTAAAAACGTTAATCTGATGATCCGCTGATACGGTCTAATGTAAACCCCACTTTAGTGGAAAGCCCTGGGAATGCGTAAATGTCAAGTTCGAGTTTAGATTTACGAGCCCGAAAAAAAAGTCGAAAAACCGGCGTTTAAAAAAAAAAATTCACCCGCACAAACGGCACTCACCTGGCCGGTGGACCGGAAACAGAACATTTTTTAATAATGGCCTTACTGGACCTCAGTGCAGCTTTTGATACTGTTGATCACAACATACTGCTATATCGACTTGAACACTGGGTTGGGTTGACTGGTAAAGTTATCAATTGGTTAAAATCATACTTAAAAGATAAAAGCTTCTTTGTTACCATGGGAAATTGTTCCTCAACATCAATGTCCTTGACCTGTGGTGTCCCCCAGGGGTCGATTCTTGGACCATTACTATTCAACCTTTATATGCTCCCACTTGGGCAAATTATCAAGAACAATTCAATTTTGTATCACTGCTATGCAGATGACACCCAAATTTATTTTGCTCTATCACCTAATGATTATGCCCCCCTTGAATGTCTCTACCAGTGTATCGATCAAATCAACAACTGGATGTCACAAAATTTTCTTCAGCTGAACACAGATAAAACAGAAGTAATTCTATTTGGAAAAAAAGATGAAAGACTCAGGATTACCACTATTCTTGACACAAAGGGGATTAAAACAAAAGAAATGGTTAAAAATCTTGGTGTTTTCATTGACAGCGAGCTAAACTTTGACAGTCACATGAAAGCAATCACTAAATCGGCATTTTATCACCTAAAAAACATTTCCAAACTAAGAGGACTTATGTCAAAAAATGATCTGGAAAAACTTATACATGCCTTCATCTCTAGTAGGGTTGATTACTGCAATGGCCTTTTCACAGGCCTGCCAAAAAAGACCATCAAACGACTTCAGCTGGTTCAAAATGCAGCAGCTAGAGTTCTCACACGAACAAAAAGAAGAGAGCACATTACTCCAATTCTAAGGTCCCTTCACTGGCTTCCAGTAAGCTACAGAATTGACTTTAAAGCATTGCTGCTGGTGTACAAATCTCTAAATGGTACAGGGCCCAATTACCTCTCTGACATGTTGCAGCGGCCTAACCCAATCAGATCTACCAGATCGCAGCAGAAAAATTTACTGGTAAAACCTGTTGTTAAAACAAAGTATGGTGAAGCAGCTTTTAGCTACTATGCAGTACAGCTATGGAACCAACTCCCAGAGGACATTAAAAATGCTCCTGCTGTTGGCAGCTTCAAATCTAGGTTAAAGTTCCATTCCACCATTGGATGTATTCTTTGGCATAAAATACAATATATTTTATGACAACATGACTAGACAGAGAAATCTTTTAGCTTCAAAATGACATCAAACATAATTTTTTGACGACAAGTATATTAATTTTGCGACCAAAGTCACCGACCCTTTTAATTTCCGCGCGGTAGTGAAACGTGATGTCATCGGCAGGTTCCCCTTCTTGTGTACCACATCACATGTGACGTGGCACAGATTATCAGCAATGGCGGATAGAACGCGATTTCCACTTGTCGATTGCTGTGCCGATATTCACCATCGACCGTCTCCTTTGGGCATCACTTGCTATTTTCCTTCGCTTCTTTTCCGAAGCTGACAATCGCGTTCTATCCGCCATTGCTGATAATCTGTGCCACGTCACACGTGACGTGGTACACAAGAAGGGGAACCTGCCGATGGCATCACGTTTCACTACCGCGCGGAAATTAAAAGGGTAGGTGACTTTGGTCGCAAAATTAATATACTTGTCGTTGTCAAAAAAATTCATGTTTGATATATCATTTTGAAGCTATAAGATTTCTCTGTCTAGTCATGCTGTCATAAAATATATTGTATTTTATGCCAAAAAAATACATCCAATGGTGGAATGGCACTTTAAAGACCAAGCTGTTTTCAGATGCTTTCTGCTAAATTATTAATATTGTCATCTCTACATGTTTTAAACTCTTTACTTTTACAGTCTCTGCATGTTTTAAATTTTACTTAACTTTTATTCTATTTTATTCTGCTGGTTTTTTTAATTGAACTTTTACTTCATTTTATTATTTTATTTCTACTATTGTTTAATTCTTATTATTTTTCTTCCCCATTTATTTTATGTAACTTTATTTTCTATTGCTTACTGTTTTGCTTTTACTTCTGTAAAGCACATTGAACTGCCACTGTGTATGAAATGTACTATATAAATAAACTTGCCTTGCCCCCCCCGACTCATTACAAGAATGAATAGGTGAGTCTTAAAGCAGAAAAAGTTGAGAACCCCTGATTTAGGAGTAGCCAGTTAGCCTAACTGCATGTCTTTGGACTGTGGGGGAAACTGGAACACCAAGAGGAACCCCACACAGATACGGGGAGAACATGCAAGCTCCACATAGAAAGGCCCCCGTCGGCCACTGGACTCAAACCCAGAACCTTCTTGCTGTGAGGCGACAGTGCCAACCACTGCAACACCGTGCCACCTATATGCTGTGGTATTAAGATACATTGCAGTATTAAGACTTTCCTTCACCAGATCTAAAAGCCAATTGTGGAAGCATTGATGCACAACATTCGGACATTCTCGCTCAGCCTTGATTAGTTAGGTGTTCAACTTTTGGCCATATAAATGTATGCATGCATCTTATTTAAAAAGACAGATAGACAGTTACCCATTATTATGTTAGCTGTGCCTTTATCATAAGCAACTAAATTTTTAAAATACAGTGTTCAACAAGTCTCCATACTTAGGTAAATTAACCCTTTTTTAAGCAAAATGACTTCCAAAATTTTTCCTACTCGATCCTCCCCAAATAGCCTTTAAAACACACAAAAAACACCCCACCACATTGAAATCATTCTCGTGGCTGGATTGGGAAGCTGTCACAAGGGAACATATATGAAGTGCAATTACGGGTACATACATAACACTAGACATGCTAACAAGTTCATCATGAATGGGAGATACGGCTCCATGTGCACATACAAAGAAATGGCAATCATGTAGAGGATTAAAAAAAAAAAAATAACAATAAAAAAGTTGGCAGCGCGGTGGTGTAGTGGTTAGCGCTGCCGCCTCACAGCAAGAAGGTCCAGGTTCGAGCCCCGTGGCCGGCGAGGGCCTTTCTGTGCTGAGTTTGCATGTTCTCCCCGTGGGTTTCCTCCGGGTGCTCCGGTTTCCCCCACAGTCCAAAGACATGCAGGTTAGGTTAACTGGTGACTCTAAATTGAGCGTAGGTGTGAATGTGAGTGTGAATGGTTGTCTGTGTCTATGTGTCAGCCCTGTGATGACCTGGCGACTTGTCCAGGGTGTACCCCGCCTTTCACCCGTAGTCAGCTGGGATAGGCTCTAGCTTGCCCGCGACCCTGTAGAACAGGATAAAGCGGCTAGAGATAATGAGATGAGATGAATAATAAAGTTATGGTTAATTTCTCCTATGCAGACTTTCCGGACACCCTGTACGAGGCCCATCATGCCTACTAATTGTCTTTTAAGGATGCTGTGGGAATTCCAGGCCCTTAAAATGGAGAGTTTAATATGTTAAAGAAATGCCCCTTGACACCTGAGTGATACCGTCCTTCAATCAAAAGTTGATCGTACTGAATGACACGTACGGGAACTGATGATTAATTAATCAATTAATTAAATAACTTACCAGCTTTCAGGCCAGAGATTTTAAAGATGGCACTTGGCTTTTCGTTGGTGATGAAGCCCAGCAGCTGCCACACCTGGCCCACACTCGGATCAGGGAAGGAGAAGTAAACTGCACCTCCCATGCCAGCAGGGAAAGGCACTGTGCCCAGCATAAACACCACCACGTGGTTAACATTCTCATAGTCAGGCAGGTTGAACACAAATTTATCACCAGCAACCTGCTGGGCGTCGGTTTGGACCTACAATGGATAAGCGGCTTCATTATAATGGCTTTAAACTCACTCCACTCCACTCCACAGCACTGGCCTCAACATACAGCTAAATCATTTTCTGGATATAAATAACATTTTGTGACACCGATGCTCACAATTACCAGTCAACATCGATTCAATACTCACCAATCTGCCTGCAACTAAACACCCAAACATGATCACCTGTCAGTCTGAACGCCAGTGTAGTGCTAGTTTACCCAGTTATTCTTCTCGAACCAAGAAACACAGACAATTCTGCTCTGAATGCAAACATGGCTTTATGAGCGCAAAGAGACCAACATTATAACAGTCTGGCGAGCAGCGCACACCACACTGCTAATGTTGTGTTGTGGGTTTCTCTCTCTCTTTCTCTCCTGCTACTAGAAACTTCGAAAAGTAGGCGGTCCTCAACCAGGAGCTGATAAGCTGAAACAGCAGCTGCAACCTCTGACCCCGGAAATAAAATACATAAAGGGCGTGGCTTCTGGTCACGTGCAGTTTTCGGCGAATCGTTTTAGTTTTCAAAGTTGTTCGATTTGGTCCTTTATTGGGGATATAATAATAATAATAATAATAATTTGTGCACTTGCTCTACCCACTGAATTCACTTATTTCTTAATGTGTGAATGTGAAGATGGACATCTGCTGAGTCCCTTCTGCACGTTTTTCCCATGTTCTCATAGGCACATAGACACAGACAACCATTCACACTCACATTCACACCTACGGTCAATTTAGAGTCACCAGTTAACCTAACCTGCATGTCTTTGGACTGTGGGGGAAACCGGAGCACCCGGAGGAAACCCACACGGACACGGGGAGAACATGCAAACTCCGCACAGAAAGGCCCTCATCGGCTGCTGGGCTCGAACCCGGACCTTCTTGCTGTGAGGCGGCAGCGCTAACCACTACACCACCGTGCCACCCATTATTATTATTATTATTATTATATCTATCCATTATCTGTAGCCGCTTATCCTGTGCTACAGGGTCGCAGGCAAGCTGGAGCCTATCCCAGCTGAATGACTGAGAGGCGGGGTACACCCTGGACAAGTCGCCAGGTCATCACAGGGCTGACACACAGAGACAGACAACCATTCACGCCTACGGTCAATTTAGAGTCACCAGTTAACCTAACCTGCATGTCTTTGGACTGTGGGGGAAACCCACGCGGACACGGGGAGAACATGCAAACTCCACACAGAAAGGCCCTCGCCGGCTGCTGGGCTCGAACCCGGACCTTCTTGCTGTGAGACAACAGTGCTAACCGCTACACCACCGTGCCGGCCACTATTATCTCATCTCATTATCTCTAGCCACTTTATCCTGTTCTACAGGGTCGCAGGCAAGCTGGAGCCTATCCCAGCTGAATATGAGCGAAAGGCAGGGTACACCCTGGACAAGTCGCCAGGTCATCACAGGGCCGACACATAGACACAGACAACCATTCACACCTACGGTCAATTTAGAGTCACCAGTTAACCTAACCTGCATGTCTTTGGACTGTGGGGGAAACCGGAGCACCCGGAGGAAACCCACGCGGACACGGGGAGAACATGCAAACTCCGCACAGAAAGGCCCTCGCCGGCCACAGGGCTCGAACCCGGACCTTCTTGCTGTGAGGCAACAGCGCTAACCACTACACCATCGTGCCACCCATCATTATTATTATATCCATCCATTATCTGTAGCCGCTTATCCTGTTCTGCAGGGTCGCAGGCAAGCTGGAGCCTATCCCAGCTGACTAAGGGTGAAAGGCGGGGTACACCCTGGACAAGTCGCCAGGTCATCACAGGGCTGACACATAGACACAGACAACTATTAACACTCACATTCACACCTACGCTCAATTCAGAGTCACCAGTTAACCTAACCTGCATGTCTTTGGACTGTGGGGGAAACCGGAGCACCCGGAGGAAACTCACGCGGACATGGGGAGAACATGCAAACTCCGCACAGAAAGGCCCTCGCCGGCCACGGCTGTGAGGTGACAGTGCTAACCACTACACCACCGTACTGCCCCCACTATCTCATTCATCTCATCTCATTATCTCTAGCCGCTTTATCCTTCTACAGGGTCGCAGGCAAGCTGGAGCCTATCCCAGCTGACTATGGGCGAAAGGCGGGGTACACCCTGGACAAGTCGCCAGGTCATCACAGGGCTGACACATAGACACAGACAACCATTCACACCTACGGTCAATTTAGCATCACCAGTTAACCTAACCTGCATGTCTTTGGACTGTGGGGGAAACCGGAGCACCCGGAGGAAACCCACGCGGACACGGGGAGAACATGCAAACTCCACACAGAAAGGCCCTCGCCGGCCCCGGGGCTCGAACCCAGGACCTTCTTGCTGTGAGGCGACAGCGCTAACCACTACACCACCGTGCCGCCCCTCCCACTATCTAATAGTTTTTTTTTTTTTTTTTAAACAAACCTCTATTTTTGAGATTTGGTTTATAAATGACATTTTAAAATGGCAAGTTCACTATTCACAATAATCTACTTATTATTATTATTAAATGCAGCATATGGCTTTCAGTAAGGTCAAAAAATTAGTCTATCGTCTTTGTCAGTCATAAGAATTATCAGGCTATAGCAAGGTTCTGGTTTAAACAGTTAAATATTTTTTTCCATCTCTATATGAAAAAAACCCCAGAGCAGTTATGCAGCAGGACATAGTTTCTGTATCATGTTATCATATTAGAACAGAATAATGCAAAATTAGAGAAAACAATGCCTCATAATAGAGATCCTGCCATTTATACAATTTGTCGTATTATATTTGCATAGCACTTTTAAACATCAGACATTCGAACAAAGCAGCTTTACCTAAATCAGGATATAGACTTAGATCCCCATTGAGCAAACCAAAGGCTATATTGGCAAGGAAAACTTCCCCGATATGGCACAAGTAAGAAACCTTGAAAGGGACCAGACTAAAAAGGAAACCCATTATCTTCTGCATGACACTAGATATGATTATAAATCAATACTCCTTAGAGTATATAATAAAAGCACAAGAGTACTGTGCTGAAAGGATGTTCAGTATGAGCTAGCCTTGTAATGAAGACCATCTAAACCCAAGCCACGATCGAGATCAGAGTACATCGAGACCAAGATTTTGAGGGTCCAGATCAAGTCAAGACCAAGGCGGGGTGAGATCGAGTCAAGACCAGAACCAGGCCAGGGTGTTTGAAGGGGCGGGGTGACAGCAGTTACCAGTAACAAAAAAAAAAAAATTAGCAATGAGTCATGTTATTAATTGCATTTGAAGCAGGAAATTTATACATCCAATCACAGTAATATTAGCAAATAAATCAGACAATTTAGTGAAATCCCTGCAGTTGTGGTCTTGAAATAAATTCCTGAGTCCTCCATGTCTGACACTGAGACAAGACCGAGTAAAAATGTGGTTGATTCCGAGACAAGACAAAGACCAACGAGCATCACAGACTTTATGATTACAGCAGCAGTTCTTAGTCACAATAACCGTAAAAGGTGAGATTATCTACTAAATCATGAGAGACAATTGGGCATCAGTTGTTTTGGAGAAATTAACCTTTTGGCAGTGTTCACATGGGACCATCCCGGCAGCAGAAGGCGAATGATAAGTGCAGAAGCAAAACAGAGCATCAAGAAGATGAATCAGGCAGGTCCAGAGGGCGAAGAACCACAGCACAGCCACAGCAAAAGCATACATACTGTACAAGGATCTTGTTCAGTTTCTATTATGTTCTCCGTGGACATTCCTGGTCTCGGGCATGTTATTTAAACTGGTTTGTGGCAAATTTTCCCTTTGCTTCAAAGAGGTTTTAATTCTAAGGAGGAAATTGTAAAACAATAGTTGGGTCTCTGTTTTGTACTCTCTAAAGTTCACAACTGCTTAACCCGTACTTGTTGATCTCATTTAAAATGTTTGGTTTTTTTGGTTTATTCACGCTACCTTTTGCTAGTTGTTGACGCTTGTGGTGATTCTGTTTATTCACCACTGTGTGATAAACACTGCTATAGAGAAGACTTCTTCAACGACGTGATGTAAAGAAACTCCTCTATATACTCAACACAACAGTCAAGTTAAAAACTGTACACATAAGCAGTTTTATAATCATTCAGACAGATATTCTTGTCTTAAAAAACAAGGTAAACAAGTAAAAATAGGTTTTATTCAAGAAAGAAAAAGGTAACAAAAGAAGAACCAAAAAAAGCAGATACATCTGCGGAAAGCAACATCCAAAGCTTCAGCTAATAAGCATCCATAGTCCAGGCTGCTCAGCCATAAGGAACGTGTCCTGTGACGAGCGCTCATTTCTAGCGGTCTGAGGGAAGAAAGCATCAGGGAATGAAGAGTCATCAGCGTAGCCTGTCCCAGCGCCAGATAGATGCGTCATCACACACTGCTATGAGAATACTACTGTCTCTGCTGAAGCTGGTCTGCCTGATGGCTGAAGTGCATTTAGGTAGCGTGAGAGTGGTGCACCTGTAGAATGAGCAAAGCGGCCATCAATCCTATAGTCAGCTGATATTAACAGTAAACGACCAGTTCTAGTATGTTAAATAGGCAAGGACTGATCTTACTTTGCTTTATGAGGATCTTCGACCTCCAGGTCCCACACGTACAGTTTTCCGACCTGATTTCCCAGAGCCAACATCTGTAGCAGTAGCAAATACCACGACAAATTGTCAGATAAACATTTATAGGCATTTGTTCCCTCACTAACCTAACTTTTTTTGTTCCTCTTTAAGTTAATAAGGGGGAAAACGTAGCTTGTTCTGTTACTGAGACCCAGAAAGCACAGAGTCCTCTGCCCTGAAAACTCCCATCTCTGATTAGAGGGCATTAACATTGTTTTTTTTTACATAAATCCCCAAACGGTTGACTCTACGTCAGCATCAGCCTTGCGTTTTGAGGCAATTTCAACCCATAAAATGCCAATTTTTATAAATATGGTAATTTTGTCAATACAGGGTGTCTCAAAAAAATTTACTCACACTTTAACTGTCCCTAACATGCTGCCTTTTTTGTGTTGCAGGTCTCATCTCATCTCATTATCTCTAGCCGCTTTATCCTTCTACAGGGTCGCAGGCGAGCTGGAGCCTATCCCAGCTGACTACGGGCGAAAGGCGGGGTACACCCTGGACAAGTCGCCAGGTCATCACAGGGCTGACACATAGACACAGACAACCATTCACACTCACATTCACACCTACGGTCAATTTAGAGTCACCAGTTAACCTAACCTGCATGTCTTTGGACTGTGGGGGAAACCGGAGCACCCGGAGGAAACCCACACGGACACGGGGAGAACATGCAAACTCCACACAGAAAGGCCCTCGCCGGCCACGGGGCTCGAACCCAGGACCTTCTTGCTGTGAGGCGACAGCGCTAACCACTACACCACCGTGCCGCCTTGTGTTGCAGGTGTAATTAATTAATCACAGCATGGACTTCTTTTTGTGGGGATATCTCAAAGACAAAGTTTATCGCACCAAACCAAGAACAATCGATGCATTGAAATTGGAAATTGAAAGACAATGTCGCGATATTCCTAATGACCTGTTTCATGACGTTTGCGAATCCCTTGGTGCGCCTTATCAGCGTTGTCTGGACAATAATGGTCATCAATTTGAACATTTGTGAACATGATTCTTCAATTACATTTGTCTTCTGTATTCGAAGCTATTCCATTTCACTCTATGTTCATAAATAAAGGTTTTCTCGTCATTCAAAGTGTGAGTACATTTTTTTGAGACACCCTGTATTAATACCAACAAGGAAGTGTTTCATCACAGTACAGTCATATCATGCAAAAACATTTATAGGAATTGACTGCAAAGTCATTTGAAATTTTTTTCTTATCGTGCATGGCATTTTCCTATGTCCCGCAAGAACAATATCACGTGGACGAGATGTGATCATTTTGACGTGCTGAAGGTCGCTTTTCTCCGTTTTGGGACCGGTTTCCTACCTCTCGAGGTAAACAGCATGGTCCGATGGAAACAGCCGAACGCGAGGAGCTTTAACTAATTCACATAACTATGGAACTGCGTCGCACCAAGACGGCGACGCGTGGAAAACATCGTGACTCTGCATCGACTGGAGAGTTTTGAGTTGCAGGGATGTAATTTGTGGTTGACATTCGCGAACAGATCCGTGAAACAAAAGACGAATCCATCTTTTGTCTGTTACTGCTTTTGTGTTATCGTTTCGTTCTCTGTAAGATCAAAGCATTAGGTGTGTAACTCCATACACTGCAAAAAATATCTTAGCAAGTGAAAATATCTTGAAAATAATTGAAACGATCTAGCATTTTCTATTAGAAGAATACAAGATACCGATTCTGAGATTATTAAAGCTAGTTCTAGATTGGGACCAACTTATTCTAAGATGTCTTCAAGTAAAAATATCTGTCCATGCAGCAAGATAATTTCACTAGTATTAAGTCATTTTCTCCTCAAATTCAGTTTTCAATTTTTTTTTGCAGTGCACTCAGACCCCGTCCACACGTAGCCGGGTATCTGCTAAATCGAAGATATTTTTCTACGTTTTGGCCTGTCATCCACATGAAAACACATCAAAAACGAATATTTAAAAAAACTCCAGGCAAAGTGAAGATTTTTGAAAACTCCGTGTATGCCTTTTCGTGTAGACAGAGATAACCGGAGTTTTGCGTTTTAGAACGTCACAATCTGCGCCAAAAAAAAAAGACAACAAATCTGCCCTGACGTCAAACGTGCGACCTTTGTTTACTGCAGAAGCCAGATTAAGCATGGACAAAGAGTAATGGATCGGAGTAGTGCCTTGAAAGCGTTAATTATTGTGCAGGTGCTATTTACATGTTTAATTTTAGAAGCCCAACTACTGCTCCAAAAACAGGGTCAATATGTCCACATATTTGCTTTGACAAGATTCCCAATCAACGTTTTCTTGCATCTTTTGAAGTTTATACTCCAAAATTGTGTTTAGAAGCAATTCTGTCTCCGAGTCTGTCCAGACGAACGAGCTTGGCACCATGTTTTATGTTTAGGCGGAAGTGACGCCAACAGAGGGCTATTCTGATGTGATTAGGGGGTAGGATTTGGGGAAATAATGCCATCTACAGGTTTGGAATGCTTATGAATGTGATTGAAAACGCAGATGTTCGGTTATGTGTGGAAGGGATTTTTTTTCGAAGACGAGGTGGTGTGGATAAAACATTTTTATAAACGGAGGGGGGGGAAATGTTCGGTTTTAAAAATACCCGGCTACGTGTGTACATGGCCTCAGTCTCACTAATCCAAGACAAATGCTGCAAATTCTTTGCCAGATTTCCCTTCATCAAAATTCTTGCGGAAAACCTTTTGGTTTCCATCGCTTTTCTGGTGCGTCTTCTAACTGATTAATTTTCATATTTTCCTTTTCTTTTTAGCTGGCGGGAGAGCGGAGTCCGCCATGTTTGCCCACACCGACTTGTTTTGGTTAAAAGTAGGTCAAATACAGGTAGTCGTCGACTTACGACCAGTGTTGGGCACGTTACTTTCAAAAAGTAATTAGTTATAGTTACTAGTTACTTTTCCCAAAAAGTAACTGAGTTAGTAACGGAGTTACTTTGTCATGAAAGTAACTAATTACCAGGGAAAGTAATTATTCCGTTACATTTTGTTCCCCCTCAAAAAAAATCAAATTCAATTAGTGTAATCATAATAAAAGTGAATGTTAAATGTGTTTAATGACTGAAATGGACACTTAACAGAACCAATTAGTAACGCTATCTACACTATATTAATATTTTTGTGGGACAATGTGAGATAAGACATCTATCAAATGTAATATATTTTTGTAGTTATTAAAATTATGTTACTAATTACTGGCCACTGACGAGGACAAACGCTTTGTTCCTCGACATAATGTGCATTGCACGTAAACACTCTTGCCTTTTATTTCAAGTAATGAAAAGTCCTGGCTGTATTTCCAGTGTGAAAGCGCAGTATTGGGCTGACCGCTCGCCATCGCTGGCTCTTCCGATTGAAAGAGCGCGCAGTAGTGCAGTAGGCGTGGCCTACCTACGTATGTTGTCCAAATCTACTCTGATTGGCTTACTGTGCCGTTGTCTCGCGTCTCCCCGCCCCACACGAAAGCAGAGTAAAGAAAGGCTGAGCGAGCAGCGTGCCAGATGAGAACAGCTTTAATAAAGTAACGCATAGTATTTTATTGTAAGTAACGGGAACGGCGTTATAACGATGTAAAAAGTAATTAGTTAGATTACTCGTTACTAAAAAAAGTAACGCCGTTAGTAACGCCGTTTATTTCTAACGCCGTTATTCCCATCACTGCTTACGACCTATGTGACTTACGACCGATCGACTTTACGACCGTCTGGTTATGACTGGCAAGTGTTTCCCAGCTGAGCGTACGACAGTTTCCGCCCCAACTCCAGGCACATGCGCAGTCTCTCTTGCGCTCTCTATCATACAGTTTCCGCCCCAGCTCCTGGTTTATGAAACGAGCAAATGCTCCCGCCAGCCCGAGCGCTGCAACAGCTGATGATGACGTAGACGACCCACAGCCAAGCACCAGTGATGCCAGCAGTCACTAAATTTTGTATTTTACTATGTTTTACATTTGTATTTTGGTGTGTTTCAAACTAAAATGTTTTCTATTTTTCACACCTGTATTTCGTATTTTTTGTTTTGCACATATTAAACGAATTGTACTGTACGCAGTGTAGTATGCAGTGTTTGACTTAAACCAAATAATGAGCCAAGGTAATGAAATAAGAAAATGTTGATAAAATAAGATTTTAAGATGATTACAATATCATTATACATCACAGTGTACTTACGTTCATTTAACATAGGCCGACTTACGACCAGATCGGTTTACGACCGGTCAGTCGTAACCAAAAACGCAGTCGTAAGTCGACGACTACCTGTACA
The DNA here is from genome assembly GCF_027579695.1 of Neoarius graeffei. NCBI lineage: Eukaryota > Metazoa > Chordata > Actinopteri > Siluriformes > Ariidae > Neoarius > Neoarius graeffei. Next base: position 32,074,884 of record NC_083586.1, read on the forward strand.
CCCCATGGTGGTCACGCGATATTGTTGCTCACTTGCTTTGGCAATCCTTGGGATCGTAAAATGCGGGATTTAGGGTGCAGTATTTAGAGTGCAGCCATTTTGTAGTGCTCTCTGAATTCTCAGTGGACAAATTACATACCTGGATAGCTCACTATATTATTCCTCACAGCACACTCTAAATCCAGTGTACACCATGTTAGTGGTGTATTTAATACAGAAATTTGCTTCTGTACTGTATTTCATGGTCAGAAGTTGCAAGGTACTTTGTAATGTTCAAACTTTATATAAAATGGTGAGTCACAATGATGTTTTTCCCAGAGCACGTAACAGTAAATGTTTGAACTCAGTCTAGTGTTTCTGTTACTTCTGCCCCAGATAGCACTGTACACTGTCAGTCTGCAGAGTAAACACTGAATGAGGTAGTGCATGAGTGATTTCAGATGCAGCAGAGGTAGTTTTCTGTGTATTTTGTAGGTACTGTACCTTCTGCCAGAAGTCCATCGAGAAGCGCATGTACCAGATGTCACACTGACTATAGTCGAAGCGGCCCAGAATGGTCACGTTGGACTCGCTGGGCTTGATGTGGTCAATATCATCCTCCATCTTGCCAGGTTTCCAACACACGATGGCATTTTCACAAGACTAAGACACAAAGTGATGGTTAATTGGACAGGGTGTCTACAGGTTTGTCCAAGTTAAATTTAAGATTTTTTTCATACTATGTTCCAAAAAAAATTAAGACCAAATCTAAAGTCACGCAAAAACATACTCTTTTGAAAAAAAAAACTATATAATTTAATGTAACTTATTGTTCTTGTAAACATTCACCAGAAAACGCTATTCTAGTAGAAGTATACTCAACAAAAATAAAAACTTTACACTCGTTTCAAAGTCAATAATTTGAACATTTTGGAAAATAGGTTTGAAATAACGATTGTATTCAATTATCTTGTCATTAAAGATGCTATAGCATACAGATCATGTTTGTCACGGAATCGGTTCCACCGGAAATGCGACGACAATGTCCGTGATCAAAAACTGTGAGTCACAACTTAATGAAATCATGTCAATATCGGGTGTGTCCTCCATGGGCGTTCACAACTGCGATACAACGTCTCCTCATGGATTGGATGATGCGTCTGAACACAGCTTGGGGAATGCGCCGCCATATTTGTACCAACATGGCACCAAGCTCCTGCGAGTTCTGTGGAGGGTTCCTTACGGTCGGCTGTGGTGCCAGTTTGATGGAGACGTGTCTGGAGATTATGGATGGTCTGTCGACTGCATCCCATAACCCTCGCAACGTCAGTGACGGATGTTCCCGTATTCAGCATGCCGATGACACGTTCACGCTGAATGTTTGACAGTCGTGGCATTGCAAATTAACGAATAATTAACCATAAAACCTTGTTTTTCTGAGATGACACTCTACTCTGCTACCGTGAGATCAATTGCACATGTATCAATAGGTCACGTCACTTGTGTCACGTGGAAACGTGATTTTAGCGTGCAGTGCTCTCGCACGATCTACGTAGGCCCGACCAGTAGAATGAATGTGTGACGTAATGCCCTTGACAATGCATTTAACCAGAATCACAACAAGAACTCTTTCAAGAAAAGTTTCTAAACACTATTTGAAAAATAATGAGTGTCAAGTTTTTATTTTTGCTGAGTATACTTCATTTCTTTTCCTTGACAGGCATTCACACACTCAGAACACAATATAAGGATCGGATAAACTTGTAACTATGTGACAATCAGAATGCAGTCACAACGTTTGAATCCAATGTAACAATGTGAAAATGTGAATGAAGTCACACACAGAATCCAATGCAACAGGTTTTTTTAATTATTATTTTCTCTGCTTGGGGAGTCACATTGTAAGCAGAATTGTTCAATTCCATCTTTGGTCAAACAACAATGCAGAAAACAACAGTTAAACAATGTGAATGCACGTACGCCTGAAACTTCGGCTCACTCACTTGAAAAGGTATGCTCACTTGCACTTCTTAAAACACGTGGAACGATACCCACACACAAACAATACTATTCTCTCACATGCACGCAATAGAATATATTCTCTCTCTCTCACACACACACACACACAATATTCTCTTACATCTCGCAGATCCATCCTCTTCTCCACGACCGTTCGTGGTGGCAGCGCTGAAGTTGGATATTTGAGGCTGATGCTCGCGGCCTTGAGCAAAAGCAACGTGCTTGGCGCTCTTCATATGAGAGTCCACCGCTCTTATCCCCATTGTGCCCAACTTAAAAGTCTTACAGCATGCTACACAGTATGCCTCGTTGGCATCTTTGGGTACAGCTTTCAGCCACCACGAGTATTTTGCATCTTGCAGCCAGTTATCATTAAATTTACATTTACCCATTGTGGCTCGGACTACCCTCCATCAACAGATCAGGCACTGAGTGGTTGTCAAGCACGCGTGTGTCTAGCAACCGGTGGATTCGGAGCCTGCGCGGTATAATTGTGAGCATCAAAAACGATTAAACTTTTTCCCCCATCCAAAGTGTACCACATTTTAACGATATGACTGAGTAAAATTTCCATAAATTTAAAGTGCCATTCCACCATTGGATGTATTCTTTGGCATAAAATACAATATATTTTATGACAACATGACTAGACAGAGAAATCTTTTAGCTTCAAAATGATATATCAAACATAATTTTTTGACAACGACAAGTATATTAATTTTGCAACCAAAGTCACAGACCCTTTTAATTTCCGCGCGGTAGTGAAACGTGATGTCATCGGCAGGTTCGCCTTCTTGTGTACCACGTCACGTGTGACGTGGCACAGATTATCAGCAATGGCGGATAGAACGCGATTTCCACTTGTCGATTGCTGTGCCGATATTCACCATCGACCGTCTCCTTTGGGCATCACTTGCTATTTTCCTTCGCTTCTTTTCCGAAGCTGACAATCGCGTTCTATCCGCCATTGCTGATAATCTGTGCCACGTCACACAAGAAGGGGAACCTGCCGATGACATCACGTTTCACTACCGCGCGGAAATTAAAAGGGTAGGTGACTTTGGTCGCAAAATTAATATACTTGTCGTTGTCAAAAAATAATGTTTGATAGATCATTTTGAAGCTAAAAGATTTCTCTGTCTAGTCATGTTGTCATAAAATATATTGTATTTTATGCCAAAAAAATACATCCAATGGTGGAATGGAACTTTAAGATTGAAAATTTAAGACCACGGGGTTTGAAATTTAAGACTTTTTAATGGCCTTATTTTAGGAAAATTAAATGTAAGACTTTTTAAGGACCCGCGGCCACCCTGTTGGACAATGAAAACTCGCAAAAGGATTGAGGATCAACACACAGCAGGGCTGCCACACAGCCTTACAGAGATTTATTTTCTCACATTCAGTCCTGAATAAATCCTGTGCTGTGACTCTTGATGAAAATAATCAAATCTTACCTTTGAGAGAATTAAATCCCCAAGCCAGCGCACGCAATCTACATAGTTTCTATGGATGTCCCGTGTGGAGAAATCTGGGAAATGAATCTTCTGAGACACAAAAGGCCTGAAATATAAAATAGCTATAAACAATAGGCCATATAATAATATGCATTTTTCAAAGTCTTAACGAACATACAGTAGCAGTCAAAAGTTTAGACACACCTTCTAATTCAATGGCTTTTCTTGATTTTTATTAATTAAAAATACACTTCTTATCTTGTAGTAATGAAGGATGTTGTTTCTCTTTACTTAGTCGAGCGGTTCTTGGCGTAATATGGATTACAGTTGTGGAATAGGGCTATTTACAGTATTTTTATAATTTACTATTTGATCATAAACGCATTAAGAAGGCAAGAAATTGCACAAATTAACTTTTGACGAGGTACACTTGTTAACTGAAAAGCATTCCAGGTGACGACCTCATGCAGCTGGTTAAGATAACGCCAATAGTGTGCAAAGCGTCAAGGTAAACAGTGGCTACTTTGAAGAATCTAAAATATCAAACATATTTTGTTTTTAAAACACATTTTTTGTTTACCACATAATTCCTTAAATGCTCCATATCTTATTTCATAGTTTTGATGTCTTCAGTATTGTTCTACAATGTAGAAAATAGTCAAAATGCAGAAAAACCTATGAATAAATAGGGGTGTCCAAACTTTTGACTGGTACTCTATAACGGGGTAGAATTCTGCCCAAGCACATAATGTGTGACCTTAAAACCAGCATTAACCAAACGTAAAAAAGCAAATCACTGATTTACAGTCAGTCAAAAGTTTGACACACGTATGCATTCATAGGTTTTTCTGTATTTTGATTATTTTCTACATTGCAGAACAATACTGAAGACATCAAAACTATGGAATAACATCTGGAACATATATGGAATTGTGGTAAACCCGTCATTTCCGTTTCCGGTTGAGAGTATGTAGTGTGCATTCTGGCTGCCACTTCTCATCGGAGCATTTTTTTTGTGTGTGTGTTTGTGTAGTTTGATGTTTGTTTTTTGTTTGAGTGTTTTTGTCCGCCAGTTGTGGTGTAGCTCCGGACCCATTTTTGGACGTCGGTTCCCTCCAGGCGTTTGTTCGCCGTGGGTGATGCCTGTGCTCCTAGCTATGGACTGCAGTGAGCTTGTTGCTCATTTTAACATCGTGGTTGTCCGGTGCTCTGTGCAGCCATGCTTTAGTGCTTGGCGCGATGTTCCGAGCGATGTTGCTCGGTGGCATCGCGGTGGCTGCGCAGGCAGTTTGGGACATATCAGCGCTCTGCATGGTGGTGCGTCTGTGCTCGCTTTGTGGGTCTGTGGCATGGTGTTCCGGGTGGTGTTGCCCGGCGGCGGCGCGCCGGCTGTGCGGGACTTGTTTTTGTGGGCCTTTTGGTGGGACTGTGGCTGCTACGCCATTGGAATTACATCCTGACCTTTATTTGGTGGACCTTTTTGCTCCCTAAAATTGTAAAGCGACCTTGGGTTTTGAGAAAGGCGCTATATAAATTGAGCTTATTATTTTATTATTATAAACAAAAAAAAACCCAAAAGTGTTAAAAATATATTTTTGATTCTTCAAAGTAGCCACCATTTACCTTGAGGACGCTTTGTACACTACTGGCATTATCTTAACCAGCTTCATGAGGTAGTCACCTGGAATGCTTTTCAATTAACAGGTGTGTCTCATCAAAAGGTAATTAGTGCAATTTCTTGCCTTCTTAATGCCTCGAAGATGAAACAGTAAATAGTAAATAATAGTAATACTGTAAATAACCCTATTCCACAACTGTAGTAATCCATACTATGTCAAGAACCGAAACGACATCCACCATTACTTTAAGACATGAAGTGTATTTTAATTAAAAAACAAAACAATTGAGTTAGAAGGTCTATCCAAACTTTTGACTGATACTGTACATTATTTTTATACTATTCAAAAAACATTCAGTAAGCCCTCAGGCTGTGTGTATGCAGGGCTCGACATTAACAGTAGTCCGACTGTCCGGGACAATCAAATGTTTGGTCTGGACAAGTCAAATCCGCATCTTCCTGTCCAATGGGACAAGATGAATATTTGTTAAAAACCACCATTTTATAGTAATTATTCAAGAGTTGCATCAATAAAGCTCCATCAAATCTAGGTCAATCCCCTCAGTGATCCGATCGTGTTACTGTTTACGAAATTCCGGGGAAGCAGAGTACAGCAGAGGTGTGTGTAAAAAGAACCACATCGTAATATCTACTTACAGATTACTGGACTTTGAATTTATCAAAAATGGAAAATCAAATACCTCAATAAAATAAACATCTGTGGTGAATCTTCATTTCATTTGGACATTCATTGAATCTTTCTTTTGTATGGTTCACATTAACAATCACAAATGTCATAAAATATTTTGCAGGAATTTTACGACAGTGCCGAACTCACTTACCGTTTGCTTTCATTCACAACGTGATTCTGTCCCCCTTATCATGTCCAACTTGTTTTCGTTCAGTTTCATTTCAATAAATTAATTTATACTTCAAGTTTTACTGGATTAATCAAGATTTAACTTTATTTCCTCCAGAAGCTTTGAATTTAGGCGAGTCTAACTCTTAAAACTGCAGATCAGGTAATGGGTTAGAACAACACACGCACCATAATGGGGCTTTGGATAGTTTTTGTTTAAGGTTGAGTTCAAATTTGAGTTTTATTGAAAAATTATAAAATCATTAAAGCATAAAGATGATCATAACTATACCTGCTTTTTGGTGAACTTTGTTAATTACTTTCCTTTCATTGAACTAGTAAATACATAGTAATAAAAAGGTCATGGTCAGGACAAGTGAAAAATCTTCCTGCTTGCCCGACTGGACAAGTGGATTAAAAAGTTAATGCCAAGCCCTGGTATGGGGGTGGGGTCATCCTGGAAGAGACCACTCCCATCAGGATCATAGGACAAAGATGATCCGTCGGTATTTGTACTGTTCTTCACCAATTACAAGGCCATTTGCCCTCCCACACAGTCTCCAGAATAATTAGATTTGTACATACAGAGCGGAGCAATCCCAATTATTTTGCTTTTATATTTTGCTTAATGAACAAAGTGATGTCCATCAAGTACACTTATTATAACACAGAACCACACCGGGGCTGCTCTCAGATTGGTCTGATAAGTAATGAAGTTATTGTTTAACAATATTTGTCTTGTATTTCACAACCTTTTACACTGCATTGCATGTTTATTATTTAACACTTATTTGGTATAAATGTTTTTTTTTCACAATATATTACCTGGGACTTTAACAACTACAGCCATAGCCTACAGCAGACCTGGGCATTTTACGGCCCGCGGGCCGCATCCGGCCCTTTGGTTCATTCTGACTGGCCCGCGTAAGGTTAATTAGAAATTACAAAATAAACGTATTTTCTAATTTTACCACATGAATGGACTGAATGTGCATTGCTTTTATTTTGAAGTTGTGTTCAACAAAAACGCAATGCGCGCGACATGAACATGATATGAAATCCCACAAAACCTAATCCCACGATAACTACTTCCGTAATTTGTCCAGACCAACCACAAACTTGTACGTCATCCTTCAAACGGTCCAGCCAATCACATAGTGTGACGTCACCAGCAGGCGCCGGAGCCCGAGCCGATCTGTAGATCTGATTCCTACACCGAATCAACTGATGATCATCTGTCAGCTGTGCTTCGCATCTCCGCCTCAGACATTCAACCTGACTCTGATGCACTCGTTAAAGACAAACAGAGACTAGATTTCTCTCACTGAACAAATAAAAAACTGAAAAACACCAAATGAGGTGATTAGACTAGAAATGTGGGCATCATTATTATATGATGCATCTTGCTTGATGTTTGGAGTAGAAAGACAATACTGTGATGCCTTTATTGTGTTTTGGGGTGAATGTGACTGGAAAAAAAAAAAAAAAAAAGGTACAAACGTTCACATTTTGTTAACCATTGTTTTGGGAAATTTGATTGAATAAATGACATTTTTTGTAAGGCAACCTCGTTTTTTCCATACTCTTACCAGTCTTAGCAGCTTGTAAAAACAATGTTATTTATTGCTTTATATAAAGAAATACAATTAATATTATGCAGAATTTAGTTCAGCCTTTTGGTCCGGCCCTCCACAAAATTTTCTGTTTCTCATGTGGCCCTATGGAAAAAATAATTGCCCACCCCTGTCCTACAGTCTAACTGCAGGGATGTGATTTGGGGCTGGTGAAATTATCTGAAAATTTTAGCCGGGGGTCTGGGGGCCACAGGCCCCCAGCTGGTCCAGGGCAGCACCCTGGTGGGGGGACAAGGGGGGAAGCCCCCCAAAGCTCCTGGGTTTTGGGGTTTTCTGACTTAAAAATTGTACTAAAATGGCAAGCAAACACACAAGAAAAAACTTCATGATTAACAAATTCAAGCCAATTTAATGGTCAACATGCAACTCTGAGACACACACACTCTCGCGCGCGCTCTCTCTCACTCGCGCGCGCTCTCTCTCACTCGCGCGCGCTCTCTCTCACTCTCTCACACACACACACACACTCACCCCCCCCCCAAAGAACCAGCGCGGCAGGGCCCGCTAGCCCCGCGCCTTGGGACGTAATTCGCCCCGAGGCGAGCCGCGGCGCTCCGCTTAGGTTTCGTTTCTATCCCGGGCTCCAACCCGACTTTGGACGCTCGTAGCTCGGGCAGGGGAGGTCCCAGTATCCCCAAACTTGACAGCCAGAGACCTCTGCCCTCTCCCCAAAGAACGAAATCGCTGAACAAATGTCTCACAGTCTTATGTCCAACGTCTGTAGCAATCTCTTTCTCCAACCATTCCCAGCGGAACTTGTTTTTCACTATTCTGTCGATTTCTTTAACTCGATTTGCATCTTTACGCTCAATCACGGAGGCTGCCATCTTTCAACTCTGTTTGAAGCGAGCTTACGTACAGCTATCTAACAAGCGCGTTCATTGGTTGTTACAGAGCGATGGGCCAATCACGTACCTCGTTTCATCTCAATGACGTAATTGCGTCAATGAGATGAAACGAGGTACATGATTGGCCCATCGCTCTGTAACAACCAATGAATGCGCTCGCTTCAAACAAAGAGTTGAAAGATGGCAACCTCCGTGATCGAGGCGCAAAGATGCAAATCCGAGGCTGCCATCTTTCAAACAAAGTCGGAACGAATAGGATACGAATGTGGATTTGAGGGAAAAATCGGAAACATTTTTTTTTCAAGTTTTGAGGTGAAAAAAGCGGAATTCCGCGAATTCGCGGAAAAATCACATCCCTGTAACTGTTCTTACCTGTTGGTCTTGCTGGGGTTGTACTCATAAGAGCCTCGTATTGCTTTTTGCATTCTCTCGGAGTTTATTCTCCACAGCTTCAAAGAGTGGTCCATTCCACAGGACATGATCTTCTCCCCAAGTAGGTCAAAGTCCTATAATCCACAGGATTATATCTTTAGATATAATCTTTAGACCTCAGAAATATTATTTTCCAATTCTTTCATCCTTAGTTTTTTTTTTATAACATTTAATACTTTAATATTGGCTGGCATTGAGTGGTATATCATATATATTCCATTCAGCTAGCATTATACTGAATGAGTCGAAGACAAGTTCAGTATCATGCTAGCTGAATAGAATATATCTAATATGCCACAAAAGAAGCCATATTATTATTATAATACATTCAAAATTCTCTGAAAATCTTCCGTATATAACCTGATGGCCATGTTTGCTTACAAATGATCACAGTCACTCGCTAGCACGGAAGTTGTACATGTAATACGCATCTTATGGCATTTTCAATTCACTGTGATAGTTTACTGCAGGCGCTGCCAGCAAACAAAAATGCGTCTGCGCATGTGCAGCAGAAAACTCTCACTGAATGTTCGCATCAGCTACGACGTGTGACATGTTGTCTCGACAACCATGCAATATCGTAAACCATATTCAATGCTCATTCTCCATTGGGTAGAGTGGCGTAATACAAGTAGGATAAGCAATATGCTAACAATATTGCATGCTATCAAACCAAATGAATGAAACCCACTGAAGGGAATAGAATATATGTTGTTTTTTTTTCGCGGTCCGGTTTCCATCAAATCCTGCGCTCTGATTGGCTGGCGAGCGGGTCCGTATCCTAGGATACGGACCCCGGTTACGGACCTCTGGCGACTTGCTCCTTCACAACAACAAACATAATAGCAATTTGTCAACATTTATCTTTTTTATAAGATTTATTTATGATTTTTATCAAGAATCTTATAAATGTTTGTCAGCATTTCTCAGGAGAATAGCATTAATTTTACAGCATGGATAGCGATAACGACAGTGTTCACAGCGAAAGCGAGTTTTACTACCCTGAGGAAGACGAAATAAAAGAAAACATTTCAGGAGAAAGCTAAAAACCTGTAACTGTTGCTAACGCCGAGCAAAAACATGGCTGAATCCTGAATTACTCAATTTTGTATAAATAGGGGACGACATAGGCAGCAAAATGTCGTTTTTTTCCTGCCATGGAAGTGCACTTGTATACCGAGGAGGAAGCCATTTGCATTACAGCCGTGAATGAGGATTCAAAATGGCGGCTCGCCTCGGTTTTCCCTTTAGGGCGCTCTCGTTTTCTGTTAGAATTTGGTAAAGAAAAAAATAAATATATTATTTACCAGCTTAAGGTCGGTCCATATGGTGAAATGCCGTGATCTCGGCCTTGAATACTGACCTCGGCCCAGAGGGCCTCGCTCAGTACTTTCAAGGCCTCGGTCACGGTATTTCACCATACGGACCTCCCAGCTGGTAAATAACATTTATTCCATTGAAGAAGTGTCCTGCATGTATACTAACAGTTTGTAATATTTTTATAAATGACCAACATTTGTTCCACTATATGTACCCTTTATTTCACAGATTTTAAAGACCTTTTAACACACACACACACACACACACACACACACACACACACACAGAGTCAGCTCTTCCTGTTTCCAAACTTACCGCACTCAAGACTTCATCTCGATGGCCCTCCACACCTCCAAATATGGCTACGAGTGTATCTGTCTGGATGTTCCACAGGCGTAATGCATGGTCTGATCAGTGACAGTGGAAATGTTAGCCACGTACTTGAGCAATAGCCTTGTTTAGCATTAAGTGTGTTCTTTACCTTTGCTCACAGACAGCAGAAGGTTGGGATCTCTTGGATGAAACTTAAGCTCATTGATCGCATTTCCGTGTCCCACATAATGCTGCAAATGAACAATAATAAAGAACTTCTGGGACAGAGTAGGGCAAATATAAGTTGCTGATATTAAACATTATATTCTCCTTAGTCCTGAAGATACTTCTGTTGTTTTGTGTCGCAAGAATTTACTGTGTCATGCATTCTACAGGAAGATGGTTTTACACATTTCTCACGTCACATACTGGTCACACTTTCCTTAGTTCTTCATACAGAGCCCCTCATATGTTACACTTATTCTGGAGGCATGACATTTAGTTATGGATAGAATGGCATGTAATAACTAGTGAGCACAGGGAGGATGAAAATAATTACACAGCAATGTTAACTTACTTTGACACATTGCATAGTAATGTGGTTGATGATGCGAATGATGCCGCGGGAGCCAGCAACCGCCAACAGAGGGTGACTGGTGCTGGTGTCATACGTCCAAGCGCAAGTGTAGAAGTTCTCATCTGCCTGTGCAGTCGTTAAGAAGCGATAAAAATATTCAAATACTTTACAAATAACAGATTTTTTGGGGGGTCACAATACCAGAGATGCACTTGGATATTTAAATAAGGCTGTACGATATACATTTAAAAATGACTTGGAGCATATTCCAAGAGCAATATGCAAAATGTGCGGTAGCCTGGGAAAACCCTTCTAGATTAACAATACACTCTAGTCATGATTCGATTACATTCACAATACTGGCTTCAAAATTTTGATGGAATAAATAGTCTCTGACCTGGGGAAAATAATCTATTGAAACATGAGCTCCATAGCAGCACTGGAGGCGACAGAAATAGAGCTCCAAAGTCGGCTAAAATGACCGTCATCCACAGCCTCTTTCTCAGGCACTGGAGATCACAACAGTATGGGGCTGGTGTTATGTGAAAACTACTGAAGAGCCCTTTTTGATGGAAATAACATGGTTCTGTAACCATATACCTATAATGTGTCTCAGTTGAAGAATATGTTTCTCTTTTGCAAGTATCTACACGGCAAGCAGTATTAGTATGCTAGCATGTTTAACATTCTGGTTAACCCAAAAAGTGATAAGGGGAAAAAAAAAAAAAAATGTGTTTAAAGATCTCATTCTGACTGCAGTGTAGTGATTCGGACACAATTTGTCAGCTGGTACGTTGATCAGGTTTATGCGCGTTTTGTTGAAGCATGTAACTATGAAACAACTTGAATGAGACACGACACTGCATGAGGAAATCACACTTAGAGCCCAGTCCCACAACACCAATAACTATACCTATAACTATAACGATAACTATAAATAAATCGGTCCCCTGCGGTTTATGGTCACACCAGACTGATAACGATACCTATAGCCCAGGCCTGGGTTTATCCGTATCAGTGAGATTACTTCTGGAGCGATTTTTCCAGGCCTGAACCTGATCCAATAAAAGATCTGACCAATCAGGTAATTGTTTACATGTGACGTTGTCTGAGCACGTGCTATTTTTCCCGGGCATCTTTGTGGTATCAATGGAGGAGAAGTTGATTATAGAAGTGTCAAAGAATCCCATGCTTTATGACAAAAAGCACAAGCTGTACAAAGATACAACCAAAAAGGAAGACGTATGGAAGATCATCGGCAGTAGAGTGATCTTTTACAGCGCACAGCCATACACACTTTGCCACAAATACTATCTGTGAATCAGGTAAAAAAAAAAAAAAGATTTTGCAGCACGAGGTCTCATATCTGATACACTTTCCAATGTGCCCACTGCCAAATAATATATTTTTTAAATGACCTGAATTAGATCCAACCATCCATTATCCATAACCGCTTATCCTGTGCAGGGTCGTGGGAGCCTATCCCAGCTGACTATGGGTGAGAGGCAGGGTACACAAGTCGCCAGGTAATTGCAGGGCTGCACATAGAGACAAAACCATTCACACTCGCGGTCAATTTAGAGCCACCATTAACCTAACCTGCATGTCTTTGGACTGAGGGGGAAACCAGAGAACCCAGAGGAAACCCACACAGACACGGGGAGAACATGCAAACTCCGCACAGAAAGGCCCCCGTCAGCCACTGGGCTCGAACCCAGAACCTTCTTGTTGTTAGGCGACAGTGCTAACCACTACACCATCGTGCCGCCTACCTAAATTAGATGAAACATAAAACTGCACCTTTCTCACACTGGAGTCGGAGCACTGACTGCCCGCTTCCGCAATTACAAAAGAATATCACGCCATTACCACGTGAATAATCACTTTCACGCTTTTGGTTTTGATTGGTTTCTCTTTCGGGGTGGGAACGCCCACCGTAAACAGGATAAAACGTGTCAGCCACAGTTTAGGCTACCTGTTTGTGTTTGGTTAGCACTCTCAAAGCAAAACACACAGGCATGTGCCTTATTTATGTACAGTGTATAGCTGTGTCTGTCACGCACGGACTGTCCGAGTGGGTCTGTTGCATGTGGGAGTGCCAGGAGTCTGAGATTAATAGTCATCTATGTGCTGCAGGATTTCATGCACCCAAATTCTCCTTTTCTTATTCTTTCGGCATTGCCTTCTGTGCAAAATGAGCATCAAAAGCAGCTCTTCCTCGCGGTCACTGTCAGACATTGTGTGCTGCTGAGTGCACTGGGTGTGCACACAAACAGCATACAACCACTACATTTTCCCACGAAAACCAACAACCGATAGCCGGGATTATAGTTTTGGTGTGACTGCTCCAGCCTGGAACTAAATTCAGGTAGTTATCGGTGTTGTAGGACCAGGGCATTTGTCTGCCCTAAAATGCTCATACTGCCACACATATATTGCAACACTGACGAACAGTGATGTTCCATGGTTAAATAGCGCTGCATGGGCGGCACGGTGGTGTAGTGGTTAGCACGGTCGCCTCACAGCAAGAAGGTTCCTGGTTCGAGCCCAGCGGCCGGTGAGGGCCTTTCTGTGTGGAGTTTGCATGTTCCCTCTGTGTCTGCGTGGGTTTCCTCCACAGTCCAAAGACATGCGGTTAGGTTAATATGGGACGGCCTTGGGCTGAGGTGCCCTTGAGCGAGGCCCCTAACTCCCACCTGCTCCTCGGGCGCTGTTAGCATGGCTGCCCACTGCTCTGGGGATGTGTGTGTGCTCATTGCTCACGTGCGTGTTCACTGCTTCAGATGGCTTAAATGCAGAGAGGAATTTCACAAGCGTGTGATGAATAAAGTTGTTCTTCTTCTTAAAGTATTGTTTCACAACACTGCCAAAATTTATCAAAAATATCCTCAGCAAACGTGCACAGAACATATATGTAGTCTGAACACTGCCGCTGTGTCTCAATTTGAGTAAACCTTCATGTACTTGCGTAGTGCGTGAATTTCAACAGGGTAGTGCCGTCTCAAATCAAACATGGCACTTACTGCAAATGACGACTGTAAAATTTGCCCACGACTGTCGCATAACCCACCAAAAAATATCTGCCATTTTTTTTTTTTTTTTGCTGACCTCTTAAAAATGAACGCATTTTTAAATTTTCCTCCCTTGTGTGCAAAGATATTTCACACCATCAGCGTCAACAAAGGCCCCTCCTCCAACTGGCTGAAAACAGGTTGGCGATTCTTCCCCTTGAGGGTGGGAAGTGTGCAACACTGAACATTTTGAGTACACTGTACAGGTACTTGTACCGCGAGTTGGCTTAGTGCTTAGCGTGTCCGCATCTCGATCGGGAGTTCTATTCACGGTCGGGTCATACCAAAGACCGTCATAAAAATGGTACCTACTGCCGTCTGGCAAGGCATGCTGCAATACAGGTGCGAGTGGGGAGTCAAACTCTCGCAGTTACCAGAGGACTAGCCCCCCACTGTAACCCTAGCTATGTAATAGGCGAGAGGCCGAGGGCTACGTAAACGGAGATCGGCGCCACCCTATGTGCCACATGGCGTGGGAAGGGAGTTTGACTTGATACAGGTACTCAGCATTGTTGCCATTCAAAACAGCAAGTGTAAGTGTGTCAGCACACGAATTGAGACACACAGTGTGATTTGCTGAAGTTGCTCACTTGTATATTACGCTGTGATACCACAATGATATAGTGTACAGCCCTTTGCTATAGTTTACTGTTAGTGATTTAGCCTATTGACAAAAAAGTTACTGATAAGGAGATGAGGAATAAAAAGAGAGTGAGATAAGGATACATCTGCATCTACGTAAGACTGTAGGAGTCGGATCTCTCCTTGGGAATGACATTCATATAAGGTGACCTGTAGAGAAAAGGAAAAAAAACAAACCATAATTAATCAATCATTCATTAAATCATAAAGTTCATGATTTCAGGATGTTCCCGCTAATTGAATTTTAAACTGTATTTTTCTTCCGTCTGAGAGAAATAGTACAGCTACGATCACACTACAACTCGCGATGGGTCATGGATGAAAATGAGGCGCTTCGGTGACTATGCATGGCGATATACAGGTGAGCTAAAAGTTGTGGTCACACAGCAGGTGAACACCAGACTGTCACGCCTTCGCGTGCTCGAGTGGCCACACTCACTCACAGGACCCAGCCGTTATGGGAAACACCTGATGCTGATTTGAGCACAATCAGCACGCGCATACACTACCGTTCAAAAGTTTGGGGTCACCCAGACAATTTTGTGCTTTCCATGAAAAGTCACACTTTTATTTACCACCATAAGTTGTAAAACGAATAGAAAATATAGTCGAGACATTTTTCTGGCCATTTTGAGCATTTAATCGACCCCACAAATGTGATGCTCCAGAAACTCAATCTGCTCAAAGGAAGGTCAGTTTTATAGCTTCTCTAAAGAGCTCAACTGTTTTCAGCTGTGCTAACATGATTGTACAAGGGTTTTCTAATCATCCATTAGCCTTCTGAGGCAATGAGCAAACACATTGTACCATTAGAACACTGGAGTGAGAGTTTCTGGAAATGGGCCTCTATAGAGATCTTGCATGTGACGTCACAGCCAATCCAGATTGTGACAGACGCCATCGTGTCGGTCAAACGCGATATTCCGCCTTCTACCTCTACTTCTGGTTCTACTTCTACCTTTTCTTCTGGAAAACCCTACTATATACAATTCTACTACAACGGCTGTGGCTACAAGCTCTCCGTACCTGTGCACGGTTTTTATGTTTTTTGTGTGTATTTTTGCGTGTTGTTCGTCTGTACCGGACTTCAATATCCACTACAACCGTATGGACTTACTGGACATTGGTTTCCAGCAGAGAATGATGGTTTGTAGCGATTTCCATCGCATGCACAACATTCCGGACGAGAAAAAAAAAAACCAACATTCCGGACGAGACCAGATTGCGAGACCAGCGGGGTCTCCGTGGATTGTTATCGGAAGCAAAGCGAAGGAGGCGGCGCCGGGAGCCGAAGCAAAAGCGAGGCTACAGGCAGAGCCAGCCTGTTGACTAAGCTCAGAAAACAGCCACTCAAATCTCCACTGCCAAGCCTCTACCTCTCCAACGCCAGATCCATGTAAACAACACGGACGATTTGGAATTACCTTATTCTATTCTATAATCGGCTGGTCAGTGCTATACTCAATACTTAAGTGACTTACCCATCCAGTGAGGATCATTTTCTTGTTTACAAGATGCCACATCTGAGTCGCTGACAAATCCTGAATTTCTGTAAAGATAACTGTCCAGAGATTTATAAGCACGCAGTGCTTCACCACTGAACAGCGAGGGAAAGTTGATGAGGTAATCATACACGTCCGGGTATTCCGCTGGCAGTTCAAAATCCGGTCGTGAAAACTCCGTCCGGAAAGCCATAAGGGTCACAAATCTGTAGATCGTTTATTTTAGACATATATCTAGTTATCTGTTCATTAGAAAAACGAGCCGTGTAGTCCGTCGGTTGAAATTGATCCATTCTGTACACGAGTGCAGCAGTATTCAGCTGTGTTTTTGACCGACACGATGGCGGTTGTGTACTTTCCGGTCACGTGACTGCAAGATCTCTATACACCTATGGAGATATTGCACCAAAAACCAGACATTTGCAGCTAGAATAGTCATTTACCACATTAGCAATGTATAGAGTGGATTTCTGATTAGTTTAAAGTGATCTTCATTGAAAAGAACAGTGCTTTTCTTTCAAAAATAAGGACATTTCAAAGTGACCCCAAACTTTTGAACGGTAGCGTATAAAGATGCTGTTTTCGGAGGCTTTGCGAAGTATTATCATTACCACGGTCACATTTGTTCCTAGCCATGTTTATGGCTTTGCTTTTGGTTTCATTTTTCTAAATATCCCACCTGCTAATACACGCTCTTCCTGCACTTCGATCCGTCTACCGCCGCATACCTGACAGAATACTTTGCAAAGTCTCTATGAAAACAGCATCCTTATATGTGCATGCTGACTGCACTCAAATCAGCATCAGGTGTTTCCCATAATGACTGGGTCCCAAGCGCATGCACAATGCACTCCGAAGGATCCCTGAATGTAAATGCATTTTTTAAGGTCACGGGGAGGTTAGGCTGCACCGAGTTGCTGTGTTGACGAGGCTACTGTTAATGTTAGTCATGTTGTCTGTTGTCGCCCAAATGAGGATGGGTTCCCTTTTGAGTCTGGTTTCTCTCGAGGTTTCTTCCTCATGTCGTCTGAGGGAGTTTTTCCTTGCCACCGTCGCCACAGGCTTGCTCATTGGGGACAGATTAGGGATAAAATTAGCTCATGTTTTCAGTCATTCAAATTCTGTAAAGCTGCTTTGCGACAATGTTTATTGTTAAAAGTGCTATACAAATAAACTTGACTTGACGCCTGCGAGCATCGGGGACATGGATTTGAGACAAATACATCTCAAGAGGCTCAAAGAACGTTCTCAGAGTTTGGGGAAGTATTCCCAAACCCATCTGTGAGTATTCGCTGCTTAGTTTGCCCAGTGTTTCCCGCAGAAAATTGCTTAGTCAAGGTGGTGAGTCTTCGGTGGGCATCACGCGCGGCACGGATAGTGGTCCGGGGGGGGGGGGGTTGTCGGGCCGTAACGCGTCACACGTTGCACAGATAGTCCGGGGGGGGGGGGGGGGGGGGGGTAGTACTACAATAATAACAAAGCTGTGTAGAACTGTAAAATAGGTATTTATTGAAATTAAATGTCACAACTACTTACAAAAACTGAGGTAAAATGGTTTCCTGGCCAATAAAAGTGCTCTCAGTACAGCAGCAAGAAAAAAGTAACAAAAAGTGCAGGTCATTTACATAAGGGAAAAACGGTTAGAAACAACATAGAGTGCAACATTTACTAGGCTACTTATGGCACATCTTGCAAGTCTTGTCCTTGCAGGCCATCCTTCTGGGTTTTTCAAAAAACAGCTCCAGTGCTCTGCTGTAATTGAACTGCCCTACTGGTGGGCCTACTCGCTGGGTGGACCAACAAAAATAACGGAAGGGTCCCACGAATGTAGCCTACAGCCATAATTTATATTGCCTACCTTAATACATTTATATTAGGCCTACTTATATTAGCACATGAACATTATATAGCATTAGGCTATATAATTATATTATTATCTTACTTATATTAGTACATGAAAATTAAATTTCACTGTAACAGTGCAAATGCACCGTTTAGATGAGCAGTTACAAATACAACTTACCTTCTTATTCCACCGACGATAATGGCAACGTCTCGACTTTCCCGCTGAACCGTTGAATTTAAAATTAAAATGTTTGTAAATATGGCCTCGAGGACATATGACGTAGTAATATATCCAACCACTAGGTGCCGCAGTTTAGTCTAGCTGTCAGTCCCTGCGCTGAAATGCATTACCACTTCGTTTTTTTTTTTTTTTGGACGCATTTTTTTTTTCTTGGAACCTTGCTAGGGCAGGCGGTCGAGTTACCCAGGGCGGCCGCCTTGCCTGGAAAGCGCTGGGGGAAACACTGTTGCCGACGAAAACGTCGCCACCAAATTTCAATACATGCACTGAAATTTTTCGCTATGTTTTTTGGCCACTCACGAGGCAGAGACACATCAAAAAACAACTCATGAAGCTTGGAGAACAATAGCTGTGTATTACAGGGTTTTTTCTAGAAAAATTTAGTATGAGGGCGCTCACCATGGTGAGGGAGCAGGGGGATGGTGCCGGTTGTCCGTCCCCCCCCCTCCGCCACGCGAAGCCTTTGAAAAATTGAGGCTACAGTGGGACATTCTGAGGCTATCTGAGAGGGAAATTGTAACAAATTGTCTGTCAACATTGAAAAAGAAAGAAGTAATCTTCTTCTGCCCCGGACAGTCTTTGGCTTTCTTCCGTTTCGTGCTGCGGGATGACATCTTTAAATGCCCAAGTGTCAACAAAAACAACTCGCGAACTTCTTCTGTCAAAAGCTCCCGCGCCGGTGGGTGAAAGGTCATTCAGTCTCGAGAAATCTCGCTCTACAAGTCAGCTGACCTTGTATGTAACCCATGTCAAATCTCGCGAGAGCAGCCGCGACAAGTAAACAACTAAACAACATGGCGCCTCAGTCTGGAAAACGCCAATTTGGATTGTTTTTGCACCGTCTGGCGGTGTATCTACTATGATTGGAATATTTTTTGAGTAATTATAACGTATTTGATGATCAGACACATTGTCACGTGGTGTTGCTGGGATGTTTTCGCGGAGAAAAGATCGTTTTGAGAAAAATTGCATGTTGTGCAGTAGCATACAAGTGCATGGCCTAAGTGTGACTACTTGGGGTTCAATTGGCATTTCGGTAAGGGGGTGCACGCCAAGAGTAAGAGGGCGCAGCGCCCCTGTTCCCCGGTTTAGACGAAAGCCTGTATTACACGACTGGTGGCAATGCTACCAATTTTTCATTGCCAAGTATTCGCAAACCCATCGGAAGCTGTAGTGTGACCAGGGCCCAAGTTTCTTACAATCTGGTGTTTTTGAGTTGTGTACAGCATTGACCCATAAAAGTGAAGATGCTAACACAGAAATATAACCTGTACTTATTTGGCCTTTTTTATGCAAGAAGCTGGTCGGTTGTTTCTATTTGACATAAAAAGATCAGAAAATTACAGGCTAGTAGCTAAACAGCGATGCTTTGTGGTTTATTACATAATCAAAAGACTGCTAATCTTTTATACCCAGCAGAGAGCTTGAGCCACTCACTCTGTTGCTTCCCACTGTTGCGAAGACGAGGGGGTCGCCTTCCTTACTGTGCCAGTTGAACTGAACACCAAACAAAGGCTGGCCATGGTCTTCCTGAAAAGGCATTAAACAGAAAGATCAAAACAGACACAAAACACCCCGTTCAATTAAGCGGAGTATCACCAAGACATCTGCTCTCTCATTGCGGATATTTTAAATGTCTGGTCGTAGTACGTGAAGTAACTGGACTCTGCGGAGAAGGTGATAA
Organism: Neoarius graeffei; assembly: GCF_027579695.1. Lineage (NCBI taxonomy): Eukaryota > Metazoa > Chordata > Actinopteri > Siluriformes > Ariidae > Neoarius > Neoarius graeffei. The sequence continues at coordinate 32,094,924 of NC_083586.1, forward strand.
AGCCTGGAAGAAAAGTAGTGAAAGATTATATCAAGTGATGTGCTGCTCCTTTCTTACCCTCAGGCTGTTAACACACTTGAAGGAGTATTTGCATTTCTTCGATTTCCACTTGCCCTTTCCCCAGCTCTTCCTTCCCGGGGCGTTAGCCGTGTTTGTAGGGGTGTCGGGTCGCTCAGCGTTCGTCCCGCTCTCGATGCTGACGGCATCGTCCTATAACACAAGGACATATCAACAATTAGTGTTTCATCCAAAATGACTACTCAAATACTGACTTCATATGCTGATTATAATCCCTAGGAGGGACACACCAATCCAAGACTGGCCTCAAACACCGAATCATGGACATTATTTCATCATATTGAATCAGTACAATATTCAGAGCTCTGATGCAAACATCGAAACAAATAAAACGTGTCAAGCGTCTTTCTTAGAGCACGGCTTGTCAACTGGCAGACTGCCGTCCAGTTACGGACACAGCCAAGTATTTCAGAGAAACCAAGCACTCGAAATATACTGTAACAGATCGGCGGTGGGGGACGGCACGGTGGTGTAGTGGTTAGCGCTGTCGCCTCACAGCAAGAAGGTCCGGGTTCGAGCCCCGTGGCCGGCGAGGGCCTTTCTGTGTGGAGTTTGCATGTTCTCCCCGTGGGTTTCCTCCGGGTGCTCCGGTTTCCCCCACAGTCCAAAGACATGCAGGTTAGGTTAACTGGTGACTCTAAATTGACCGTAGGTGTGAATGTGAGTGTGAATGGTTGTCTGTGTCTATGTGTCAGCCCTGTGATGACCTGGCGACTTGTCCAGGGTGTACCCCGCCTTTCGCCCGTAGTCAGCTGGGATAGGCTCCAGCTTGCCTGCGACCCTGTAGGACAGGATAAAGCGGCTAGAGATAATGAGATGAGATCGGCGGTGGGCTTCCCAAAAGCCTCTTAGCACTAAAAGTGTCTTATTTCAGAGAGAGAGCGTTTATTGTGCTGCTCGCTCCACCATTTAATGATGATCTTTGTGCTGTGATGGTTTTGGGAAACTCAGGCCTGATCAGTGTGTAAACAAGCTACACAGTTCACAGACCATTTTTAAAACGTGAACCATCACGGCTTCTGCACCAGATCGTCCGTTATGTCCAATCACGCGGATTTAAGCAAATTATTTAACTGCAGGCAGTTCATTAAAAACAGGAATGTTTTCAGACTTTCCCGAATCTCTGCGAAAAGTTAAGTGAGGACATGGATTGTTAAAAAAGAAGAAAACAAAACAAAAGATGACAATGCAGGGCTTGACATTAACTTTTAAACCCACTTGGGGGTTAATTTCCACTTGCCCCCCAATATTATCACTTGCCCCCTATTTTGCGAGCACTACTTTTTTATTTATTTATTTTTTAGGAAAACCATAGCATAGTTGTAAATTGCAACATAAAATGAAGATCACACATTGAATTGAAGTTTCATTATTGATTAAGTTTATTATTGAGTTTGGTTACTTTTTACTTGTAACAGACAATAACAATTTCATGAAGGAGCTGACTCGAATGCGAGCAGGAGAAAAAAAAAAAAACTAGATTCTTAAGCAAACTCTTCCATCCTCACTTCCGACTTTCTGTTTTTGTAAAATGCATTTTAAATACAATAATGAATTTCTCTGGAGTTTTCAGGCTGACCTCCTCTCGTCGTATTCTTTAACCACTTACTTCATCGTTGGTCTTGAAGCATTTGCTTCTATTTGTTAACATTTTTCTTGATAGCGGGGAAACGGTAATGCCTTTTATCTATTTCTCTGTTTGAACAAGCAAAAACAGCACAAAAATTAACCACACTGAAGACAGATTAAGCCTTGCTTGCATGAAAGACGGTGTCTGTCTGACCCCAGCTGTAATCATCACGTGATGCGTGACATCATGCAGAAGGGGTCTATAAACAGTAAGCGTACCATCCTACAACAGCAGGGGTATAGAAAATAACTTGCAAAGCAGTAAATGAAACTGAGACTTAGAAAACAGCCAAGATATAATGGCGGATACGGAGTGAGGGACGCTTTTAGGAACTGAAATAAAAGATCAAAAAGCCTCATTTTTGTGGTGCTAGTTTGTAATATATACTCATTCCAACTTGCCCGGTCAGGCATGTCGGGGACATATCCCACTTACCCCGGACAATCCTTAATGTCGAGCCCTGCAATGTTGAAAATAATATTTCATAAAGATGACTGGATGGAGATGTACGCGTTTATTTTCTGCTTTGACTTCAAACCAAATATGCCGTCTGTTCAGAGTCCATGGCTGCCAGTGGAGAAACAAAACGTCTTCAATGATTGCCATGTTTAAGGCCAATTTATGCTGACAACCCAGTCCTCGCAGATGGCGTCGCAGATAGCATCTGCGTAGCCCCCCCACCTTCGCAGACGCTCTGTGCGCACCTCCCAAAAATTGTGACCACCGCAGAAGCCTCGCAGACAGCGTTGCAGACAAGAGGGCTCTGATTGGTCCACTCTACATCCGCTGTACACGCACTTCCGCTTCCCTACTTTCCCGGTTTGTTTTGTTTTCACGACCGCCATTTTTAAAAACACGAGCGAAGATGGAGCAGCACGAAGAGCGGTTGATCGAGGAAGTGAGGAAGTATGTACATCTATACGACTCCAGTTCTAGTCATTATAATGCCGCTTTTCCACTACCAACGCGGCTGAGTCGGGCTGAGCCGTGCCGCGCTGAGTTGGGCTGAGTCGAGCTGAGTGGGGCTGTTGGAGTTGCATTTCGACTACAACCGCGCTGAACCGTGCTGGCTGGAAGTGGGTGGACACATTGGGTGGAGTTAGCGAAAGTGGGTGGACGTCACATGATGTCGTTAGGCGGCGCAAACAGTGACATCAGTGAGCTTTTAAGCGGTAGTCTCACGACCCGGATAGTAAACAATAAACATGGAGGACATGGAGTCGTTAGTGTTGCTGGTCTTGGTTCTGTGGCTTGTTGTCACCGACAACGCCAACAGATACTGGCAAGAGCGTATAGATGAGGCGAGGCGCATAAGGCTTCATAATTCTCGTAATTCGTAATTCTCCTTCTTCCGGGTTTATGGTGTTTACAGATCCCAGCGTGCTCGCGGGGCGTGTGTGGGCATGTGAGGACACTCCTCCTCACCAATCAGTGCACAGGGGAGTGTCTGCTCACGCCCCCAGCCTCACTCAGCTCGGTTTGGCTCGCTTCAGCCCCACTCCAAAACCGTGCGAGTTTTGGGGGCTGAGCAGGGCTGAAGCGAGCTGAGTCGTGCTGTTCTTAGATAGTCGAAACTAGGGCTGGGCGATTTTACGATTACGATGTTATTCACGATATAAAATCTCTACGATTAGAAATTAGACACGTACGATATGCCTACGATAAGCCTACGCCTTCAATAACATTACTTCATCCGAAGTTTTGACAGACACGCGAACAGCCAATCATAACTAAACAGTACCGCACGTAACCAATCAGTTGGAAGAGAGCCACGTCAAGTTAGGTTGCGTGCACACACAAACACACACACGTGTAGCAGCAACGCACAGCATGGCTGTGGTGAAGTTTGCAGGAGCGCGGCATTTCTCCAACAAAGCGTGAAACAAAGCGATTATAACAGGGTTCCCGCGGGGTTTTAAAAGGTAGTTAATTAAAATAGGCTAAATTATGGCCGGTAAAAAGTACGGTAGTAAAAGGTAGTAAACGTAATCTGACGTGGTAGTAAAAATTTTTGACCCCCACCCAACTGGGCCTATGTGTTTTCTAATTCGTTTAATTAACCTGCATGCCATAATATCCATAAATTACTACATTTGGGCGAATTTATTTTTATGTATCGAGGAGGACCGCAGTGAGGAGTTGGTGGCGCATGCGCTTTGAATTCCAATAACGGTCGAATCCAGTATAAATTTATACCAGAGATTGTTTAGTACGAGACTGACTTTGTTTATACGGCTGTAGTCGAATCTATCTGTTAACCCGACTGGCGACATCTGCACGAGAATTAAACAATGGGGAAATGCAAATTTTCAGACCTCTGGCTGGAGGAACCTGATTTTAAAGACTGGCTAAAGGCGGTAGATGGCAATCGGCGAGAGGCGCTCATTGAAAAGTTGATCGAGGCACATGTAATGCGTTGTGTGCGCGCGCCTGGTGCGTTGTGTGCGCGCGCCTGGTGCGTTGTGTGCGCGCCTGGTGCGTTGTGTTGTGTGTGCGCGCGCGCGCGCGCGCCTGGTGCGTTGTGTGCGCGCGCGCGCGCCTGGTGCGTTGTGTGCGCGCGCGCGCGCCTGGTGCGTTGTGTGCGCGCGCGCGCGCCTGGTGCGTTGTGTGCGCGCTCGCGCGCCTGGTGCGTTGTGTGCGCGCGCGCGCGCGCCTGGTGCGTTGTGTTGTGTGCGCGCGCGCGCGCGCGCCTGGTGCGTTGTGTTGTGTGCGCGCGCGCGCGCGCCTGGTGCGTTGTGTTGTGTGCGCGCGCGCGCGCCTGGTGCGTTGTGTTGTGTGTGCGCGCGCGCGCCTGGTGCGTTGTGTTGTGTGTGTGCGCGCGCGCGCCTGGTGCGTTGTGTTGTGTGTGTGCGCGCGCGCGCCTGGTGCGTTGTGTTGTGTGTGTGCGCGCGCGCGCCTGGTGCGTTGTGTTGTGTGTGCGCGCGCGCGCCTGGTGCGTTGTGTTGTGTGCGCGCGCGCGCCTGGTGCGTTGTGTTGTGTGTGCGCGCGCGCCTGGTGCGTTGTGTTGTGTGTGCGCGCGCGCGCCTGGTGCGTTGTGTTGTGTGTGTGCGCGCGCGCGCCTGGTGCGTTGTGTTGTGTGTGTGCGCGCGCGCGCCTGGTGCGTTGTGTTGTGTGTGTGCGCGCGCGCGCCTGGTGCGTTGTGTTGTGTGTGCGCGCGCGCGCCTGGTGCGTTGTGTTGTGTGCGCGCGCGCGCCTGGTGCGTTGTGTTGTGTGTGCGCGCGCGCCTGGTGCGTTGTGTGTGCACCATTTGAGGCATCCAAAATGTGATGAGCAAATCTGTTGAACTGTTCAAATGATTAAGATTAACCCTCTAAAACACTGATCTCTGGGAGGAAGGTGTTGACTCTGCCCATGGGCCTTCACGACTACAGGACTGGTGCAAATGACTATCTTAAGCAAACTTGGCAATGTGTTGAGAGACTGCCAAAATAGGGCTTGGGTTATGTGTGTTTTGTATCTTTAGGGTGTGTGTCTTGTCTTTGTCATGTGTGTGTGGGGGTTCGTGTTTGCCATTTGACCTGATCTAAATGTAATGAGTTGATGTACCTAAGCACATAAGATTTTTTGTGCAAATCTGTTCACCTGTTCAAAAGATTATTCCACAAACAAAAGGTTGGCCATCTTGAAAGTGTTGGCCGACAAAATGTAATCAGATCTTGTACCTAATGTGAAGTGTTGACACACAAGGTTTAGTGCAAATCCGTGTACCCGTTAAGAGGTTATGGGCCACAGTTTCACAGTTCAATAAAATTATAACTTGTATGTGGAAGTTTGTTTTCTTTTATGCAAATATGCATTATTCCATGTGTAGCCCTAGCAATGGGAGGGTCTATTATGCGTCCAAAGGGAAAGAGTTACACTACCGGTACGTTCAGATTTTCTTTCTATCTTGTCTCATCAATCCAACTCTTTGGGTAGAGTTGTCACTAACTTATATGTAGCACATTCACTTGGACTAACACATACACTCAAAGATCTCATCTCATCTCATTATCTCTAGCCGCTTTATCCTTCTACAGGGTCGCAGGCAAGCTGGAGCCTATCCCAGCTGACTACGGGCGAAAGGCGGGGTACACCCTGGACAAGTCGCCAGGTCATCACAGGGCTGACACATAGACACAGACAACCATTCACACTCACATTCACACCTACGGTCAATTTAGAGTCACCAGTCAACCTAACCTGCATGTCTTTGGACTGTGGGGGAAACCCACGTGGACACGGGGAGAACATGCAAACTCCACACAGAAAGGCCCTCGCCAGCCCCGGGGCTCGAACCCAGGACCTTCTTGCTGTGAGGCGACAGCGCTAACCACTACACCACCGTGCCGCACACTCAAAGATTACCTTGTTAAATTGTGAGAAAATGTCCAAATCCAAATTGTCGCTGTGGTAGTAAAAAAAATTGTGAAGGTAGTAAAAAGGTAGTAAATTCAACATAAAATATCTGTAGGAACCCTGTATAAAAATGAGCGAGAAGCCGACTGACCGGAGTTCTGAACAGGAAAGTCAGAGCACTGCCCTGGAGGACATCGTTGAAAAGAAGGGCCAGAGATCTTCGGTTGTGTGGAGGTATTTTGGATATTTAAAATCGGACATACAACAAAGTGTTACACAAAACCTTAAACACACTGATGTACAAGATTGCACTTTTTTTCTCCTTGCAGCATAAGGTTTACATGTCAATATGTCTTTTATGTTTATTTGAAAGCTGCTAGAATTTGCACAAATGATTAACAATGGTATATAGTTTTTATTTTTCAGTTTCAATTTATTCATTTGAACAAAAAGAACAAAAGAATGTGCATCCAGTTTGTTTTGGTTCTGTGAAACTTGAAGGCTTGTTAAGCTATTTTTGTTAATTAGGAAGGAACTACTAATTTGTAATGTTCATATTTTGAGCAGAAAATTAAAGAAAATACAAAAATGGTGATTTGATTTATATCGTGATATATATCGTTATCGAAAATTTTGAAAAAATATATCGTGATATAATTTTCTCTCATATCGCCCAGCCCTAGTCGAAACGCGAGCCGTGTCGGGCTGAAGTGAGCTGAAAAAGGGTAGTGGAAAAGGGCCATAAGTAACCAGAGGATAAACACTCCACTAACCACACCCACCAACTACTCCTAGCGATTTCGCGACTTTGCGCCCCCTTGCGTTGTGGCGGTGAATAACATCGCGCACGCCTATTACTCCCCTCTCAACGATAAATTACAACTGTCTGCGAAAAGCTATCTGCGAAAGCCTTGTCGCAAGAGCATGCAGAGGCCTTTACTGTCATCAACTTAAACTTTAATGCTTAGTTTAAGTTAAATATTTGTTGTTGAGGGGCGGCACGGTGGTGTAGTGGTTAGCGCTGCCGCCTCACAGCAAGAAGGTCCGGGTTTGAGCCCCATGGCCGGCGAGGGCCTTTCTGTGCGGAGTTTGCATGTTCTCCCCGTGTCCGCGTGGGTTTCCTCCGGGTGCTCCGGTTTCCCCCACAGTCCAAAGACATGCAGGTTAGGTTAACTGGTGACTCTAAATTGAGCGTAGGTGTGAATGTGAGTGTGAATGGTTGTCTGTGTCTATGTGTCAGCCCTGTGATGACCTGGCGACTTGTCCAGGGTGTACCCCGCCTTTCACCCGTAGTCAGCTGGGATAGGCTCCAGCTTGCCTGCGACCCTGTAGAACAGGATAAAGCGGCTAGAGATAATGAGATGAGATTTGTTGTTGATTCTGATCTGCTAATTAAGGAATTTTATGGAGCTATACCGGCGACACGGTGGTGTAGTGGTTAGCACCGTCGCCTCACAGCAAGAAGGTTCTGGGTTCGAGCCCAGTGGCCGGCGAGGGCCTTTCTGTGTAGAGTTTGCATGTTCTCCTCGTAGGTTTCGTCCCTACAGTCCAATTTAGATTGACCGTAGGTGTGAATGGTTGTTTGTCAGCCCTGCAATGACCTGGCGACTTGTCCAGCGTGTACCTCGCCGGGTAGGATCCTGCGACCCTGTAGAACAGGATAAGCAGCTACAGATAACGGATGGATGATTCTCATAACATTGTTATATACCTGTAGCTAGATGATTGTCGTGAGAGACCAGTGTCACTCCTTCATATTGACAGTCTGCAAGGAAAGCAGTGTTTAAACCCAGTGTAATTACTCTTCATAGTGTGGATCATCTCTCAGTGCAGTGTTTCAGTAAGATTAGCATCTCTGCCTAGAAAACACCTACACATATACAGGCCAGGCTTTGCAGCTCGTCCAAGCACATGAAGTAGTAGGCCTAATTATACACTTTTTGTTAGGTTAATTATTTAGTAATAATAGAAATAACGTGAAACTCCATCCATATCAGGAAACATCAAAACAAACTCAGGCAATTGTCCACCATGAAACCCAGCCTGCTAACAGGCTGCTATTATTAGCCAAGCTCAGTGAATAAAGCACACTGGGCTCTCAGAGGGGACAGAAACAAGAGGAAAGAAAACACAAAACGGCACCATTTCAAATCAGAATAAGCATATGGTCATGCTGGAAGTCCTGCTCTTCTCTAAACAGCTCAGTGAACTTCCTACAAACAACAATGACAACTTCGCTAAAGCTTCAACAGCACAGAATGCAGCTTTACAAACACCACCATCACTTCAGACAACATTCACAGCTCTGAAATGTCTAAAATACACACTTCGCTTACATTTTCATCCCCGGACAGGTCAGGGTTGCTATTTTCATCGCTGCTCAGTTTCTGCTTTTTTGCCGGCATGATGTCGTTTCCCGCCTCGGCATGAGCCTCGGACATCTTCCCCCTCATCCTCATCGGCCTCGCTGCCGGAAACCCGGAGCGCACTGTCGCAAAAACGACTCAGCGCGGCTAACTCCCAAACGCCTACGTACTCTACATATTAGAGCACTACGTAGGGCATGACATAATGATTTCTACGTCTAAGCTAGTGTGCTCAGCGTGTGAAAAACTGCGATTTAGGATTCATTCACTTACAAATCTTCGTCCACGAGATGGAGCTCTTGACACAAGCAACAATTCGGAACGATTTCACACTGAAACAACGCGATGTTGAATTCTCGATTCTGATTGGTCAGAAGGTGTTGATTCATTTTCTATTACAGCAGTTTTGACAGTTGTTCCGGCTGCAAGTCAATTTATTTATTTTTATTAGTGTACTTGCAAAAGCACACTATTGTTCTTCTTAAGTTTGATTATTATTATTATTTTATTATTATTATTCCATTTCACCAGTTTTTTGGATTCACTCCTCCTCCTAGGGCTTTCGAGATAGAGACACCGTTCCAACGCTGAAACGTAGGGCCCGATCTGGAATGGCGTGCTTGTTAAAATGGTTGCTACCCCTTGTCGTTCGTTCGGTATTCCCGTTTTTCGGCAAAATTCCGTGCCATTGAAATGAATGGGTAGAACTTTGGAGTGATGATGTCATAAGGAGCTCCTCCACTCTAGTATGCTAGCTGTTAGCATGCTAGCTGTTAACATGCTAGCTGTTAGCATGTTAGTATGCTAGCTGTTAGCATGTTAGCTGTTAGCATGCTAGCTGTTAGCATGCTAGTATGCTAGCTGTTAGCATGCTAACTGTTAGCATGCTAGCTGTTAGCATGTTAGTATGCTAGCTGTTAGCATGTTAGCTGTTAGTTGTTAGCATGCTAGCTGTTAGCATGCTAGCTGTTAGCATGTTAGCATGCTGGCTGTCAGTATGCTAGCTGTTAGCATGTTAGTATGCTAGCTGTTAGCATGTTAGCTGTTAGTTGTTAGCATGCTAGCTGTTAGCATGCTAGCTGTTAGCATGTTAGTATGCTAGCTGTTAGCATGTTAGCTGTTAGTTGTTAGCATGCTAGCTGTTAGCATGCTAGCTGTTAGCATGTTAGCATGCTGGCTGTTAGTATGCTAGCTGTTAGCATGTTAGTATGCTAGCTGTTAGCATGCTAGCATGATAGCTGTTCTTCTACAGCTCAGCAAACACACTGCATTTTCTCTGCGGAAATGCAGTCTAGTTATTATTAATTTTTTATTATATTTAATTCATTTACAACCCCAATTCCAAAAAAGTTGGGACAAAGTACAAATTGTAAATAAAAACGGAATGCAATAATTTACAAATCTCAAAAACTGATATTGTATTCACAATAAAACATAGACAACATATCAAACATCGAAAGTGAGACATTTTGAAATTTCATGCCAAATATTGACTCATTTGAAATTTCATGACAGCAACACATCTCAAAAAAGTTGGGACAGGGGCAATAAGAAGCTGGAAAAGTTAAAGGTACAAAAAAGGAACACCTGGAGGACCAAATTGCAACTCATTAGGTCAATTGGCAATAGGTCATTAACATGACTGGGTATAAAAAGAGCATCTTGGAGTGGCAGCGGCTCTCAGAAGTAAAGATGGGAAGAGGATCACCAATCCCCCTAATTCTGCGCCGACAAATAGTGGAGCAATATCAGAAAGGAGTTCGACAGTGTAAAATTGCAAAGAGTTTGAACATATCATCATCTACAGCGCATAATATCATCAAAAGATTCAGAGAATCTGGAAGAATCTCTGTGCGTAAGGGTCAAGGCCGGAAAACCATACTGGGTGCCCGTGATCTTCGGGCCCTTAGACGGCACTGCATCACATACAGGCATGCTTTTGTATTGGAAATCACAAAATGGGCTCAGGAATATTTCCAGAGAACATTATCTGTGAACACAATTCACCATGCCATCCGCTGTTGCCAGCTAAAACTCTATAGTTCAAAGAAGAAGCCGTATCTAAACATGATCCAGAAGCGCAGACGTCTTCTCTGGGCCAAGGCTCATTTAAAATGGACTGTGGCAAAGTGGAAAACTGTTCTGTGGTCAGACGAATCAAAATGTGAAGTTCTTTATGGAAATCAGGGACACCGTGTCATTCGGACTAAAGAGGAGAAGGACGACCCAAGTTGTTATCAGCGCTCAGTTCAGAAGCCTGCATCTCTGATGGTATGGTGTTGCATTAGTGTGTGTGGCATGGGCAGCTTACACATCTGGAAAGACACCATCAATGCTGAAAGGTATATCCAGGTTCTAGAGCAACATATGCTCCCATCCAGACGACGTCTCTTTCAGGGAAGACCTTGCATTTTCCACCATGACAATGCCAAACCACATACTGCATCAATTACAGCATCATGGCTGCGTAGAAGAAGGGTCCGGGTACTGAACTGGCCAGTCTGCAGTCCAGATCTTTCACCCATAGAAAACATTTGGCGCATCATAAAACGGAAGATACGACAAAAAAGACCTAAGACAGTTGAGCAACTAGAATCCTACATTAGACAAGAATGGGTTAACATTCCTATCCCTAAACTTGAGCAACTTGTCTCCTCAGTCCCCAGACGTTTACAGACTGTTGTAAAGAGAAAAGGGGATGTCTCACAGTGGCGAACATGGCCTTGTCCCAACTTTTTTTGAGATGTGTTGTTGTCATGAAATTTAAAATCACCTAATTTTTCTCTTTAAATGATACATTTTCTCAGTTTAAACATTTGATGTGCCATCTATGTTCTATTCTGAATAAAATATGGAATTTTGAAACTTCCACATCATTGAATTCTGTTTTTATTTACAATTTGTACTTTGTCCCAACTTTTTTGGAATCGGGGTTGTACAAAGGATGGATACAGATTAATAAGAAAGAAAGAAAGAAAGAAAGAAAGAAAGAAAGAAAGAAAGAAAGAAAGAACAACTTTATTCATCACACACTTGTGAAATTTCCTCTCTGCATTTAAGCCATCTGAAGCAGTGAACACACACATGAGCAATGAGCACACACACACATACCCAGAGCAGTGGACAGCCATGCTAACAGCGCAGGTGGGAGTTGGGTGCCTCGCTCAACGGCACCTCAGCCCAAGGCCGTCCCATATTAACCTAACCACATGTCTTTGGACTGTGGAGGAAACCCACGCAGACACAGGGAGAACATGCAAACTCCACACAGAAAGGCCCTTGCTGGCCGCTGGGTTCGAACCTAAAACCTTCTTGCTGTGAGGAGACCGTGCTAACCACTACAGTACTGTGCCGCCCAATAGATGGAAAAAAAAAGCACATTAGATTAGATTAGATTAGATTAGATTAGATTAGATTAGATTAGATTAGATTAGATTAGATTAGATTAGATTAGATTAGATTAGATTAGAACTTTATTGATCCCTTTGGAAGGGTTCCCTCAAGGAAATTTAAATTCCAGCAGCATCATTACAGGATAAACAGAGAACAGAAAATAGAGAAAACTTCTAGATAAATTAAATTAAATATTTACATATACAAATTAAAAAAAGTCCAGCAGGAGAGGTATTGCACATTATATTACACATTTATATTGCACATTGTCCAGTATTGCTTTTTGTCAGGCTAGGCTAGGCTAGGCTAGGCAATGTAACATGCAGAAGTGGATAAAGTACCCAACTTCATTACTTAAGTCAAAGTACAGATCCCACTGGTCAAATGTTACTCTGATACAAGTGAAAGTTGTGCAGTCAAATTTTATTTTACTTAAGTACCGAAGTACTTGCTTTTAAAAATACTTAAGTATTAAAAGTACATTTTCTGTCAATGCATCGTTGTATTCTTGCCACAACGCTTACAAAACCTAATGCCGTTACCAAAGACAGAAATGTGAATTCACAAAATGAACGCATGCTGTGCATCATGGTGGTTTAACGTTAAGCTAGCTAGTCAGTGAAGCTCCACCTGACATGCTAACAAACTCTTTTCAAACTTGAAATCATATTGGGTAGCTAACGCTACTAGAAAAGAAAGATTTCTACATTCTGTTTATTTGGCAAAACTATGCTAAACATATTTCTGAAAGGACTTTAGATAAGTTAACGTTATTCCTGTTAGTGTAACTCCGTGTTTACATGCTAACGAACATTGTTCAAGTTAACTAGCTATGTGTTAACATTAGCCGTGGACAAGGCTACGGCAACTTGGTGGGAAACTCCATAGAAGGTCATTTGACTAACCAGACTGCATAGCTATTGCAACGTTATCGCTAGCTCTAAAAGCACAGACAACTTCGTTACAAGCTTTCTCTTGGAATACACGTTTATATACCTCAATATGCTTCCGCAGGTCAGACGGCAAGTTTTTGTAGGCCGTGATGTGGTTCGTTTTCAGCAAACAAAGCAAACGTTTAAAACAAAACAAATCTTTAATCCTTTCAGAAAACTGAAACATGAGTTCTAGGTATGGCCATGAGTGTGTGCATTCTTCAGAAGAACCGCCTCCTTCCATTCTGCCATCAACTGATCATGTTAAATAAAGCTGCTGAGAAATCATTGATCTTGGTTTTATACAGTCTATGGACGTGACCCTAGTGATTACTGATCGGCTGTCTCAGTGTCACCTGCAAAGAAACCAATCATATTTTCGAAAAGAAAAGAAAAAAACATCCACTTTCAAAGCTGCTTCATGGTAATGAGGACCTTGATAGAAATGTAGTGGAGTGAAAAGCACGATATTTGCCTTTCAAATGGAGTGAAATTAAAGTCATAAGTTTCCAAAAAAAATAATACTCAAGTAAAGTACAGATACTCAAAAAGTGTACTTAAGTACAGTACTCAAGTAAATGTACTTCATTATTGTCCACCTCTGGGTGTATCAGACTTTGCATAAATTATATAAATTTAAAGGTACTGACTGCAAGATCATCTGAAATGTTCAGGTTTTTAATTTTTTATTTTTACTGTGCATAGCATTGTATTTATATTTATAAAAGGTATGACATTCATTAACTGACTCTGAGATGTGCTGTTATATAAAAGAAAATAATTAACTTCTGCATGGTAATGGAAACACACCACCCTATTTATACCCCATTGTGCTTTATTCCTCGCACTAAAAATAAACCTTTGCTGAGTTTTGTTGGTATGTTACATTATCTTAGGCCATATCTAGTTTTGTGTTAAGTTAGTGTAGTTTCATTTTATACAAACCCCATTTCCAGAAAAGTTGGGATATTGTCCAAAATGCAATAAAAACAAAAATCTGTCATTTGTTAATTCACCTGAATCTTTATTTAACTGATGAAAGTACGAAGAAAAGATTTTCAATAGTTTTAGTGACCATCTCATCTCATTATCTCTAGCCGCTTTATCCTGTTCTACAGGGTTGCAGGCAAGCTGGAGCCTATCCCAGCTGACTACGGGCGAAAGGCGGGGTACACCCTGGACAAGTTGCCAGGTCATCACAGGGCTTTTAGTGACCATCTCATCTCATCTCATTATCTCTAGCCGCTTTATCCTGTTCTACAGGGTCGCAGGCAAGCTGGAGCCTATCCCAGCTGACTACGGGCGAAAGGCGGGGTACACCCTGGACAAGTCGCCAGGTCATCACAGGGCTTTTAGTGACCAATTTAATTTTATTTTGTAAATATAGACAAAGTTAGAATTTGATGCCTGCAATACATTAAACAAAAAAAAAGTTGGGACGGAGGCAAAATAAGATTGAAAAGTTTATAAGATATTCAAGGAACACCATTTTGGAAGATTTCACAATAAGCAGGTTAATTAAGGTAACAGGTGAGGGTATCATGATTGGGTATAAAAGGAGCAGCACCAAAGGCTCAGACTTTGCAAGCAAGAATGGGTCATGGCTCACTCCTTTGGGCAAAAATTCATGAGAGAGAATTGTTCGTCAATTCAAAAAGAGCATTTATCAATGCAAGACTTTATGTCTTTCAAACTCTATAGTACATAATATTGTGAAAAGATTCAGGTAATTCAGAGACATCTCAGTGCGCAAAGGGCAAGGTTGGAAACCACTGTTGAATATGCGTGACCTTTGAGCCCTCAAGTGGCACTGCCTGAGAAACTGTCATGCTAATGTGACAAATATAACCACATGAGCTCGGGAGTACTTCAGAAAACCACTGTCACTTAACACAGTCCGCCACTGCATCCAGAAATGCAACCTGAAAATAAGTAGGTTACTCAAGGCTTCCTCCATGAGTAACCTGTGTTACTCAAGGAGGAAGCCTTTCATCAGTTGTATACAGAAATGCTGCTGATTTCTCTGGGCCCGAACTCATCTCAGATGGACTGAAAGACAGCGGAAATATGTGCTGTGGTCAGACCAGTCCACATTTCAGCTTATTTTTGGGAAAACAAGACATCGAGTTCTCAGTGCCAAAGGTGAACACAACCATCCAGTTTGTTATTCGAGAAAGGTGCAAAAAACAGTGTCTGTGATGGTATGGGGGCATCAGTGCTCACGGCATTGGTGAAGTGTGTGTGTGTGAAGGTACCATTGATGCGGAGGCGTATATTGGAATGTTACCTAGACATATTCATCAAGGCGACATCTCTTCCCTGGAAGTCCATGCTTATTTGAGCAGGACGATGCCAGGCCTCATTCTGTGCAGGCTACAACAGCATGGCTTTGTAGACACAGAGTGTGTGTGCTTGACTGGCCTGCTGCTAGTCCAGATCTGTCTCCTATTGAGAATGTATTGTACATCATGAAGAGGAGAATCAGACAATAGCGATCAAGGACTGTTGAGCAGCTGAAGTCTTGTATCAGGCAAGAATGGACAAATATATCTCATCTCATCTCATTATCTCTAGCCGCTTTATCCTTCTACAGGGTCGCAGGCAAGCTGGAGCCTATCCCAGCTGACTACGGGCGAAAGGTGGGGTACACCCTGGACAAGTCGCCAGTTCATCACAGGGCTGACACATAGACACAGACAACCATTCACACTCACATTCACACCTACGCTCAATTTAGAGTCACCAGTTAACCTAACCTGCATGTCTTTGGACTGTGGGGGAAACCGGAGCACCCGGAGGAAACCCACGCGGACACGGGGAAAACATGCAAACTCCACACAGAAAGGCCCTCGCCGGCCCCGGGGCTCGAACCCAGGACCTTCTTGCTGTGAGGCGACAGCACTAACCACTACACCACCGTGCCGCCCCGACAAATATATTCCAATTACAAAACTGCAACAATTCATATCCTCAGTTCTTCTCATCTCATCTCATTATCTCTAGCCACTTTATCCTGTTCTACAGGGTCGCAGGCAAGCTGGAGCCTATCCCAGCTGACTACGGGTGAAAGGCGGGGTACACCTTGGACATGGGCGATTGCTCTAAGACAACCAGGGAGGCTCAGCCTCCTCTAAAAATGACGAACATCGTGTAGGATGAATTGCGCTAGGCTTATGTTCTAGCCGACCTTATAACATTGCTATTTCAGATCTAGAATCATAGAAATATATGTGCTCAACCCACTACAGTGCAAAATCATTCCGTTATAACTTTCCCCAGTTCGCCTAATGTGTGCGTGAGTTTTTCCCCCTCGTGACAGCGCGATGCAGCCAGCCTCAGTGGATTGGGAGCTATGTGCTTGTCAATCTCAAAATGCAAGATGATTATTGGACAAATACTGTGAAAATGCCTGCCCACGGAGTCCCACGGACTCCCAGCCTCAGTGGACTTCAATGGCATTTGGGAGCGATGCGCTTTTCAATCTCAAAATGCAAGACGATTATTGGACAAATACTGGGAAAATGCCCACCCACTGACTCCCAGCCTCACATGGGAGGGACATGGCAGTTTCCGCGAGGAGACTGGTGATTGGTGAAAGCGGCCGGATATTTTCTTTGATTGACAGCTTGTTTCAACTATAGACAGGCAGCAGTACAGTGTTGCCAGATTGGGCGGTTTCCCGTCCAATTGGGCGGTTTTAAGTGCATTTTGGCGGGTTTTGAACATATTTTGGGCTGGATAACGTCAGCAGTATCTGGCAACATCAGTTCAGTCCCATGCGGATTCACTAGTGCTGTGGTGTATTGTAAGAGATCAGCTTACATTTCGATTTATACGGTTTCTACCAGCTTTTTTAGTTTGTATATATTTTCATTGTAAATAATGTGTAAATATAGTGTTGTCAAGTTTGCTATCTTAGTTCCAGAAATGTCGTTTATTTGAGTGACTGAACTTGAACTTGAGGGGGCTAGTCAGCTAGCAAGAAAGCTGCGCATGGATGCCAAGCATTGCTGATTTAATTTTGGCGAAGCCATTTGCCAGTCTTCCTTTCGAGGAAAAAATTAAAATTAAAGAGCAGGGTAGACCAACGCCTCAAATTGACTTGGTGAAAAAGGTAGGGAATAATACTCGTTCCTTTCAGCTCTCTTGGTACGAGAAAGTGAATTGGCTAACAGCAATTGACCCACATCGATCAACAACAGTAAATAGGCTACTTTAGTAATATGTCATGGATGGACCAAAAATATAGAATCTATTTAAAATGTTTATGCTGAGTATATTATATTGGAATATATGTTTTTCTGGATATGAATTAAACACCGCTACAATTTGGAAAACATTTTTAAACAAAAACACAGCCGAAGTCAATTTTTAAACAACATGCCACAATTTTAAAATATAAAATGTTAAAATATACCCCCCCAACACCACCATCATGTATATTGGACAGTAGGCTAATGGGCCAAAAGAACCTGTTATTTCACAGTTTGTAACCCTGCCAACAATCAGCCAGATCAGAGGCAAGAGTATGGGCAAAATTGATGTGTTTTTTCTTTTAAAATCTGGAAATATCGTAACCGACCAGCCTCCCCTGTTTGAAAGACTACCAGCCGCCACTGACCTTGGACAAGTCGCCAGGTCATCACAGGGCTGACACATAGACACAGACAACCACTCACACTCACATTCACACCTACGGTCAATTTAGAGTCACCAGTTAACCTAACCTGCATGTCTTTGGACTGTGGGGGAAACCGGAGTACCCGGAGGAAACCCACATGGACACGGGGAGAACATGCAAACTCTGCACAAAAAGGCCCTCGCCAGCCACGGGGCTTGAACCCAGACGTTCTTGCTGTGAGGCGACAGTGCTAACCACTACAGCGCCGTGCCACCCCATCCTCAGTTCCTATATGATTAAAAAATGTTAATAAAAGGAAAGGTAATACGATGCCAATAATGCCTCTATCCCAGCTTTTTTTGTGTGTGTTGCAGGCATCAAATTCCAACTTCATTTATATTTACAAAATACAATTAAGTTAGTCAGTAAAACTATTGAAAATCTTTTCTTTGTACTTTTGTCAGTTAAATAAAGGTTCGTGTAAATTAACAAATCACAGATTTTTGTTTTTATTGCATTTTGGAAAATATCTCAACTTTTCTGGAAATGGAATTAGTCATTAACTGGTTCATCTTGACTCATACTACCTTCTCATGCTCATCAGACATACACAATCCCATCCCATGTACAGATCGCATGCATATAATCAGTATTGTAAACACTACCACATTCATTATATATATATATATATATATATATATATATATATATATATATATATATATATATATATATATATATATATATATATATATATATCAGTGGTCAAAATACTTTTTTCCAGTGTTCTGCAATATTGCAGAATGTCAAAATTTTGTTCTGCAATTTGGAAATATTTTCTGCCAATACACAAGCCTCCATACTACACCCTTCTCAACCTAATAATGCCTATATTTACATCATATCTACCGTAGCTTTACAACTCATAGCATTACTGTAATTCTTTATTCTCTCACTCTATTTTTAATTTCAGTCTTCACAGATCCTTCTCTGCAGCAAAGTTATCATTCCATGATACCTCCACAGGTCTTTCATCCCCCTCGCCCTGACACTACAGGCTACTACAACTTGAAGTATACCAACTAATTCATAAATGTACTAGTTATCACACCCACACATTATCCTTCCACACAACACACTAATAAAGGATCACCACAATAAAAAATAGAACACAACTGTTCTTCAAGAAACAAAATATTCATTTTCATGTTACACGTCATGTTTCATTTTGTCAAGATTACGTTTCTAGCTTGAACAATAGATTGTTACCCAGAATGTACTTCATTCACAGTGTTTGCATCTGCAACCTGTAGTTTTAAATTGAAAGCAAGGTTTCAATTCTACACTCTGTTACATCTTACGATGATGCAAAGAATTGATGCCATTCAGGAATAAAACCCAACTGGCAAATGGAAAGACGTTTGGGTTCATTGTGTTTGCCTGGCTTCTAAAGTGCAAGGTCATGAACTGAACTGAGAACGACTGCAGGGGCTTCCTGCTCGAAACTAACAACAGAGAACTGGGCACAACCTAATCATGGCAGAACTGAGAGCTACAGAACTGAACCTATGAGCTTTGTCTTACTGGGCAACTGTTTTACACAGCAAAATCCCCAGTGTTGAATTAACACCCTACTGTGTTTATATAGGTCCAGTTGGACACAAATTAACTCTGAAAGTGTTAATTCAACACTGAGGAATTTGCTGTGTACTTTGTGAGTCCGTGTATCATCCGATCATTCAAGTATTCCATTCAATCTGGAAAACGAAAAACAAAAAAAACACTCAATATTTTGTTTCCTGTTTTTCTGTATGACCAAAAAATGAGGGATTGGTGTTTGTTTTCCTTTTTCCAACTCAAAACAGAACAAATAATAAACAGGGAAACCAAAACGAAATAATAACTCTAATTTATGATTATTGATTTTCTCTATTCCCCACGCTACATTAGCCTTCCCATGATCCTCAGCGACAGTCCATCATCATCTCTGCGTCTATGAAACAGAAAATTTGCATGTATATATCAAGTAATTTATTCATACATCCTATTCATTTAATATATTAAGCTGTTAATGTTAAGCTGATGATCTCTTAATTATTATTATCTCAATATAATAGTAATCTGTACTCGAGTTGAGGGGGGATGGGGGGGTGCCATCCCCCCTGGAATAAAAAATGGTCAAAATCATCGCCCCTTTAAAGCGGGCATCCCCCCTCCCTTCCCTTGAGCAATTTTATCAATAAATGTGGACATTACTTCTATTTAACATTGGAATTAGAAATGCCATTCCATGTAGCTTTGCTGAAACTGAGCATACAATAAGCTACTGTGAGAGCGGGCACGCGCAAGCGAAGCGTTTGAGGAGGTGACATTCAGTTGGGGTTCCGTTATTTTTTATTTCTTTTGGCGTCAGTGACAGCAGTGGATTGCAGCATCATGGCCAAGCAGAGTGTACAGCATGACCTAAGCAAGTTCGGATTTAAGATCGCAAGAAAAAATATTTCAGGAGGTAAGTCAAGAGTTACGAATATCAGTCACACTTTCTGTGAGCCCACTATCATGCTGTAAAGTTAGCGATATGGAGCCTAATTTGTGGGCGGCGGATAACACCACAGCTATCATAATGAATGTTAGTTTGGAGTCTAGCCAGCTATCGATAGCTTACTCAGGTTCATGATAGCTTTGATTTCTTGTATAAGGCCATTAATTTAATCAGCCTGGACGTTCGTTTGTTATTCTTCAGGCAACAAAAAGTGTTATTCAAGACAGGAAGGCTAAAATTAACGACACTAGCAGTTTTGAAGGCTTCATTGCCTCATTAGAGAGCCGGTCACAACATGTAAGGCAGAGCAGGATTGGTGTAGGACTCGACAAACTGTCTGCTAAAATGCAGCTTTCTTTTTCTTCGTCATAGGCTCTTCTTCTGTCTCCTCAATGGGCCTTTCCCCCTTTCCAAAGAAACTTTCCAAAGATGCCTGCTTTTAACTCATTTTGCTAGCTTGTATCCAGTATGTATCAAAGTGCTGGTATGTATCGAAGCAAAGTATCAAAGTATCCAAGGCAGCTCCTTGCTAACCGTCAACGTTAAGGTGTCACGTGACCTAGATAACAGCGGGAATCAACGTTACAGAAAGAATCCGGTCATTTTTCAAAGCTCAAATCCTCGTTCAGATAATAAATAAATCAGAAATAACATTATAATTGTATTTAATTAAATTATCTTATCCACTGCTCTTTATTCCAGATGACAGTCAGCAGCAACTGCAACACAGTGCGGCAGGAGCTGGAGGACCCGGAGTGTGAGACAATACAAGCAGGAGAACCAGCAGCTGAAGAGCTGAAGATTTACAATTTACTGTTGCTTGTTTTAGCTTATTGGTTCCCTACCTACCTCTGTATTTAATTCAATGTTCCCAGTGTTCAGCTTTGAATAAAAATTCTATTGACTTGATATGAAAAGATTCAGTTGTTTATTTACATTGCCTGCTGAGGTTTTAATAAATTATTTACCAAACGATTTAAAAGGAGCCTACCATGACTATGAAGTTGCACTTCAAATTGCACTAGTCATGGTAGGCTCCTTTTAAATCGTTTGGTAAATAATTTATTAAAACCTCAGCAGGCAATGTAAATGAACAACTGAATCTTTTCATATCAAGTCAAGAAAATTTTTATTCAAAGCTGAACATTGGGAACATTGAATTAAATACAGAGGTAGGTAGGGAACCAATAAGCTAAAACAAGCAACAGTAAATTGTAAATCTTCAGCTCTTCAGCTGCTGGTTCTCCTGCTTGTATTGTCTCACACTCCAGGTCCTCCAGCTCCTGTCGCACTGTGTTGCAGTTGCTGCTGACTGTCATCTGGAATAAAGAGCAGTGGATAAGATAATTTAATTAAATATAATTATAATGGGCGGCACGGTGGTGTAGTGGTTAGCGCTGTCGCCTCACAGCAAGAAGGTCCTGGGTTCGGGGGCCGGCGAGGGCCTTTCTGTGCGGAGTTTGCGTGTTCTCCCCGTGTCCGCGTGGGTTTCCTCCGGGTGCTCTGGTTTCCCCCACAGTCCAAAGACATGCAGGTTAGGTTAACTGGTGACTCTAAATTGACCGTAGGTGTGAATGTGAGTGTGAATGGTTGTCTGTGTCTATGTGTCAGCCCTGTGATGACCTGGCGACTTGTCCAGGGTGTACCCCGCCTTTCGCCCATAGTCAGCTGGGATAGGCTCCAGCTTGCCTGCGACCCTGTAGAAGGATAAAGCGGCTAGAGATAATGAGATGAGAGATGAAACAATTATAATGTTATTTCTGATTTATTTATTATCTGAACGAGGATTTGAGCTTTGAAAAATGACCAGATTCTTTCTGTAACGTTGATTCCCGCTGTTATCTAGGTCACGTGACACCTTAACGTTGACGGTTACCAAGGAGCTGCCTTGGATACTTTGATACTTTGCTTCGATACATACCAGCACTTTGATACATACTGGATACAAGCTAGCAAAATGAGTTAAAAGCAGGCATCTTTGGAAAGTTTCTTTGGAAAGGGGAAAAGGCCCATTGAGGAGACAGAAAAAGAGCCTATGACGAAGAAAAAGAAAGCTGCATTTTAGCAGACAGTTTGTCGAGTCCTACACCAATCTTGCTCTGCCTTACATGTTGTGACCGGCTCTCTAATGAGGCAATGAAGCCTTCAAAACTGCTAGTGTCGTTAATTTTAGCCTTCCTGTCTTGAATAACACTTTTTGGTGCCTGAAGAATAACAAACGAACGTCCAGGCTGATTAAATTAATGGCCTTATACAAGAAATCAAAGCTAACATGAACCTGAGTAAGCTATCGATAGCTGGCTAGACTCCAAACTAACATTCATTATGATAGCTGTGTTGTTATCCGCCGCCCACATATCGGTAACTTTACAGCATGATAGTGGGCTCACAGAAAGTGTGACTGATATTCGTAACTCTTGACTTACCCCCTGAAATGTTTTTTTCTTGCGATCTTAAATCCGAACTTGCTTAGGTCTTGCTGTCCACTCCGCTTGGCCATGATGCTGCAATCCACTGCTGTCACTGACGCCGAATGAAATCAAAAATAACGGAACCCCAACTGAATGTCACCTCCTCAAACGCTTCGCTTGCGCGTGCCCTCTCTCGCAGTAGCTTACTGTATGCTCAGTTTCAACAAAGCTACGTGGAATGGCATTTCTAATTCCAATGTTAAATAGAAGTAATGTCCACATTTGTTGATAAAATTGCTCAAGGGAAGGGAGGGGGGATGCCCGTTTTAGAGGGGGGATGATTTTGACCATTTTTTATTCCATGGCATCCCCCCCATCCCCCCTCAACTCGAGTACAGATTACTATTATATTGAGATAATAATAATTAAGAGATCATCAGCTTAAAATTAACAGCTTAATATATTAAATGAATAGGATGTATGAATAAATTACTTGATATATACATGCACATGAAATTTTTCTGTTTCATAGACGCAGAGATGATGATGGACTGTCGCTGAGGATCATGGGAAGGCTAATGTAGCGTGGGGAATAGAGAAAATCAATAATCGTAAATTAGAGTTATTATTTCATTTTGGTTTCCCTGTTTATTATTTGTTCTGTTTTGAGTTGGAAAAAGGAAAACAAACATCAATCCCTCATTTTTTGGTCATACAGAAAAACAGGAAAATGAAATATTGAGTGGTTTTTTTGTTTTTCGTTTTCCAGATTGAATGGAATACTTGAATGATCGGATGATACACAGACCTTTGTGCTAGTCTGCACCACAGGCAAGACAGCACTAGTAAAAAAAAAAAAAAATAGAACATGTACACAAAACATGTATTAGTGTAGCTTGGTATGAGAAAACAAAATATTCAAAAGTATCTATGAATAAAGGTAAAATACTGTTGCTGTCTTCAAAAGGGATATAATATCAATATAATTTTGCATGATTCAACAATACAATATACACAAACCTATACAATTTAGCAATATATATGTATGCAACTATAACAGTGACCGTCTTCATTTTTGTCACCCTCGCGGACGCGTGATCTGTCGCTGTTGTTGTTGGAGTCACGCTGGCTGCCAGTTTTGCCGAGATACGATAAAATCGTCCTTGTTTTCTTGGCGTTTTTGTCAGACTCTTGCCCCAAAGAAAGAATCCTCTTCTTGGGAGCCATGTTTGTTGTGCCGCATTGAATTCTGGGAGATGCATGGCGGAAACTGCCAAACACTGCCGAGGTAGTTGTCGGGTCCTCCCAGCGGGTATTAAAAGTGACAAAATCTTACATCGGAAAATGGCAACTGCCCTTATTTGGTTGTTGTCACCTTTCTTTGGTATTACGTAGATATTGCTCAACTTTGACCTGGAAAACGGCGTCAGGTTCGCGCGGCGCAGGTTTCAGTTTATTTACAGTGCCGCTAGTTTGCTAAATTGAGAACCATTGAATCCCGAGCCTGATTTTTTCATTCTGCAAAATTGCAGGTTGTTTAATTCTTCTTCTGCAATCTTGAAAATCATTCTGCAAAATGCAGACTGCAGACGGGTATTTCGAACACATATATATATGACCCCAAAAAAAAGTTTACACTTTCATAAATGAAACTTCAACACCATGTATCTCAGCTTCTAATACAAATTTTATTAACAATCTATACATCATTAGAAACAGCATACACCGTAGATTCTACTTCTTGATGTGTCCTCCTCCGACTGCCATGACCGCCACCAGACGACTGTGGAAAACTTGACAAGTCTTCTTGATGTAGGATGCTGTCATCCGGTTCCAAGATCTCAGAACAGACCTCTGCAAGGCTGGTACAGAAGGTTGGGGCTTCTTACAAGCACTGTCCTCCACAGTTGCCCAGATACTATAATCCAGTGGATTAAGATCTGGACTCTGGGGAGGCCACATATCCTTGGGCCAGAATGCCTCCAGGTTGGCATTCAACCATTCTTGGGTCCTCTTGGAAGTGTGAGCAGGGGCACCGTCTTGTTGGAACACATAATTCCCATCAGGGTAGTTGGTCTGGATCCATGGCTTGACTTTTTTCTGCAGAATGTCCAGATATTCCTCAGTGTTGATGCATACACCTGAGGGAATGAAAACTGGAGGCATCTTCTTGCCATCCGAGGAGATGAGACCAAAAACCATGACTGAAGCTGGGTGCTTTGTCGTGTTGGCATACTTTACAGCATCAAGTACATCTGTGGGATCACCTCCAATCCATCGGTTGTTTCTTCGGTTTGATATGGCATCGACAGTGAAGATCTTTTCATCTGAGAACAAGATCGCATGACCTGGCGCAGCATGCTTGATGTTGTTCAACAATGCCTTGGACCGTTTCACCCTACTTTCTCTTTGAGCTTTAGTAAGAAGTGGAACCTTCACCCTGGCCCTGGACTTCATGTTAAGGTCATTCTTGACAAGTCGTTGCATTGAGGAAGGACTGACATCAAGCTCAGAAGCCATTTTTCTCATAGACCTGACAGGATTGGACTTGATTCGTCATTTAACCTTGTTAATCATGAGTTTTGTCCATACAGACTGAGGGCGACCAGATCCAGGCTTTCTTTTGGCTGTTCCAGTGCGTTCTAACTTGTTTTTAATTTTGTACACTGCACATCTTGATATTCCCAGCTGTGTTGCAATCTCAGTAGGAGACAGTCTGGCACGCAGTAATCCAGGCATAGCAGAAGTTTTCTTCATTTTCAAACGAAGCACATGTAGTTGAGCGAAAAGAGCATAGCAGTGGAATTAGGAGTTCAACAGCAATCATTGGAGCGTTGAACAAAGTTAAAGAGACCTAAATTGGTGTTTATACAAGCAATCAACCAAGTGTAAACTTTTTTTTGGGTCACCCTGTATATATATATATATATATATATATATATATATATATATATATATATATATATATATATATATATATAATTTTTTTTTTTTTAATGTGTGGGCCTTTCTGTGCGGAGTTTGCATGTTCTCCCCGTGTCCATGTGGGTTTCCTCCGGGTGCTCCGGTTTCCCCCACAATCCAAAGACATGCAGGTTAGGTTAACTGGTGACTCTAAATTGACCATAGGTGTGAATGTGAATGGTTGTCTGTGTCTATGTGTCAGCCCTGTGATGACCTGGCGACTTGTCCAGGGTGTACCCCGCCTTTTGCCCGTAGTCAGCTGGGATAGGCTCCAGCTTGCCTGCGACCCTGTAGAACAAGATAAAGCAGCTAGAGATAATGAGATGAGAGATGAGATAAAATATTTCCATTATCCAACACTAAAACTGTTCTTTCCGACCTGTTGATGAAAGATATAACTCAAGTATGAAAACTTGTAAGTTTCCACTTACAAAGTTTCCACTTGTATTCAGAATTTGAAATGAAATTCACATATTTACTTAATAGTTCAAAAACATGATTATGTGACAAATTCCAGATCACATCATTGTCTTCAATCTATCTGTAGTATTGGTAGGCAATGGACAGTAATAATATATTAAACTGTATACTTATCTATGTCATCATAGCACAACATTTATAATCCAGTGTGGCTGTGTTGTGTTGTACTTCCTTATTTTTCTTGTTTCATATGCAATGTTTTGCCTAAATTGAGAGCTACATTCTTCCAAGGTTTCAAGGTTTCTTCAATTCCTCCATCTATAGAATGCTTAAATGTTCTATGTAGAACCCATCAACGGATGATTATTCTGAAATGACTCCATATTTGATATACAGAGCACGATATAAAACAACAACAACAACAACAACAACTTAAAAACATGATCTCAAGCTTCATAAAGTTTCTCAGTAGAGCTTCTTTAAAAAACTAAGCAACATTATCTATTCAAAGAACTCCGGAGAGTCAATAGTTTTCTCATGTAGAATGAAGTATGTTTATGGCCTCTACTTGCCTATAAGCATGATATTTATTGCAACATTATGCTGTTTTGAACTTTCAAGTTCTACTTCTCCTTGTACTTCCTATTGCCATATTTGGGCATAAGGAAGTGACCTGATGAAACTGGTACATTCATTGGCAGGAAAAGAGTTCAAATTGATATAGGTTAAAATAACCATAGGTCTTTTTTAATACTCATGGTTAAAACCCGTTTAATGGACCTTACATCCATTTTCAAACCAGAAAGTGTAATTTCACATGGATATATTACGTCCCATGATCCAGGAAATGAGCTAGAGCATTTCTGTGCATTTCAATCTTTCAAAGTGTCAAACCAGGTGCATGCCTGTGGGATATTACACAATCATTTGGAGCAAAGTGAAGTCTTTTGCTACAGGTCTGAACAGCTCCGAGCCGAGCCTCCCAGTTCAATCTACTGAAATCTAAGTTGAAAACAAAGGCTGTTTTTGCTCACCTTCTGGGAAGATATGCATGCAGGAATGTACATGAAGTTTGTGTGTGTGTGTGTGGGTGGGGGGGTAGGTGGCTACAGAATCGATCACATTTAGTTGAGCATTAAATTACACCTAAACTGGCAAATGATTGCATGTGACTGTTTTATAACCACAGCCAGTTTACACGAGTGCAATACAGGAAATTATTACAAAAGAGGAAAGCGCTATTGAAATGTTGCACTGACTTTTACCACTTTCCCTGTTATTTACTCATTAGATGGATTACACTTTATTGAAAGCACATATTTTCTGGGTGACACAATGGTGTAGTGGTTAGCACTGTCACCTCATAGCAAGAAGGTCTAGGGTTTGAGCCCAGAGGCTGGCGAGGGCCTTTCTGTGTGGAGTTTGCATGTTCTCCCCGTGTCTGCGTGGGTTTCCTCCGGGTGCTCTGGTTTCCTCCACAGTCCAAAGGCATGCAGGTTAGGTTAACTGGTGACTCTAAATTGACCGTAGATGTGAGTGTGAATAGTTGTCTATGTGTTAGCCCTACAATGACCTGGTGACTTGTCCAGGGTGTACCCTGCCTCTTGCCCATAGTCAGCTGGGATAGGCTCCAGCCTGCCTGCGACCCTGTAGGACAAGATAAGCGGCGATGGATGGAATGTATTTTCCATATTGAATTCAATAATATCCAGAATACAAGTGAGAACACATTTTCCTTTCAGTTGAATAGAAAGAAAAAAACAATAAAAGAAAGAAAGGAAGGAAGAAAGAAATGTGTATGTTTTGTCTCTTTGAGCCCTTTGTGACCATAGGAAATGTGATACAATGCTACGTTACAAAGACAACCTATTATATTACATGGACATAAGTGTTTTGCTGGGAAATATACTACTCGTATTTTTCATATGAATTGCATGTGGATGGCAACCATGACATAAATCTCTATATGTCACTCGTGAGGAAATTAATTAATTGTTTTGATAAATTTGGGTACTTTTTGTTTGTGAATGTGTCTATATAATAAAAAGAAAATTACATGTTGGCTTGAAGATATGAAGTTTATCTTCTCAAGTTGAAAAACTCATATTATTCATGCGAAATACATTACTGACCTGAGTGACATATTTAAATAATATTGGCTGGTGTTGAGTGGTATATCAGATATATTCCATTCAGCGAGCATGATATTAAATGAGTCGAAGACAAGTTCACTATCATGCTTGCTGAATGGAATATTATCTGATATACCAAATAAAAAGCCAGCCAATATTATTAATATTACTATACATATACACTCTCTTTTCCAGTTTTTTGATGTCCGTTGGTGTGTTTTTCTCTTGTAAACAGAGGGGAACCATCAGGGACTTCCAAGCCTTCAGAGAAGGCCCAAACATACAGTATCAGCATTTCAAATGTTATATTTAATTTCTTTCATTCTTTAATTGCTTTCACTCATTCATAATTTCATTATAATCATTCTTTTCTAATTTGGCCTCATTTTCTATCAAATTTGCTTCAGAAATGAAAGGGTTACTGTCCTGAAAACATTAAAATTGAGTTATCCAATGAGATTTTTTTTTGTTTGTTGTCTCTAGCCTGTGAAGAGTTTAGATCTGGCTCACTCACTGGTTAGGATTTCATTGTCGGGACAGAAGGCCATGACAGTGTATGTTTACGTAGGTAGTGACAGATGAATTAACCAATCAGATTTTGATTTATAGTGGGCGGGACCAAAAATTTATCACCCTCGGCCTTCTCGAAGGCCAACGCAAGCTTAACCGCGAGTCGGAAAGCAAGTAGCACAGGCTAATGACCGAGAAACTAAGGTTTCTGTCTCCAGACTCTTCTTCCACACACGCTCACCACAGTATTTTTCACTTATACTTAAGTATTCATTCCCCTGTGTAATTTACTTAGTTACTTTTAAAATCAACATCAACAACTACACACAACGGAGCAACCTGGCATCCTGCTACTAATCCCTTGCAAAATCCTTTGCCCTGTTGCTTTTTTGGTGTCTGGCTAAGTTTTGGCTGAGCTCAAGTCCCAGCTCTAATAGTAACGGTTCACCACTGCTTGTAAATATGCGTGAAGAATATCTAATGAAGTTTTGGTAGCCTTTTGGGTGTTCAACACATCTTTCTCTTTCCCAGTGAACAAAGAAATGCTTCTGTGCATGTGCAGTAGAAGACTTTCTCGTTGGATATTCGCATCAGCGCCGATGTGTGACATCACGTTGTCTTGACAACCATGCAATATCGTAAACCATATTGAACGCTCATTTTCCATTGGGTACAGTGACGTAATACACGTAGGATCAACGATATGCTAACAGTATTGCATGCTATCAAACCAAATGAATGGAACCCACAAGAAGGGAATAGAATACATGATTTTATTCCATCGAAAAAGTGTTCTGTATGTATAATAATTCCCGATATTTCACTCCGATGACGTCATGCCGAATGTTTTCCCGCTGACTAGACGTGCATTGTCAAAATGGCGAACTGTTTCAAAATTAAAATTTTGATTAACTTGCATAAATTTTTTTTGGTGGATGTGTCTATATAATATAAATAACATTATACGATGGTGTGAAGTTATGAAGTTTATCTTCTCATGTTGAAAAATATTTTACTCATTTGGTTCACTCACTCATGAGTGAAGATAAACTTAATATCTTCGTGCAACTGTGTAATATCCTATATATTGAAATCAATTACATTGAGGTTGGATTCATTTATAATGAAATTAACTGTGACTAGACACATGCTGATGCTGGTGATCTTTTACCAAGTAAGGATGTGAAGAGAAAATGTCCTTAACATTGTTTTTTAATATAAAAGTTGGTGTCATTGTGTCAGCTTAGAAGTGACAACAAAGAGCTGTACACGCTGACTTTTCATGTACATTTCAAAAAGGGAGTTGGTCACACTGGCTTTGATAACTACGGCCAAGCCTTTCTCACTTTCATAACTTTTGATGTTCCTGCTGAGCAATGTTTCCCTTGAGCAGTGACCTCTGCCATGGAATTTCCAGGCATAATCCAATGAACACAACAAACAAATGCTCAAAAATTAGGTACAATATAGTAATTTAAAACAATGTTCTTTTCTTTCATTGAGACTGGGTTCAATCCTTGTCCTGAACATTTGTTGAGCAGTAGTTCAAACCAAGACTATATAAATCTGAGCAAAAAGCAAAATCAGTCTTCACACAAAATCACACACTGGCATCTTTTGTTTCTTCTTTTAAAAATAAAAAATTGAACTGAAGTTTTGGTGTGAATAAAAATAATCCTACACCACATCATCAAAATTGCCTGACCATTTATATATATAATCTAGCCACAGGCACAGGCTGGTTCCCATGTCCAACTTCCTCCTGGGGTCTTTGCATGGGAAAGTCAGAAATATTGTTGCACATGGAAAGAAATGAGGAATGAAATATAGAACAAGATGAAGGGAGGATGAGGAAGTTTGAAAGGCCCTGGGGGTGTGAGTGAAAGATAATATGAGTCAGTTTTTAAAAGAGGATATTTTCACACATCAATAAAAATGGTGAAGTAGAGATCACAAAAGTGTGTACTGTATCTGCACTAGACCATAACCATAAGTTTCTGGGTGAGAGACTTCTGGGTAATGTCATTTCATAGTGTCATGTCATCTTTATCAAGACAAGACTTTAAAAAAGGCTTATGAGTGCATGTCTCATCATTGCTAGGAACATCCACAGGGACAGGAAGTGTTGTTGCAAGAAGAAGTGGGAGTTCCCACACAATGTAATATTAACCCTGACCTATGTCAACCACAGAGACTACACGCCTGTCACTTTCGACCAAGTTGAAAGTTACTCTTTGAATGCTAGTCCTCTGTCCAGTTTAATTTTTGGATAGAGAATTAAGCAATACTGGATAGAAACAGGCCCAGGATCAGTTCTGCATACTACACAGAATAGGGGGAAATACACACATACAATATATCTCACTTCATTTTATGACTGATAATGCAACAAATGATGAACACAAAACTAAATTATAATCTCACGGCATTTACTTTTACTTCTAATAAAAACAAAACATATTTTCCTCAAGGAAAGTTTCAATTCTCAGTCTTGCTAGTGGAAGATTTGTGTTGTGAAAGTAAACAGGTTAATTACAGCTTTATAAATCTGAGTATATTGAGTGTAATTAAGATAACAGCGTCCCACAAATCCCAATAAGCTAGTGGGAGAAAAGAACAAGTAACACTGAAGAGTTGTTTCATGATCTATCCATCCATCCATTTTTCATAACTGCTTATCCTGTGCAGGGTCACGGACAAGCTGGAGCCTATCCCAGTTGACTATGGGTGAGAGGCGGGGTACACCCTGGACAAGTCATCAGATCATTGCAGGGCTGACACATAGAGACAAACAACCATTCACACTCACATTCACACCTACGGTCAATTTAGAGCCACCAATTAGCCTAACCTGCATGTCTTTGGACTGTGGGGGAAACTGGAACACCCAGAGGAAACCCACACAGACACAGGGAGAATATGCAAACTCCACACAGAAAGGCCCTCTCTAGGTGGGCCTGTATTCTGTAGGTGTGAATGTGAATGTGAATGTGAATGGTTGTCTGTGTCTATGTGTCAGCCCTGTGATGACCTGGCGACTTGTCCAGGGTGTACCCCGCCTCTCACCCGTAGTCAGCTGGGATAGGCTCCAGTTTGCCTGCAACCCTGTAGAACAGGATAAAGCAGCTAGAGATAATGAGATGAGAAGATATGGGGAAGAGAGGAAGGGGGGAAAGGGGGGGAGAAGTGGGGTTAGGGTAAGTATGTGTGTGTGTGTGTGGTGTGGGGGGGAGAAGCAGGAAAGATATTGCACTTTATATTGCACATTATATTGCACATTGTCCGGTATTGCTTATTGTTAGGCTAGGCTACTGCTCCTTCCCGTCCTCTGTCCTCCTGTTACCCCTCCTCGCCCCCAGAGAGGAGTTGTACAGTCTGATGGCGTGAGGGACAAAGGAGTTTTTGAGTCTGTTCGTCCTGCACTTGGGAAGGAGCATTCTGTCACTGAACAGGCTCCTCTGGTTGCTGATGACGGTGTGCAGAGGGTGACTGGCATCGTCCATGATGTTCAATAGTTTGTCCATAGACCTCTTCTCTGCCACCATCACCAGAGAGTCCAGCTTCATGCTAACCACAGAGCTGGCCCGCCTGATCAGTTTGTCCAGCCTGTATGTGTGCACACCACGGTGTAAAACAAGACACTGGCGACCACAGACTGATAGAACATCCACAGGAGTTTTCTGCAGATGTTAAAGGACCGCAGCCTCCTAAGGAAGTATAGCTTGCTCTGTCCCTTCCTGTGTAAGTGATTGGTGTTGTAAGTCCAGCCCAGCTTGCTGTCCAGCCACAGCCCGAGGTACTTGTAGGAATCCACAGCCTCCACCTCGACTCCCTCAATCAGAACTGGTCGTGACCTTGGTCTGGACCTCCCAAAGTCAATGACCAGCTCCTTGGTCTTTGAGGTGTTGAGCTGCAGATGGTTCCTGTTGCACCACACGACAAAGTCCCTCACCAGGCTCTTCCTCTCTGTTGTCACTGATACACCCAACGATGGCTGTGTCATCGGCAAACTTCTGAATGTGACACAGCTCCGAGTTGTAGCAGAAGTCTGCAGTGTACAGGGTGAAGAGAAGAGGGGCCAGCACCGTGCCCTGGGGTGCTCCGGTGCTGCTAATTACAGTGTCAGACGTGATGTACTTCAGCCTGACGTACTGCGGCCTGTCAGTGAGGTAGCTGGAGATCCAGGTGATCAGGCAGGGGTCCACTCGCATCCCGTTCAGTTTGTCCTGAAGCAGTAGGGGCTGGATGGTGTTGAAGGCACTCGAGAAGTCCAAGAAGAGGATCCTCACTGTGCCATTTCCCTTATCCAGATGCGAATGGGCTTGGTGTAGCAGGTAGAGGATGGCGTCTTCCACATCAACACCTGCCCGGTATGCAAACTGCAGACAGTCTTGGGCATGTTGTACCTGGGGTCTGAGGAGGCTGAGGAAGAGCTGCTCCAATGTCTTCATCAGATGTGAAGTGAGTGCCGGAAGTCGTTCAGCTCGCTGGGCCAATTCTTTTTGGGAACTGGAATGATACATGATGTCTTCCAGAGGGTTGGCACTCTCCCCAGCTGCAGGCTGAGGTTGAAGATGCGTTGGAGTGGTTCACCCAGTTCAGCAGCACAGGTCTTCAGTAGTCGTGGACACACCTTGTCCGGGCCTGCTGCTTTCCTTGGATGAAGCTTCCTCAGTTGGCCTCTGACCTGGTCTGCATTAATGCATAGAGGAGTCTGTATTGAGGTGGGGGAGGAGAGATGGCTGCAGTGAGGGAGAGGGTGGGGGGGACGTGGGCTGGTTGAACCGATTGAAGAAGTCATTCAACTCGTTTGCCCTCTCCACACAGCTAATGTAGCCATTGCAAGGCTAACGTGGCACCGATTTTAAAACACGGCAAAACATAAGCTCATAAGTTATAGTCAATTTCCAGACTAAACTCAGTTTAACAGAGCATGCTGCATGCTTTTTGGTTTTGTAGTGCAGAGTACCTGGCTAACTGCAGGAAGCGGTTAGCTGCACAGCTAATGTAGCCATTGCACGGCTAACGTGGCACCGATTTTAAAACACGGCAAAACATAAGCTCATAAGTTACAGTCAATTTCCAGACTAAACTCAGTTTAACAGAGCATGCTGCATGCTTTTTGGTTTTGTAGTGCAGAGTACCTGGCTAACTGCAGGAAGCGGTTAGCTGCACAGCTAATGTAGCCATTGCAAGGCTAACGTGGCACCAATTTTAAAACATGGCAAAACATAAGCTCATAAGTTACAGTCAATTTCCAGACTAAACTCAGTTTAACAGAGCGATGCTGCATGCTCTTTAGTTTTGTAGCGCAGATTACCTGGCTAACTGCAGGAAGCGGTTAGCTGCACAGCTAATGTAGCCATTGCTAGGCTAACGTGGCACTGATTTTAAAACACGGCAAAACGACCAGTTATACACTTACTTGTTTGGTGTTTGAGGCTGATGCGGCAGGGATGCTTGGCACAGACCCAGGCTTCAGTAACACTTGATGTGCAAAACCTGCCCGGTACTGTCCCAAGTTGTGGAAACATTCATCAGTAAAATGCTTCCGACAAACATACACCGTCTTAGGTAGACTCGACGGCGTATTATTGAAGTAAATAAAATTAAGCCACTGCGTCTTCAGGGGCTCTCCCGTCGGCAGTAAAAACAGACTCCTTTCTGTGTTGTCACATCCATGTACAGCACAACTTCCATGTTTCGCTCGCTTAGGTGGTGCCGTGTTGTTGTGTCCTCTATGGTCTACTCACTACAACTGGGCGGGCAATCCATACGGTGGGTGGGAATCCAGAGGGGGGGCGTGGGGATCATCTCCCTTGCTGACGTCGGCAAGGGAAGAGCTTCTCAACGCGCCGTTTTGACGCGCCATTCTCAAATATTGGGCATAGTTTGGTTTACACATTATGAAATTTCTAGCCACTGGGGTGACTTAAGAAGGTCAGAGGAACTCATTTTAACGTTAACAAACCTCAGAAAGTGAAAATTTCATGCCATGGGACCTTTAAGAGTAAGCCTTAGTAATAGATTTTCTAGAATGAATATGTTTGCTGGTGATTACCATCATCTGGTTATTCTATAGATGACTTCTCATGGCACTAGAAATGTCCGCTAGGATTCATAAACTTCAACTCCTCAGCTATAATCTTGCTTTTTGTTCTGCATAAAATCATCTGCAAGTTAAATAAATATAAATTACATTATTTTAAATGTATTATTTTTTAACCATAAGTCTTTATCTTTGTGCCACAATTATTCGTAATGGCCTAATGTATTACTCCATTTATGTACAAATGATTTTAGTAAATGAGAACTTTCATGTAGCATTTCAGAGTAGTTTCAGTGAAGATATAATCCCTGTCATCATTCTTTCTGTTTCAGTTAAACTATCAGAACTTCCTCTTAATCCGCTATATCTTGTGTGATATAGAAGGTGCATTTTAAAAAAAAGCTGTTGCATTATCAAATGGAATTTTTTTTCGCTGAGTCACCAGGGCATGCACTATGTTCTTTTTTTATGCAAAAGCTATGGCTATGTTGTTGAGTTTAAGGGAAACACACCACTAAAAAAGGACCTTCTAACTTCAGCTAGTGTGATTTACATATAGCAGTGCAGTCATATAACACGTGTGTGTGTGTGTGTGTGTGTGTGTGTGTGTGTGTGTGTGTGTGTGTGTGTGTGAGAGTGAAAATGTGTGTGCTATCAAACAAGAAAAGCAGCCATTCACTGAAATGGCTGATGGATCCATGAACACTGAACACCTTTATTATTTTGTAAAGGGAAATTTGACTAAAGTTAACCATAACATGGAATGTCACAGTGTTATTTGTATATTTTGACTATATTTATGTATATTTGTATATATGTCCTGGAGGATATAATCATATCATCATGAAAAATGCTGCCCGGGTGTAAACATAAAATGCTTATAGAGATTTAAAAAAAAAAAAAAGGTTGTTAAATAATATAAAAATACAAAAGTGCTATGCATTTCAAAATGAATGTACTTTATCACTTTTCCGAACAGTGCAATTCCCTTGAAAAAGTTCCCTTGAATGGTTTGTGTGGTAGCAATAATGTTAAAATAGGTCCTTTATTTACAATGAGTTGCCAGTTTAATGAGTACACATTTACATAAAATGTACATTCCAGTTAGCCAAATGTGACAGTGGAAGACCACCAGTGAGTTTTCCTCTGGATCTAGTAGTTTGGACTTTCCATGTGTTTGTTTCCTTTCCATATAATAAAGTCAACATCTACGTCATACTTGTCCTCTGGGCATTTTTATCAAACCAAGCGAACAAGGTGTCCTCCACTTACAGTAGTTGTTGCTTAGTTGTCCCTGCACTATCTTGCTTGTATTTTAACCAAAAAGCTTAAACATAGTTTTCTCAGACTGTAGAATTGTGTTTTTGATGGTCTGAGAGCCCTTTAGGTAACTTTTGGCAAACTTCAAGCAAGGAGCCTGGTGTCTTTTATTGTTGAGTGGCTTCTGTGTGGCCCCGTTACCAGACAGGCCTTCAGTGGAGCACTGGAGAGATGGCTGTCCTTTGGGAATGTTTGCGTTGTTAGTCACCTTTCTGATTAAAATACTCAGTTTGGCTAAGCATCCAGCTCTAGGAAAAGTCTCAGGGGACAATTGACAATCCCTTTGACCTCACAGCTTTTTTTCTTTCTTTCTTTCTTTTTTTCTCTGAGGCTTTATATAGACAGCTGTGCCTTTTCAAATCCTGTCCTATCTGAACATGCTACATATGAACTTTAATCAGGTCGAAGAAGCATGATCAAGGATGGTAAATAGAAATCTGGTGTATCTGAGCTCAATTCGAGTATCACTGTAATGGGTCGAAATAGGTTTTTAAATTTATCGCAGACACC
Organism: Neoarius graeffei; assembly: GCF_027579695.1. Taxonomy (NCBI): domain Eukaryota; kingdom Metazoa; phylum Chordata; class Actinopteri; order Siluriformes; family Ariidae; genus Neoarius; species Neoarius graeffei. The sequence continues at coordinate 32,131,140 of NC_083586.1, forward strand.
TGAGATGTGGAGTCTGTTTACAGTCCACATAACCTTCCCTATCTTCTGATAAGTTAATCATTAATCATGACTTAACCAAGTAACCATTAATCTACTCCAAATGGCCAGCCTTTGTATTAGTAAATGTGCTGCTAGTATCTTTTGAATTAAAAGCTGGAAAATGTAGACTCGAGCTTGAAACATTGAGGCATCTCAGTTAGGGCATTTCATAATGTAAAGAATTATCCATAATACGGTAAGAACATACATAACTAAGGTTTGATTTAACTTTTAGACTTATTGTTCTGCTGCAAGATCCAGTGATGACCCAATTTTAGTTTCCTGGCAGAGGCAGACAAATTTTGATCTAAAATGTCCTGGTATTTCATGGAGTCCATGATGCCATGTACCCTAACAAGGTTTCCAGGACCTTTGGAGGAAAAACAGCCCCAAAACATCACTGAACTTCCACCATATTTTACAGTTGGGATCAGGTTCTTTTCATTATAGCCATCCTTCTTTTTACACCAAACCCATCTTGAGTGTTTATTGCCAAAAAGCTCCAAGAAAAGTCTTGCTTTTGGCAGACCTTCCAAATAATCTGTTGGCATGGAAGTGGCATCTGTTGGTGGTTTTGGAGACTTGGAAACCCCAAAGTTTTTACTTTTTCTTGTAATTCACCAACAGTGATCCTTGGGGGATTTTCCCCCCTTCTTACCCAGTTGGTGCCCATGTTTTCAGTATTGTCCTAAGAGTAGACATGGACAGTTTCATGCGAGTAGGTATTTTTTTAGAACCATTCCCTGACTAACGAAGGTCAACACACTTCTCCTTCATTTGGCTTATGTGTTATCTTTCCCATGCTGGTGGATGACTAAGAAAATTTGGCCTCTGTGTCACCTCATATCTGCTCCCCAGTTAATCAGGAAGTCATGGATTACAGCTTGAAAGTTCCTACACACTCCAATCAACTCACAAATGAACAGTTTAAATGGGAAACATGCTTCAGTTACATTGTGTTCATTATAATTTCCAGAGGTGCCAATAACAGTGGTACATGTGTTTTTGTTGAAAATAATTATTTCTTGATGAGGGATTTGTTTTTTCTCTGTATAAATGTATTTCAATTGGACTTTTCCCATTTTTTCAGTGTCCGATGAAGTGACTTTACAAAGAGGTGGGTTTTTTAAAAAAACACTTTTTTTACTAATCTTTAAAGAAACAACGAGGGACTTTTACGTCAGGTTATGACTGAGGCAGGCACTGCATGATGCTGATAATCAAAGTGGGAATTCATTTCCAACTGTAAATGTACCTTTTAAGAGTGTTGTTTTTCCAGAAGTAGACTGGAAAGAAAACCTTCCAATGGAGGTAAACAGGATTTAAAATGCTAGAATGTTACATCTGATTGCGATACATGCAAAAGAGAAACATTTCAGCTCAGGAAAGCCTGTACTTTTCAGAACTGCATATAGTATAAAATGACTATGTGAAGGGTTTTTCCAGGCCTGGATATATGTTATAAGGGGGAGCAGAAACTGAATATACATTTGCTGGCAATTCCCTCCCACCCCCATCCCTGCTTCATTTTATAGTTATAGGGTTAAAATAACCATGTATTCCTTGCAGGATTTTCTTTTGTGTCTACTGTGTGGGATGAAACTACATCCACGCAAATGACAATTCATACAGATATTTGGCAATACAAGTGTGATCTTACATAAGGAAACCCTTTTAACAATGCCCTGTACTGCCTTACAGTCTAGTCGCAGGCATTCATTTGAGTAACAAAAAAGACCCCCGGAGGATGGAGGATCATGAGATCAGAGGGCATTTAATGCAGTAGTGGCTTTGTGAAATGGTCACTTCAAGCTTTTAATGATCTTGTCTCAAATTTTTCCCAAGGACTGAAAAGCAAATAAACTCCCTTGTCAGAAACTTTATCGCACTCTATTTACAACCTCTGTTATGAGTACCTTTTATTTATACAGTAGTAGCTATTATTTGGTGTCCAATTTCCTCCATCTGGTCTTTGTGAAAAGAGGGATGCTGACCTTTAGAGTAAGCTGAAACTTGTTGTGCAAGACATTTTATACTGTAAAATTTCTAGATGGGCTTTTTTTGGATGCTTATTTCAGCAATTTATTTATTTATTTATTTATTTATAGCTTATATGTGTATGATGGGGGTGGCATGGTGGTGTAGTGGTTAACACTGTTGCCTCACAGCAATAAGGCCCTGGGTTTGAGCCCAGCAGCCGACGAGGGCCTTTCTGTGTGGAGTTTGCATGTTCTCTCCGTGTCTGCGTGGGTTTCCTCCGGGTGCTCCGGTTTCCCCCACAGTCCAAAGACATGCAGGTTACGTTAATTGGTGGCTCTAAATTGACTGTAGGTGTGAATGTGAATGGTTGTTTGTCAGTGTGTCAGCCCTGCGACAACCTGGCGGCATGTCCAGGGAGTGCCCCGCCTTTCACCCATAGTCGGCTGGGATAGGCTCCAGCTTGCCTACGACCCTGTAGAACAGGATAAAGCGGCTACAGATAATGGATGGATGTGTATGATGGTTGTAGCGGTTCTTGTATAAGGGTGGAGCACAGAAGACGGCAGGACAGAGTTCAGGTTGATACAGCGTTTTATTGCTACACTTTTCAGCGAACAATTACTGTGAAATTTACAGACACACACACACACAATCGGCGTCTGGTTCGGGGAAGAGCTCCTCTGCTCTCGCTCTCCCTCCTTAAGTAGGGCGTGGTCACTGGGAAGACACACACAAACATGTTAATTGACATCAGGTGTAGTGATTCTGCCACTTACCTTCCCTGACTCCGCCCTCCTGTCACAGACCAGCGCTTGACCACACCCCCGCTGCCACATACCCCCACCACCCGACTCAGGCCAGGCAGCCGTCCGGCCTGCAGCCGACTCCCCCCCCCCTTGACGGGAGAGGAAGTCCGCCACGACCATCTGCGCCTCCGGCCTGTGGACCACCTTGAAATTAAAGGGCTGGAGTGCCAGATACCAACGGGTGATCCGCGCGTTGGCATCATTCATGCGGTGGAGCCACTGGGGCTCACTCACCTGAAGGGGGGGAGAGACAGACACAGAAGGGAGAAACGGGAGGGCACCGCGGGTGTGGCGGGCCGGCTGGGGTGGCGCCGGCCCCCGCCTCCGCGGTGGGGGAATGGAACGAGGACGGGACACAGGAGGAGGGGGAGAGAGAGAGAGAGAGAAGAGGAGAGAAGAGAAGAGGCTGTCTGCTGTCCTGCCGCCGGGACAGCCGCCAAATGGTCCTCCGCCAGCTCGATGGCCTGATCCAGCGACACCGGGTGGTGGCACTGGACCCACTCCGCGGTTCCTGTTGGCAAGCGCGCGATGAACTGCTCCAGTACTACCTGGTCGATGATCCCCTCGGCGTCGCGGTTGTCGGCCCTCAGCCACCGCCAGCAGGCGTCCCGGAGTTGCTGGCCAAACGCGAATGACTGGCTGACTTCCTCCAAGCGCAAAGCGCGGAAGCGCTGGCGCTGCTGTTCGGGGGTGCGCCCCACACGCTGGAGGACAGCCCGGCGAAGGTCTGCGTAGGCCAGCCGGCGGTCGGCGGGGAGCTGTAGCGCGGCCAGCAGCGCCTCCCCCGTTAGCAGGGGGAGGAGGCGCGCCGTGCGTTGATCCATCGGCCACCCCGAGGTCTCCGCGACTTGCTCAAAGAGTGTGATGAAAGCCTCGGGGTCATCCTGCGGGCCCATCTTTGTCAGGGTGAGGGGGGACGGGCCCGCGGTGGGAGCATTGGTAGACCCTGCTGACGCGAGGAGGTGCCGGAACGCCTGTCGATCCTCTTGCTGGGCCAACACCAGGGCCTCGAGTCGCTGCTCCTGCTCCTTGCGGAGCGTGACTAGCGCCTGGTGCTGGCTTTGCTGGGCCGTGGCGAGGGCGTAGACCAGGTCGGCGAACGGAGAAGACTCCATGGGGCTGTTCGGCGTCTGCACTCCAGGTCCCTGGTTTCGGCACCACTGTAGTGGTTCTTGTATAAGGGTGGAGCACAGAAGACGGCAGGACAGAGTTCAGGTTGATACAGCATTTTATTGCTACACTTTTCAGCAAACAATTACTGAGAAATTTACAGACACACACACACAATTGGCGTCTGGTTCGGGGAAGAGCTCCTCTGCTCTCGCTCTCCCTCCTTAAGTAGGGCGCGGTCACTGGGAAGACACACACAAACACAGGTTAATTGACATCAGGTGTAGTGATTCTGCCACTTACCTTCCCTGACTCCGCCCTCCTGTCACAGACCGGTGCTTGACCACGCCCCCGCTGCCACAATGGTTTAATGGTTCTGTAACGTACTGGCAGGACGTGTTAATTAAATGTTTATTATTATAAGTTAATTACACTTTGATTGTTGTGAAAAGTTGTTTGAATCCATATCTGGAAATAGTATACCAAAGAATACAGATTAATCTCCTCTAGTGCAATTTTGCAGTGAAATGTAATGAATTCCATTCAAATTAAACAACATTCAACATGGTTCACATAATGAGTTTTATGGAGGGTGTATCCATCCCATCCATCCATTATCTGTAGCCGCTTATCCTGTTCTACAGGGTTGCAGGCAAGCTGGAGCCTATCCCAGCTGACTATGGGCGAGAGGCGGGGTACACCCTGGACAAGTCACCAGGTTATTGCAGGGTTGACACATAGACAAACAACCATTCACACTCACATTCACACCTATGGTCAATTTAGAGCCACCAATTAGCCTAACCTGCATGTCTTTGGACTGTGGGGGAAACCGGAGCACCCAGAGGAAACCCACACAGACACGGGGAGAACATGCAAACTCCACACAGAAAGGCCACTGGGCTCGAACCCAGGACCTTCTTGCTGTGAGGCGACAGTGCTGACCACTACACTACACGCCCATGGAGGGTGTAGCTAAATACATATTTAACCTTTCCAGGTGGAACAAAAGCCATTTGCCAAACCCTACTATGATGTTAGTTATATATATACACACAAAAGATTATTGATTGATAAACAAAACCAAGTTTCCCATAACCTAGTTAAATATTACATTCAGTAATACATTACATAAAGGATAAGATTAACTGCAGTAATTAAATTATCATCAATTAACTGGAATAACAGATTTACACTCACCAGTCACTTAAAGGATATGGGACATGGATTTTTTTCTGGGTATAATTATGTATAAAGGACATAAGAAATGGCATCTAAATCACTGCAGGGCATCAAAAATGTGAAAATCATCACATTATTCAACTTTTTTATACATCAGCGTAAAACAATGATTCGTTAATTAGCTAAGCGGTCACGTGACCCATGACATCACAAAAACTTTTCAAGGAGCCAGCGCTTGGGTATCTAATGTAAACAGGTTACATTAGATACATTAGCGCTTGGGTATCTAATGTAAACAGGTGACATTCCCGATGTTTCACAGAGATGTGAAGTTAGACCCTATCAGTTCGAACCGATAGCTGGAAATTCACATGAACATAGATCTTGTCTTTACTCTGACGGGTCAGATGATTCTGAGAGTGAGAGTTCATTCAATCCCCATGAAACTGAAAGCGGTCGGCTCAATAACACTTCCTGGTAAGTTAAAAACAATTCTGCTCAAAGGCTAATGATCTGTTGAAAGAAGTATTATTTTTGTATCATACACTGAAAGTTCATCATAGATCTAGCTAAAGTCCGTTGCAAGCTAGTTTTTTTTTGCTGATATTTTTCGAGATTGATTGAGATACAATGCTTCCAGAGTCCGAGATGAAAACATTCAAAATGGCGAAACGAGTCAGAATTATGATAATCAATAATTGATACACCCAAAATTATAATACTAATCCTTACCGCATGAGGCCCATGGTAAAACCACACTTCCAGGAGGGGCTGCCGTCTGCCTCCCAAGCCAGCTGAGAGTGCTCCTCGTCGGGCACGGCCAGGCGGGCGAATGCCCTGGTCCATCCGCCCTGTCTAAAAAATAATGGTACAACTCCGAGTGAAGGTATCAATGTGCTGTCGAAGCGCGCAGAAGGTGTTAGTACGCCTGTCATTATAGTGCGGACTTTCCATAGCATAGAAAATCGCTACGTTTCAATTTGTGTAACTGAACTTTGTTTCATGTCACTGGTCATATAAACTTATGTAAACAGGAAAAACGTGGAAGAGTTTGGTCGCATCTAACTACAGCCCCAAAAAATACCATTGGCCATGCTGAGCCTAGCTACATTGCTAACAGGAGTAACAGCGTGTCTGACTGACTGGGAGGTCGCAATACACCATGATGTTCAATGTACGTTAAACACTAAAAACGAAACAATTTTCTTGTCATCCAAGACACAAAAACTATTTTGTCGCATTCGTCATCATCACGATTCACACTTCTCCATATTCATCTACCCGCTTGTGCTGTACCCGAAAGTTTTTGTGACGTATGATCACGTGACAGCGGCTCTTCCGGTTGTAAAATATGCATATCGGAGCTCGAGCAGAAATGCCATATAATCATCACGAATATAACGATTTTGCTGAATTTAATAGATAATTTTGTATTTGTTGATGCAATTATTTCATATTTTTAATGGAAAGAAACTGATATAGCGTGCATTTATGTTTCATGTCCCATGTCCTTTAAGTAGGAACTTGTTAATGATTCTAAGATTCCTGTTCTTGACTGGCAGGACTGGAACCCAATGTGGTCTTCTGCTGTTGGATGCTGAAATGCTTTTCTGTTCACCACAGCTGTAAAGAGTGATTATATGAGTTACTATATCCTTCCTGGCAGCTCGAACCAATCTGTCAATTTTCCTCTAAGATGTTCCCACCCACAGAACTGTCGCTCACTCATTGTTTTTTTGTTTTTCACACCATTCTGTGTAAACTCTAAAGACTGTTATGTGTGAAAACCCCAGGACATCAGCAGTTTCTGAAATACTCAAACCAGTCCATCTGGCACCAACACTCATGCCACAGTGAAAGAAAGTCACACTTTGAGATCACAATTTTTCCTGTTCTGATGTTTGAAGTGAGCATTATCTGAAGCTCTTGATTTGTATCGGCATGATTTTATGCATTGTGCTGCTGTCAAGGGATCGGCTGATTAGAGAACTGCGTCAAACGGTAGGTGGATGGGTGTTCCTAATAAAGTGGCCGGGCAGTGCTTTGTTTACAGATTCTCAATTCAGTGGTGGTGTTCATTTTATGTCTTCTTCATTCTGTACCAGTAAGAAAGGACCTTTTTTTTTTCGAGAACTATTCTGAGCAGTCAGAAACCACGTGGTATGACCGCCACAGAGCCCTGATCTTAATGTCATGAGACATCATCTCTGGGACTTGCACTTGCATTCAAAAACAAACGTTTGCAGATAAATTGTGGCACATTCTTTACCGTGTTTCCTTATCAACCTGCACAACAGTGTCACAAGGAGAACAGATTCGATTTAAAAGTGCTCAAAACAAATAATGAAGATCCCTTTATTAATATAATCATAAATTAAAACATTTTACATAGTATTGTAGCTGTAATATATAAAATACAGTGAAAGATACCAAACTACATATAAAACAATACGGCGTATTGCGTATCGGAAAGTCAAATCAAATCAAATCAAATCAAGTTTATTTGTATAGCGCTTTTAACAATAAACATTGTCGCAAAGCAGCTTTACAGAATTTGAACGACTTAAAACATGAGCTAATTTTATCCCTAATCTGTCCCCAATGAGCAAGCCTGTGGCGACGGTGGCAAGGAAAAACTCCCTCAGACGACATGAGGAAGAAACCTCGAGAGGAACCAGACTCAAAAGGGAACCCATTCTCATTTGGGCAACAACAGACAGCCTGACTATAATATTAACAGTTTTAACAGGTATAACCCTCAACTGTCCTCATGGGGCCGTCCTTCACAGGAGTGGGGCGATAAAACTCCGACCAGACACAGGGCACCAGGATGGATCAAGCAGGTCCGAGGGGCAGAAGAGGCCAGCATCTCAATCCCAGGATCAACATGTAACTCAGAGGGACAGATTGGGGGGGGAAATAAATTCCCTTTACAGGAACAAAAATGACCTCCAAACATATTTCACCTTAATATACATTTAGGTCCTAATATCTTTTTTATCCTTCACCCAAGAATAAAAGAGCTGTTTTGAATCATGCAAATCTGATTATATAATGAGCTGCTCACATGTTCCAGTTCAACATAGTTTACCTCATGTACTCATGGGGCATGTTGGGCATCCAGAAGTGCTTGTGGTATCTTTTTAGATCATGAAAACATTTTAATAAAAGGAGGAGGAAGTTGGCACAGAGCTGAAGTCTGCTGACTTGAACGATGATACTCGGCAATGGTTAGGTGTGATGACTGATGAACATGACCTTGTTTAACCTGTTTTTTTATATTCAGTTTATCTTCACACTCTCTCAAAAATGGGTTTATTAAAACTAAACAACAACAAAAAAAGCTAACACGCATAACTGTATACTCATGAACTCAATCTGGAGTCATTACGGGTCTTTTTGTTGTTCCTCTGGGTTAATGATTAAAGCAGCGGTTCTCAAATGCCGCTTTTCCACTACAAACGCGGCTGAGTCGGGCTGAGCCGTGCCGTGCTGAGTCGGGCTGAGTCGAGCTGAGTGGGGCTATTGAAGTTGCATTTCGACTACAACCGCGCTGAACCGTGCTGGCTGGAAGTGGGTGGACACATTGGGTGCAGTTAGCGAAAGTGGGTGGACGTCACGTGATGTCGTTAAGCAGCGCAAACAGTGACATCAGTGAGCTTTTAAGCGGTAGTCTCACGACCCGAATAGTAAACAATAAACATGGAGGACATGGAGTCGTTAGTGTTGCTGGTCTTGGTGCTGTGGCTTGTTGTCACCGACAACGCCAACAGATACTGGCAAGAGCGTATAGATGAGGCGAGGCGCATAAGGCTTCAGAAATTCTCGTAATTCGTAATTATTCTTCTTCCGGGTTTACGGTGTTTACAGATCCCAGCGTGCTCGCGGGGCGTGTGTGGGCATGTGAGGACACTCCTCCTCACCAATCAGTGCACAGGGGAGTGTCTGCTCACGCCCCCAGCCTCACTCAGCTCGGTTTGGCTCGCTTCAGCCCCACTCCAAAACTGTGTGAGTTTTAGGGGCTAAGCAGGGCTGAAGCGAGCCGAGTCGTGCTGTTCTTTGGTAGACGAAACGCGAGCCGTGTCGGGCTGAAGTGAGCTGAAGCGAGCTGAAGTGAGCTGAAAAAGGGTAGTGGAAAAGGGCCAAAAGTGGGGTCCAGGAGACATAGCCAGGGGTCTAGTTTTATATTGTTACAGTGCTGGAAATCACCAGTCAGCTCTGTTTTAAACTTATGATTGAGGTATTATAGTCTTTAGCTGACTTTATTGTTCATGTGAATTAAATCGGTTTAATGCAAAAACTCAACAGCCTAAAAAAAAAAAAAGTTAGCCTATACATAATGTTAAGTTTGAGAGTAATATGTTTGGTCAGTGGAATGTACAGGAATTTAAAAAAAAATTCCAAATTGTATTCTAAAATAAATCGCACTTCATTTCACAACTAAAGGGTCAGACAATTTGAGAAACTCTCTATTAAAGATTTTTTTTTTTTTGGAAAGCTATAAACCCTTAAGGATGCAAAGAACTCTTACAGCATTCTTTCTTCAAAGAGTGTACTGTATATCTGACCTAGCCTAGTTCTACATCTTTCATTGCAGTGATTCTGTTCTAATAAATGAAACCAGTATACACATCATAACTAATGACACGGGGTTTGCATAATTAGTTCTTTATTTAAAATTCCCATCACAAACATGACTTATACATGGAGAGGAAAACCCTTTGTCTATTAGACATACAGTACTTTGCAACCCCATCACCAGTATAATCAAGACATTTAGGTTATTTATACACACATACATATTATATATATAAATAAGTCAGTCATACACACACAAATGTAAGAGAAATGTAACCCTTAACACTCGTGACACAGCATACCAAAGAGCTCAAAAGTACAAAGATCATATGATAAAGGCGGCCACAATTATAGCATAGATAAGGTACTCATAAATGCCTTGAGCGTTGTGTGTTGACCATTATTCATGCATTTTACACACAAAGCTGTGTTTAAACAAGCGCCTGCAAATTTCAAGGTCAACATGCTAAAAGGTATTTTAGCTCACGCTATTTCTTAGGATCAGAGAACATTAGAAAAACAGGGAAGCTAGCACAGAGTTGATGGCTAGGCAATGGTTAATCTACGTACTCTGATTACAGGGAAATAGAGTTCATGGTTAAGAAATTATATCATGAGAAACTCTGGAGATATATATCATAAGTATGGGAATAAAGCAAACAATAAAAAAAGTTTATTACAACATTCTAAAAGTTTAATCAAACAAACCTCAGTGGTTTATGTATGTTCTCAGTGTATTATGAAGTTATTTACATCATGAAGTGCCTTAACAATATATATCACAATATATTCAAATCAACAATATAATGCAAACCAAACCTTTACTCACAAGAGCCCAGAGATGATAATTGTAATTTTCATGAAGTCTTGATTTTTTTTCCTTCTTAAAAAAAAAAAAAAAGTCTTAATTTCTAATTAAAGCTTGTACCATGTACTCTGGGCTCACCTTCCTTTTCTCTTCTACTACACAGTAGTGAACAATGTTAAGTTTGTTTCATAGAAACAACTGACATCTGCCTTATACCAGCAAATGAGACTGTACACAGGTTGGACTGCCTAACTGACAGTGTTTCTGAAGGACGGAGATCGGGCGAGAATGGTCTTACTACAGCACGCAGGAGCGGACTTGCGGACCACGGCCTTTCAGGATCCTTCTCACCTGAAGGAAATTTAAAAAAAAAAATAAATAAAGAAATAATTGTCAGAATAACTGTAATAAGTGCTCCCATGCAAAATCATTCATTACAAGCTAAAATTCCATTATCTGAATGGAGATCAATTGTATTTTGCCAACACCATCGATCGTGGCTTGTATCTGATGCTCACCTGATCTCCGACAGACCCCTCAGTTACGAGCTGAATGGGCTGCTCGTTCTCCAGGTTCTTGGCGCTTGGATCAGCTCCCCTTCTCATCAGCAGCTGTACGGCGTGTGCCTGCGCTTGACGGCCATTTTGTGCAGCAGCCATGTGCAGTGCCGTGTTGCCATTATATGCCTGAGCAGGACACACTTGCTTTTAATTTACAAGCTTTCCACAACACATTTAGGCCAAAAGACACAATATGGCTGAACAAGTATCTTATTACTTGATTCACTGTCATCAGCAGCGTTAAGTACAACATAGCTAATGCTAAACCAAGTACTCAGATTGTCTTTTTTTTTTTGGGGGGGGGGGGGGGGGGGTTTGTCAGGTCTCTTCCCACCTCCCAAAAACATGTACAACTATCACGATAATAGTGTCTCACCTTGGCATTGATCACAGAAAGAGAGTCCGGCTGGTCTAGGAAAAGACGCAAAAGCTCAACATTGGCTTCCTCGGCAGCCATGTGCAGGGCAGTGCGTCCACTTTTGCGATCCTGAAAGAATCAAAAGCATGAAGATCTAGTACAGGACAGGATTTTTTTCCCCCCACTATAACATAGCACTAAAATGGCAGCACTTACCTTTGTACTATAAGAGGCCCCCATAAACAGAAGAGTGTTGATACATTCACCAAGCAGCTTCCTCTTCTGCATCAGAGTTGCCGCTTGCGGAGACTGAGGTGACGCCATACGGCTCAGATCCTGCACCACTGCATTGTGGGTCAGGACAGCTATGTGTAGAGCAGTAAGACCTAAAACAGAGGAGAAAAAAAAAATGAAGACTTGCATACTGAGAGTGAATAAGAATGAAAATTGAATGTAGATTTGAGTCTATAAAGGACATAATGTCTATCTTGGAAATTGTATCACAATCATTATTATATTATTATCATCATCATCAACATTTCAAAACATGCTGCATTGTATTGTGAAGACTATTATGGAAATACAAATGTAAGATAATCGAAAGGTCTGAAATTAATATGCTCATAAGTAGATATATGATATATTTAACAGTTATTCCATGAAATTGAGTCGTATATGAGCTGATAGCTGACGAGACACGTAGCGCCGAGTTGGCTATAAGTCATGTACGACGAGATTGAGTTGAATAACTGTTTTATTCCATCCTCATTCACTGGATTTTGAGAAACAGAGCATTTTTATTTTTTGCAAATTCGATGAATAAAAACTTTATACAAAACGTCCGACAAAATCATTTCCGCTTAGAATGTAAACAAATCGGCTGAAATGACAGGAGCAATTTGTGAAAAATGCAATAATAATAATTCTTGAAAAAAAAAAAAAAGATACGTTCTTACCATCAAATACATTTTTTTTTTGCTTTTTTGCATTTTGTTTTCAAGTAGAGTTTATTTTGTCCTTGGTTGGTTCAGCAACACGCTCCGCCATTTTGTTTTTCTCTACTCACGGTATATGAGCTGATAGCCTAGTAGTAGAGTAGCCAATCAGAGCACACGATTGCTCATATCCAGTGAATGTGGATAGAATAATTGTCATCGTAGAATTCATAGTAAATTTTATTTCATAATGCTCAAGGAGGTAGTTAGTTCTAGCTCGCCATGTTCATCGGCTTTATACACAAACATTTTTTTTTCCCCAATTATGATTGTGTCAAAGGGGAAAAAGTGATACTCACCGTCATAATTAACTGCCTCGATGTTCACCTTCAGGCCATTATTCTGCATAGCTTTATGGATAGCCTGCATGGACATACAAATTAATGGATTATTTAAAAAATTTGTTTTGGTAACTATGATAAGTTACATAAGCTGTGTTGTAGGCAAAATCAAGGCAGATTAACAGGGCAGCTTAGTATTTACTTGGCACCTTGCACAGGAAAACTCCCACTGCTGTTTTTTTTTTTTTTTGCAAACAAACGAAGCATTAAGGATTACGATCATGTCTCTGTACCAAGTTCAGTTAATGGTTGACAGCACTGTGGAGATGTTTGTCTGTACATGAGCTTCATAAAAAAAATAAAAATAAAAAAAAAATAAAAAAAAGAGAGAGGTGTTCTGCAACCGGTTTTGCAGGATCAGGGGAATTTTGGACTGCTTTTTCTTCTGCTTGTTTAAGGAAATAAACACAAGGTTAAACAACTTCCTTCTGGTAACAACAATTCAAGCTACCTCTCAACCACTCATGGGTGGAGAAAAAAAAAAAGTGAATTCTGACAAGGCCAAGACAAAAATAAAATTTTAATGATTAGAGATGAATTTATTAATAGTTTAATTAGTTCAAGCTGCTTCAGGCAAGTTGGTAAAACTTTACTGTGTTTATGTAAAATGTTTCAGGTGGACCAGTCGAAGCTATATTTCTAAGCTGACACTTTTAGTGTGTTTTGGTGTTGGACTTTCTACCCAGTTTATGCCTGAAGATAACAGGAAGAAGTACCGGGCTACATGAAATATAATAGCTCAGAGGGGCAGAAAGTAAACTGTAATTATCAAATGCTTCGTTAAACTTAATGCGTCATAAAAATGCTGCATGTCAGAATGCGGTTCAATCCTTCAAAACGTTATGGATTAATGACCGCACATCTCAAAGTGTGTGAGTCCACTACAGATTACCAGCGTCACATTTTCTTATCGGTTAATGAATGTTGTGGAAAGTTTGTGAAACAAGTTACTTCCTGTTATCGCTTACATCATAGCAACTATTTAAAAAAATGTTCATCAGCTTCTCTTTTTTTCCTCTCTTGAAATGAAAAAAAAAAAAAAGCACAGCTTGTCATGTTACTGAATTTAAAACAGCACAAAGTAGGGCCAGAATCTAAGCTAACATTTTTTTATTTAAATATAGTGAGTATATTTTTAGATAGTATCTACCGGTATATGAAAATATAGTGCTGAGTGTTTTCGTGTTTATGACTGAAAATAAAAATCATTCACATATGACATGTGGGCGGCACAGTGGTGTAGTGGTTAGCACTGTCGCCTCACAGCAAGAAGGTCCGGGTTCGAGCCCCATGGCCGGCGAGGGCCTTTCTGTGTGGAGTTTGCATGTTCTCCCCGTGTCTGCGTGGGTTTCCTCCGGGTGCTCCGGTTTCCCCCACAGTCCAAAGACATGCAGGTTAGGTTAACTGGTGACTAAATTGACGGTAGGTGTGAATGTGAGTGTGAATGGTTGTCTGTGTCTATGTGTCAGCCCTGTGATGACCTGGCGACTTGTCCAGGGTGTACCCCGCCTTTCGCCCGTAGTCAGCTGGGATAGGCTCCAGCTTGCCTGCGACCCTGTAGAACAGGATAAAGCGGCTACAGATAATGAGATGAGATATGACATGAAAGAGGGAGAACTCCAGATTGACATGAATGTTTCCATAAATGTTAAACATCTTCTTACAGAAAACAGTACCATATCAACAATTACACACTTTTCTTTGTTCCATAAGACCCTGTTTGTTCATTAATTTATTTTTCAGACTTAGATTATGTGGCGTGTCTGTAATACCTGTCTGTATGTTTTCAAACAGAGATGTTGATCATGTTGTCAGAGACACTTGAGAAAGTTTGTACGTTTGTTTGGTCTTGTTTGATTAAGTCATTTTTGATGAGGTGAATTTATTCAAGGTTTGCCAGGTAACTTATTTGAAAATAAACTTTGTACTGGTTTTAGCCAAAAACATCTACGTGTGTTATAGTGTTAAGGGCGTATCTGTGGGTGTTCACACTAAACTGAAACGAGTGAAGAAATGTTTTAAGAAAATGACTCAGCTAAAATCATGACTCGCTTATTATAAAGGGTGGATGGGATCCACACTTAGGGTGGGACAGAGCGTACCTGCAGAATCAGAGTGTGTCCCTTTTCCGCACACACGTGAAGGGGGGAGCGGCCCCAGCTGTCCACAGTGTTTACTAAGGCTCCCAGTGAAAGGAGGTCTTGTGCAATGAGATGTTGGTTGGCTGCCACACTTACTTGGAATGCACTCTGGAGAAAAAAAAATAATAATAATAATAAAATATTAGCATCAGACCTGACCAAGCCCTTTTCCTGTTTAACCTGCATTTACGTCAGACAAAATAAGGTGTGGGAAGGATTGGCATTTTGATGATGCCTTTACAATCACACTTCTCATACTAGGAGGGATTTATGCGAAACTGAATACATACCTGGTTGTTATGCTCTTTGACGTCGATCATACCAATATCATACATTTTTCTGGCAAGCACGTAAGCCAGGGCTCGTCTACCCTGGGCCACTGCAATGTGAAGGAATCTACCAAACGAACAGGACTGTCAAATATCAGCAAACAAACACTGACTCACAAAACTTTGTTTGGTAAATTAGTTCTCATTTCTTTTGGACACACACAAGAATGCTTGGTTGTGTTTGGTAGCGTTTCAAACGGAGTCGGTTACCAAAAAAATGTTAACTCTTATGTTAAAAAAAAAAAGCTCATAAAATTGACATATATCCACCTCACCTAGACATACTTTGCAGATTTTTGTAGATATTGATATTGGGTCAGTAATAATATTTCCCCCTCTAGGCTCATTCCAACTGATATTACTTAAAATACATAATCTAGTTTGAAATTATACATATACATTTTTTCACTCCCCAGATTTTCAGTTCTGCCCTCAAACTTGAACTCCACAACTTACGTATCTCCATCTCCATCTTTCATAATGAGATCCAGGGGGCTCAAACCAGCCACTTTCTCCTCCTCTTGTTGGATCTGCCACTGGAAAAAGGACATCGGAGGAGCAGTAGTCCCACAGGGTCCAAATCCATTCTGTGGGCTTAGGCTCTGGAATGGAGATGTGTATGGGCTCTCTGTAACCTGAGCAGTTTGGCAGTTGCTATAAAGTGGGCTAGATGTGGTAGCGTAGACGCTAGGTAGTGTTTCTTGTGTGGCTTGAGGTAGAGGGCAGATTGATATCGGACTGTCCTGCACCTTCACCGACTCAATCAACAGCCCAGTGTTGCTGAAGATGTCACCAAGTCCCTCACAGATGTTTTGCTCTTTCAGGATGTCCTCAGTTGAAAGATATGCAGACTAGGACAAACAGCAAAACACTACATTACAGACAATAAACAGTTATATCATTTTCAGATCTCACAAAAACATAAGTTGTTAAATGAAATTAATGTTTTGACATGCGCCATTATATTAGGATGAGTAGTGTTTAAAGGTAATCAGGTTGAGATGATTACCAGGATGTTGTTGTATTCTGTAGCGGGTCTTTTAGTGACACAATGAGGCGAAGGACTCTCAGCGGCTCTTTTTCCATTCTGAAGCAAAGTAGTTATGGCTAAAAATAAATAAATAAATAAATAAATCACAGTCACCATAAGTCATTATCATTTTTCTTTGGCTCGTCATAAATATTAGTTCTTTTTCTCATAAAAATTACCTGGGAATTCAACTTCATTCTGATTTGGCTGCACCTGTAACGAAGCAGAACAATTCATTTCCGAAGACGAACGCTGTTTTTCAAAAGAAATATATACAACTGACAAACGAGATAAAACATCCTGGGTGAATTTTAGAACCAAGAATTAAGTTCTTACCTGGACTTCGCTGTGACGTTTCTGCATAATGAGCTCTTTGACTGTTTTTTTCACACGCACACCCTGGTACTGGGGACTCAGCTGCTGTGAACCATCCTGAGCTTCAACTTTAAAACAAACAAACAAACAAACAAACAAACAAACAAACAAACACTCATAAGTAGCTGAAATATATTTTTTCCTCTGTGCTAGAAAATACATATTTTAGTCTATGTTGCGTTTAAAAAAAAAAATCACAAAATAAAGCTATATTATTATTATAATTATTTGCAAGCAAGTGCTGTGCTGTTTTTCTTGAAAGAAAGCGAGTTATAACAAATGACTCTCCTCTCCTCTCAAATCTTCTACCATCACATTTCCTATACATTTCTCAAAATTCTGGCTGTCCCTAAGAGCGCCGTCTTCTACAGCAATCCCATTCTATTATTATTATTATTAACCCCGCCGACAGTAGTCGGAGGGGTTATTATTTTCACCTGCGTCAGTCTGTGTGTGTGTGTGTGTGTGTGTGTATCTGTCTGTCTGTCTGTCTGTCTGTGTGTCTGCAAGATATCTCAAGAACCAATGGATCGATTTGGACCAAATTTTGTACATGTGTTGCCAATCACCCAGGAAGGAAACCATTAAATTTTGGAGGTCAAAGGTCAAAGGTCAAGGTCATGGCAGAACTTCGAAATTTTCGCCCAATGTATTTTAATAGGGAAAAGGCGGGGTTTGCACGCGTTAGAGTGTCCCTGTCTAGTTATTATTATTATTATTATTATTATTATTATTATTATTTGCAAGCAGGTGCTGTGCTGTTTTTCTTGAAAGAAAGCGAGTCATAACAAATGACTCTCCTCTCCTCTCAAATCTTCTACCATCACATTTCCTATACATTTCTCAAAATTCTGGCTGTCCCTAAGAGCGCCATCTTCTACAGCAATCCCATTCTATTATTATTATTAGTATACTACAATAATAACAACAACAACAACAACAACAATAATAATAATAATAATAACAACAACAACAATAATAGCAATAACAATAATAACTACAACAACAACAACAACAACAATAATAATAATAATAATAATAATAATAATAATAATAATCTTGACTGTCATGGATATCATTAATGGATATTTTTGGTCCTTATGTAATCCTAAACATAACGATTACAACTAAAATAATGTACAAATGGCTCAGTTCTGGTAGAACAGTGTGCTGCTGAGGGTGTAGAGGCCAGTATTTACTCAGTAGCTCATATGTAATGTATCTATATATAGAACAGAGCCCCTTTGGGGCCCCTGTGGGGCCCGCTTGGGACAGGGCCATGATGTCTCTAATTCCCAGCTTACCGTTGACGCCAGTGAAGCTGCTATCAGGGCGCTCCGGACTCCCCGCGGTACTTCCGCTCTCCTCACACTCTCCGCTCGGTTTCCATGGAGACCCGTGTCCCGGTTCCGTCCCGGGAGAAGAGCATCCGTAAAACGACCACAGGTTCACCGGACTCGTCATGACGTCCGTGTTCATGTCCACAAACCCCGAATAACCCTCGCAAACTCGGTCAATAACCATGGCGTTCAGTCTGTCTGTCTGTCTCTCTCTCCAGCAGCCCGAGTGCAGAAATAGTTCGGGATTTTTGGACCGCAGTGCTTTTATAGAGACCCCGAGGTTCTCATGTCCCGCCCTCAGAACCAATGGTGTAACACGAAGCGCCGGATTTCGGCTAATGGCCCTGTCCCAAATGGCATCTTAAACCTTGAGGTCCTCCTCCAAGTCCACACTTTGGGAACGAACCAATGATGTGCGGCTGAGTGATCGAGGGCTCAAGTGTATAAGAGAGCATTTGGAACAGTCCCCAAAACATCATGCGCTTTCATAATAGCGCTCTGCTGAGCTGGTCATCAGTTACTCAGTAGGATAGAGTTTAAGTTTAAAGTTTAAGTTTATTGACAAGTAAATCGCAGCACAAGGCTGAATTACATATTCATCCATTAAAATTAACAAAGAAAGAAAGCTTCACTTCACACACTTGTGAAATTCCTCTCTGCATTTAACCCATCTGAAGCAGTGAACACACACACATACCCAGAGCAGTGGGCAGCCACGCTAACAGTGTTAGCAGTTAGGTGCTTCGCTCAAGGCCGTCCCATATTAACCTAACCTGCATGTCTTTGGGGGAAACCGGAGCACCCGGAAGAAACCCACGCAGACAGGGGGAGAACATGCAAACTCCGCACAGAAAGGCCCCCGCCGGCTGCTGGGCTCGAACCCAGAACCTTCTTGCTATGAGGCGACTGTGCTAACCACTTGCACCACTGTGCCGCCCAATAAGAAATCTCATCTCATCTCATTATCTCTAGCCGCTTTATCCTGTTCTACAGGGTCGCAGGCAAGCTGGAGCCTATCCCAGCTGACTACGGGCGAAAGGCGGGGTACACCCTAGACAAGTCGCCAGGTCATCACAGGGCTGACACATAGACACAGACAACCATTCACACTCACATTCACACCTACGGTCAATTTAGAGTCACCAGTTAACCTAACCTGCATGTCTTTGGACTGTGGGGGAAACTGGAGCACCTGGAGGAAACCCACGCGGACACGGGGAGAACATGCAAACTCCACACAGAAAGGCTTTCGCCGGCCACGGGGCTCGAACCCGGACCTTCTTGCTGTGAGGCGACAGCGCTAACCACGACACCACCGTGCAGAATTCAAATATATCACCATATTTAGAATTCGAATGCAATACCAAAACTCATCTCATCTCATTATCTGTAGCCGCTTTATCCTTCTACAGGGTCGCAGGCAAGCTGGAGCCTATCCCAGCTGACTACGGGCGAAAGGCGGGGTACACCCTGGACAAGTCGCCAGGTCATCACAGGGCTGACACACACAGACAACCATTCACACCTACGGTCAATTTAGAGTCACCAGTTAACCTAACCTGCATGTCTTTGGACTGTGGGGGAAACCGGAGCACCTGGAGGAAACCCACGCGGACATGGGGAGAACATGCAAACTTCGCACAGAAAGGCCCTCGCCGGCCACGGGGCTCGAACCCAGGACCTTCTTGCTGTGAGGCGACAGCGCTAACCACTACACCACCGTGCCGCCCCAATATCAAAACTGACACAAAAAAAACAAAACTAGTTCCTTTTGAGGCATGAAGTAGTAATAAAAGTATTTTTAAATCTGTTGGTTTTCCACTTGAGATAAAATGGCCTTTTTGTTCTTAAAGATAATAAGGGTTAAGACATGACGAGCCGTAAACAAGCAAACAAACAAACAAATAGATTTGAAGAAGAAGGAATTTCATAATCATTCTGTAAGTCCCACCAAAATAACAACTCTATAAGGTCATGGTGAAGAAATCAGCTGTACCAACACTCCATCTTAATCTCCATATAAATGACACTCTTAAATTAACAATGAATCATCTCATCTCATTATCTCGAGCCGCTTTATCTTGTTCTACAGGGTCGCAGGCAAGCTGGAGCCTATCCCAGCTGACTATGGGCGAGAGGCAGGGTACACCCTGGACAAGTCACCAGGTCATCACAGGGCTGACACATAGACACAGACAACCATTCACACTCACATTCACACCTACGGTCAATTTAGAGTCACCAGTTAACCTAACCTGCATGTCTTTGGACTGTGGGGGAAACCGGAGCACCCGGAGGAAACCCATGTGGACACAGGGAGAACATGCAAACTCCACACAGAAAGGCCCTCGCCGGCCACGGGGCTCGAACCTGGACCTTCTTGCTGTGAGGCGACAGCGCTAACCACTACACCACCGTGCCGCCCAACAATGAATCATCTCATCTCATTATCTCTAGCCGCTTTATCCTGTTCTACAGGGTCGCAGGCAAGCTGGAGCCTATCCCAGCTGACTACGGGCGAAAGGCGGGGTACACCCTGGACAAGTTGCCAGGTCATCACAGGGAACAATGAATCAATTAAATTGAAAGATGTCATTTTAGATTTGTATATGTCTTTGGTGGTCGTTGCTGCATCTGTCTTCACCAATCATCTCCTAATGGTTAGAGAAGCAGCTTTGGGACCAAAAGGTTGCTGGATTGATTCCCTAGACCAGCAAGAATGGCTGAAGTGCTCTTGAGCAAGGTACCTAACCACAAACTGCTCCCCAGGCTGTTCTGGGTATGTTGTACGTCGCTCTGGATAAGAACGTCTGCTAAATGCCTGTAATGTAATCTCTGGTGCATTGTCTTGGGCTTTCTCTGGTATAGTCTAAAATCATCATTATAATATAATTATTTCAGACAGGGCTGCACAGTTAGCACTGTCGTCTCACGGCAAGAAGGTTCTGTGTTTGAACCTGCTGGTCGCCTGGGGCCTTTCTGTGTGGAGTTTGCATGTTCTCCTTGTGCCTGTGTGGGTTTCCTCCGGGTGCTCCAGTTTCCTCCCACAGTCCAAAGTCCTGTGAATTAGGTTAAGTGGCTATTCCTAAATTGTCCATCGGTGTGAATATGAGTGTGAATGGCTGTTTTCTGTCTCTGTGATAGACTGGCGACCTGTCCAGGGTTTACCCTGCCTCTCATCCAGTATCAGCTGGGATTAGCTCCAGCTCACCCGTGACCCTCACTAGGATAAGCGGTATAGAGAATGAATGAATGTTTTGGACAATTGTTCAAACTGGTTATGCTGCTGGAAAGTTATAGGCTACTTTGTCTCCAATAGGCTATTAATCCATTGTCAGTCTATATTAAGCCATTTCATTTAGTATATATCTAGACTATTTAAACATACAGTACCAGTCAAAAGTTTAGACACACCTTCTAATTCAGTGTTTTTACTTTATTTTTATTAATTAAAAGTCACTTCATGTCTTAATGATGAGTGTTGTATCTCTTTACTTAGTTGAGCGGTTCTTGACATAATATGGATTACTCCAGTTGCGGAATAGGGTTATTTATTGTATTTTTATTATTTACTATTTACTGTTTGATCTCAGACGCATTAAGAAAGAAAAAAATTGCACTAATTACCTTTTAACAAGACACACCTGTTAAATGAAAAGCATTCCAGGCGACTTCCTCATGAAGCTGGTTAAGATTATGCCGAAAGTGTGTAAAGCGTCATCAAGGTAAATGGTGGCTACTTTGAAGAATCTAAAATATGAAACATATTTAGTTTTGGCGGCACGGTGGTGTAGTGGTTAGCGCTGTCGCCTCACAGCAAGAAGGTCCTGGGTTCGAGCCCCGGGGCCGGCGAGGGCCTTTCTGTGTGGAGTTTGCATGTTCTCCCCGTGTCCGCGTGGGTTTCCTCCGGGTGCTCCGGTTTCCCCCACAGTCCAAAGACATGCAGGTTAGGTTAACTGGTGACTCTAAATTGACCGTAGGTGTGAATGTGAGTGTGAATGGTTGTCTGTGTCTATGTGTCAGCCCTGTGATGACCTGGCGACTTGTCCAGGGTGTACCCCGCCTTTCGCCCGTAGTCAGCTGGGATAGGCTCCAGCTTGCCTGCGACCCTGTAGAACAGGATAAAGCAGCTAGAGATAATGAGATGAGATATTTAGTTTTTTTTAAAAACACTTTTTTGTTTACCACATAATCCCATATATGTTCCATATGTTATTTTATAGTTTTGATGTCTTCAGTATTGTTCTACAATGTAGAAAATAGCCAAAATACAGAAAAACCTATGAATAAGTAGGGGTGTCCAAACTTGACTGGTAGGCCTACTGTATATTTTTTAAAATATAATATTTAATAAGGGGGGCGGCACGGTGGTGTAGTGGTTAGTGCTGTCGCCTCACAGCAAGAAGGTCCGGGTTCGAGCCCCGTGGCCGGCGAGGGCCTTTCTGTGCGGAGTTTGCATGTTCTCCCCGTGTCCGCGTGGGTTTCCTCCGGGTGCTCTGGTTTCCCCCACAGTCCAAAGACATGCAGGTTAGGTTAACTGGTGACTCTAATGGCCCTTTTCCACTACCCTTTTTCAGCTCACTTCGGCCCGACACGGCTCGCGTTTCGACTATCTCAAAACAGCACGACTCAGCTCGCTTCAGCCCTGCTTAGCACCCAAAACTCGCACGGTTTTGGAGTGGGGCTGAAGCAAGCCAAACCGAGCTGAGTGAGGCTGGGGGCGTGAGCAGACACTCCCCTGTGCACTGATTGGTGAGGAGGAGTGTCCTCACATGCCCACACACACCCCGCGAGCACGCTGAGATCTGTCAACACTGTAAACCCGGAAGAAGAAGAATTACGAATTACGAGAATTTCTGAAGCCTTATGCGCCTCGCCTCATCTATACGCTCTTGCCAGTATCTGTTGGCGTTGTCGGTGACAACAAGCCACAGCACCAAGACCAACAACACTAACGACTCCATGTCCTCCATGTTTATTGTTTACTCTCCGGGTCGTGAGACTACCGCTTAAAAGATCACTGATGTCACTGTTTGCGCCGCTTAACGACATCACGTGACGTCCACCCACTTTCGCTAACTCCACCCAATGTGTCCACCCACTTCCAGCCAGCACGGTTCAGCGCGGTTGTAGTCGAAATGCAACTCCAACAGCCCCGCTCAGCTCGACTCAGCCTGACTCAGCACGGCACGGCTCAGCCCGACTCAGCCGCGTTGGTAGTGGAAAAGCGGCATAAATTGACCGTAGGTGTGAATGTGAGTGTGAATGGTTGTCTGTGTCAGCCCTGTGATGACCTGGCGACTTGTCCAGGGTGTACCCCGCCTTTCGCCCGTAGTCAGCTGGGATAGGCTCCAGCTTGCCTGCGACCCTGTAGAACAGGATAAAGCGGCTAGAGATAATGAGATGAGATGAGATGAATATTTAATAAGGAAATTGTGTTATTATTGTGTTATATAGGCTACTGAATCTTTAAAGAACTACCACCAATTATCACTTGCATTTTGTTTTGATGTTAATTGTAGTGTTGTAGTCAAGACCACCTAAACCAAGACCAAATCATGATCAAGAACAAAGTATATACAGACCAAGACAAGACCAAGTCAAGACCAGGACCAGGCCAGTGTGTGTGAAGGAGGGCGGGGGGAGGGATGACAACCATTAACAGAAAGAAAAATTTCAAATTAACAGTGAGTCACATTGTTGGTCACATTTAAAGCAGGAAATTTTATATCCAAGTATCGATGTGAACAAATAAATCGGACAATGCACAGGCAATTTACTGAAATCCCTCAGCTGTGGTCTTGAAATAAAATCCCAAGTCCTCCATGTCTGAGACCAAAACAAGACCGAGACCTTCAAAAAGTGGTCTTGAGACCGGTTTCAAGTACTACAACGCTAGTTAATGGTTTGGTTTTTCACTAAATCATAACCACAGGTGAAATTGAGAAAGAAAAGTATAGGTTCATCTGAATATGGTGGGTTTCATTTCTGTATAAGGATGTTCATCTTGACTGAAACACATAACTGAACTGAGCAGAAATGACATCACAATACTTGCCCTGAAGTATACATCAGCTCTTCAGCATGGGACTTCCCTGGGTTTCGGTAACAACAGGTTAATTTAATGTAGAAGATATTGTCAACACGATTAATTGTTAATACCTCAAGGACTTACATTTACACTCACATTTTTCACACAAACAATATTTGCATTCTGCAATTTTAATATGCCCTGTCTGACAAATGATGCGCTTAATTTACAAAATACAGCTGGCCTGAATGACACATACTATAGGAGGAAGAAGGCAGGGGCAAAATATTTCGCTGAAATATTTAGTTGATACATTCTTAGAAACGATCGGCCTATGTTCTTGTCTCATTCTTGCTTCCAGTAGATAATATGTCGATACTGTTGACCTGTACCTAAGAGCTGCTCTTATAATCATAAAGATTGTCCTTTTGTTCACATCCTTTCAACACACATACTACTGTTTACCTTTACTCCACCACACCCAGATACTGGGATGATTTGATAATCTCACTATCCGGTGCCACACAGAAATGTATGGGTTCCATTTTGAGTTTGGCTCCTGTCAAGAACCTGTATGTCATTTCAGGAACTTTTTTCTTGCCACTATAGCCGTTTATTTCAGTAAAGCTGCTTTGTGGCAATGACTATTGTTAAAAGCACTATAGAAATCAAATTCATGTGAACAAAAAATAAAAGGTACTTGAGATCTTTGCTTTGGTCCTGTAGGGGAACTCTTAACGAAAGTGAAAGTGTTTGTCAGAGAAGATTCAAAATGTAATCTCTTTAGGAAACCAAAATTCCTTAATTATTTATGGCACACAAAGAGTAAACAGAAAAAAAAAAGAGTACTTCAGTTTCTAATTGTAGGACTTTTTTTGTAGGAGTCATTGGAATAACCTCAGCTTACTTCTGTAAATTAACTGTGTAACCCTCAGAAAAGCATTTTTCCAGGTTAATAAAAGCAGTTGGCTTCATCAACGTTTTGTAACATGCTGAAAACATGTTTGTAACATGTTGATGAAAATTAAGAGTAACTGTATCTGTTTAAAAAAATAGGATTCGACTAACTCTAACTTACAAACAGTAGAATGTATTCTGGGTAACCTGTTCAGAAAGAAAGAAAGAAAGCACAACTTTATTCATCACACACTTGTGAAATTTCCTCTCTGCATTTAACCTATCTGAAGCCGTGAACACACACATGAGCAATGAGCACACACACACACACATACACATACCCAGAGCAGTGGGCGGCCATGCTAACAGCACCCGGGGAGCAGTTGGGAGTTAGGTGCCACGCTCAAGGGCACCTCAGCACAAGGCCATCCCATATTAACTTAACCGCATGTCTTGGGACTGTGGGGGAAACCGGAGCACCCGGAGGAAACCCACACAGACAACATGCAAACTCCACACAAAAAGGCCCCCGCCGGCCACTGAGCTCGAACCCAGAACCTTCTTGCTGTGAGGCAACCGTGCCACCCCAGCATGCTTGTATAATTTGACAGAACTATGTAGTGTATTTTAGGACTTAATGACTAGCTATTCTTCTGTGCGCGCTCCATAGCAAAACTGTGAAATCTATGTACAACCTCAACTCAGAAAAAGTTGGGATGGTATGGACAATGCAAATAAAAAAAGAAAGTGGTGATTTGCAAATTTACTTTCACTTGTATTTCATTGCAGACCGTATGAACCCAAGATATTTCATGTTTTTTCTGGTCAGCTTCGTTTCATTTGTTAATATTCATCCATTCCTGTGTTTCAGTCCTGCCACGCATTCCAAAAAAAAGTCAGGACGGGGGCAATTTAGGGCTAGTAATGAGGTAAAACAATTAAATAATGATGTGATTTTAAACAGGTGATGTCAACAGGTGATTGTAATCATGATTTGGTACAAAATCAGTATCCAGGAAAGGCCTAATCTTTGAGGAGGAAAGATGGGCCGAGGATCTCCAGTTTGTCAACAAATGCATGAGAAAATGATTGAAATGTTTAAAAACAATGTTCCTAGAAGAAAGATAGAAAAGGATTTGGATATTTCAGCCTCTATGGTACATAATATCATTAAATGATTTAAGGAATCTGAATGAATTTTGTTACATAAAGGGCAAGGACACAAGCCTAAGTTGAACACCTGTGATCTCCGATCCCTCAGATGGCACTGCATCAAGAACTGTCATTCATTTATAGCTGATATAACCACGTGGGCTTGGGATTACTTTGGCAAACCTTTGTCAAGTACTACAATACACAGTTACAGCCACAAATGGCAGTTATAAAACTTTAGTGTGCAAAAAGGAAGCCTTATGTTAACTGTGTCCAGAAGCCAGAAGGATGACATCTGGGATGGACCATCACATAGTGGAAATGTGTATTGTGGTCAGACAAATCAGTATTTCAGCTTTTTTTTTTGGAAGAAATGGATGCTGTGTGCTCCAGACCAAAAACGAAACGGATCATCAAGTCTGTTACTAGCAACAAGTCCAAAAGCCAGGGTCTGTCATGGTATGGGGTTGTGTCAATGCCCTTGGCAAAGGTAACTTACATTTCTGTGATGGCAGCATTAATGCAGAAAAGTACACTGAGATTTTGGAGCAACACCCGCTGCCAAGAAGACAACATCTTTTCCAGGGATATTTCAACAAGAAAATGCAAAACCACATTCTGCACACATTACAAAGGCATGGCTGTGGAAGAAGGGGGTGCCTGTCCCCTCTGTCCCCAGTAGAGAATGTGTGGAGAATTTTGAAACAAAAAAAATGACAACAATGCCCCCATACTGTTACACACCTTATGATCTGTTTACAGGAAGAATGGGATAAAATAATAACAAATGAAAGGCTTCATCACTTGGTGTCTTCAGTCCCTAAACATTTTTTAAGTGTTGTGAAAAGGAACAGCAACATTACAAAGTGGTAAATGCTTTCCCATGCCAACCTTCTTTGAAACGTATTTATTTTGCAGAAACAATAATATTCATGAGGTAAAACATCAAATAATGTCCTGTTGTAGTGTTTTGAGTGCAACGCAGGTCAAAAATTGACAAATCATTCAGTTTTAATCTCAATTTAAGGGCGGCACGGTGGTGTAGTGGTTAGCGCTGTCGCCTCACAGCAAGAAGGTCCAGGTTCGAGCGCCGTGGCCGGCGAGGGCCTTTCTGTGCGGAGTTTGCATGTTCTCCCTGTGTCTGTGTGGGTTTCCTCCGGGTGCTCCGGTTTCCCCCACAGTCCAAAGACATGCAGGTTAGGTTAACTGGTGACTCTAAATTGAGCGTAGGTGTGAATGTGAGTGCGAATGGTTGTCTATGTGTCAGCCCTGTGATGACCTGGCGACTTGTCCTTGACCCCGTCTTTCGCCCGTAATCAGCTGGGATAGGCTCCAGCTTGCCTGCGACCCTGTAGAACAGGATAAAGCGGCTAGAGATAATGAGATGATATGAGATGAGATCTCAATTTCAACATACCGTTTCACATTTTTCTGATTTGGGGTTGTACAGTATATAGCAAAAAAATGTGTTCAAACATAATACTTTTCAACATATTTTATTCTCAAAAGGACATTTATAAAACATGACTAGAAAATAAATAATGTAAAATAAAGAGAAAAAGTGATTTCAAGTGGCACATGAAAAACTTACAGATGATAAACTGTAGTAAGCCTAATTTACACAAACATTTACAGCAAAGGCATTTCAAATGCCATTATTCAGTATGCCTGCAGAAACAAAAAAACAATGTCAGTGTTAGGCTTGGAACATGTAGGAAAAGAAGGAGGAGCTCTGCAGAGGGCAAATAAGTGCACAATTGGTCATTCCCATAAATAAACCACAGAAGCCTGACACAACATTGCGAATGACGGTTTTGAAGCCGTTATATTATTTGCATGTGTATGTACACTTGTTGGTTAGAGAAGAGAGATTAATAATGTCTGCACTAAATGGCATTTCGAAAGAAATCCTACAACCAAAAGACATTCAAACAAATTTCTTGGTGTCAATCAAGAGTACACATCTAATAATTTCAAACAGCTGAAAATACGTAAATGTAACGGTCTACTCTAAGGTGGTGATTTTCAAAACCAGACCTGAGAATCCTATAAGCACATTAAGGTGATTTCTCCGTTCTGAACACAGGCTGTCCCTTGGCCTGGACTTGAAAAACACTGCTTTAAAAGGTCATTTAAAATCAGGGAAAATTATCTAGGACCTGTTTTTAGTTAGCCATTGATATAAGTCAGTAAATCTCATCTCATCTCATTATCTCTAGCCGCTTTATCCTTCTACAGGGTCGCAGGCAAGCTGGAGCCTATCCCAGCTGACTACGGGCGAAAGGCGGGGTACACCCTGGACAAGTCGCCAGGTCATCACAGGGCAAGTCAGTAAATCTGATCCTATATTGTTGGTTGGCATGGGCAATATGGCAAAACTATCATTATAAAATACTTCAAAGGACATTTTCACGAGACACCGTATGCACTACAATACACTCACCGGCCACTTTATTAGGTACACCCATCCAGCTGCCGTTTTAAAGAAAGCACACCTTTATTCATCACACACTTGTGAAATTTCCTCTCTGCATTTAACTCCTCTGAAGCAGTGAACACACGCGCGCGCGCACACACACGTGAGCAATGAGCACTCACACATTACCCAGAGCAGTGGGCAGCCATGCTAACAGCGCCCGGGGAGCAGTTGGGAGTTAGGTGCCTCGCTCAACGGCACCTCAGCCCAAGGCCGTCCCATATTAACCTAACCTGCATGTCTTTGGACTGTGGGGGAAACCGGAGCACCCGGAGGAAACCCACGCAGACACGGGGAGAACATGCAAACTCCGCACAGAAAGGCCCTCGCCGGCCACGGGGCTCGAACCCGGACCTTCTTGCTGTGAGGCGACAGCGCTAACCACTTACACCGCCCATTTTATGCAGTTCTCTAAATCAGCCAATCCCTTGACAGCAGCACAATGCATACAGTCATGCAGATACAAAATCAAGAGCTTCAGTTAACGTTCACGTCAAACATCAGAATGGGAAAAATTGTGATCTCAAAGTGTGACTTTCTTTCACTGCATCACGGGTGTTGGATAGAGCCAGATGGACTGGTTTGAGTATTTTAGAAACCACTGATCTCCTGGGGATTTCACACACAACAGTCTGTAGAGTTTACACAGAATGGTGTGGAAAAAAAAAAAAAACATTGAGTGAGTGACAGTTCTGTGGGTGGAAACAAACGCCTTGTTGATAAGAGAGCTCAGAGGAAAATGGTCAGGGGTGGGTTTCCCAAAAGCATCGTAGCACAAAGATAATCGTTAAACAGTAGAGCGAGCATCACAATGAACACTCTCTCTTCTAGCCAAGATGCTCTTAGCATTAAGAGGTTTTTGGGAAACCCACCGCAGATTAGTTCGAGCTGCCAGGATGTATATAGTAACTTATATAATCACTCTTTACAACCATGGTGGGCAGAAAAGCATCTCAGCATGCAACAGCAGAAGAACACACGAGGTTCCACTCCTGTCAGCCAAGAACAGGAATCTTAGAATCAAGAACCAGTTCCTGTTAAAGTGCATATAGCTTTGCTAAGTGTCAGCGAGTCATGCTTCGTTTGAAAAACCTACAAAAACCTATTATTTCACTGATATTTTTATTTCATGCCTACAAAAATAAACAATTTAACACAGAATAAGTGGGAAAATTAAATAGTCTGTACAAAAATACATTTTAATATCCAATTCAAGCTCTAATATGTATTACTCAGTAACGCTGGTTTTGGTTAGTGTAAAAGTACAGGTGAGATCCAGGATACTTTAGAAAAAGTGTGTTGTGGTTTATTTTCTCCAAGTACATCTTCAAATACTTTGAGAACATAGATTCCGATGTATCCAGAGCTAATGCCAGAATCCAATACTTAGCACTTCCCCATAAATGCCAATAATGAATTAAAAGCAAATAGAGGCCTTTTATGTTGAGAAAAATGACCACTCTAAGAGTAGATTACTTTTTTCACAACTCTTTCTTCAACAGACTGTTTTCTTGTCTTTCATTCACTCCATCAGGACAGGAAGATGCCTCCGAATTGTGAACTGGAGACAACAGTGAAGTGCACCCTTCTCCATCTTCCTCCTCCTCTTCCTGGTGCTGCACAGAGGACAGGTACTGCTCAAGCAAGCTGCCATCCTGACTGTCCCCATGTGCTCCTGTCCCCGGTGAACTTGTAGGTCGCAAAGTCCGCACTGTTTCAAGGGAGCCACCCGTAGCTGTGCTGCTCATACTGTCTTCCAGTGCCCCCTGCTGTTCACCAGGAGAATGAAAGCCTGATTCAGGGATCGAGACCTCACTTCGCATAGGGAGAATTGTGATTTTAGGGCTGGCAGGAATGGGACCAGCAGCGATGCTCTGTGAAGGGGATAAAGAGCTGAGCTGCTCCTTCACTGAACACTGCCACTCCATCATGGCCTGAAGCTACAATGAGGAGAGAAAGAATTATTATTTGTGCTAATGTTTTTCCTTATCTTGAAGGCAACAATTCAGTTAAAAGGTAACAGTAAACCTTAAGGTCTTTTTTTAGTATTCAGCTTAGGAAATCACTAAGAGTGTTACAAACAGATGATTTGGATTGATGCAGCGATTTAAAATAGTGACTGAATTGACTGACAGATTGATGATATAATAAACTCAACAAAAATAAAAACTTTACACTCGTTTCAAAGTCAATAATTTGAACATTTTGGAAAATAGGTTTGAAATAACGATTGTATTCAATTATCTTGTCATTAAAGATGCTATAGCATACAGATCATGTTTGTCATCGAACCGGTTCCATCGGAAATGCGACGACAATGTCCATGATCAAAAACTGTGAGTCACAACTTAATGAAATCATGTCAATATCGGGTGTGTCCTCCATGGGTGTTCACAACTGCGATACAACGTCTCCTCATGGATTGGATGATGCGTCTGAACACAGCTTGGGGAATGCGCCGCCATATTTGTACCAACATGGCACCAAGCTCCTGCAAGTTCTGTGGAGGGTTCCAGTGGTTCCTGTGGTGCCAGTTTGATGGAGACGTGTCTGGAGATTATGGATGGTCTGTCGACTGCATCCCATTACCCTCGCAACGTCAGTGACGGATGTTCCCGTATTCAGCATGCCAATGGCACGTTCACGCTGAATGTTTGACAGTCGTGGCATTGCAAATTAATGAATAATTAACCATAAAACCTTGTTTTTCTGAGATGACACTCTACTCTGCTACCCTGAGATCAACTGCACGTGTATCAATAGGTCACGTCACTTGTAAACGTGATTTTAGCGTGCAGTGCTCTCGCACGTGCTACGTAGGCCCGACCAGTAGAATGAATGTGTGACGTAATGCCCTTGACAATGCATTTAACCATAATCACAACAAGAACTCTTTCAAGAAAAGTTTTTAAACACTATTTGAAAAATAATGAGTGTCAAGTTTTTATTTTTGCTGAGTATAGTTATTCCTGGTTCACTAATTTGACTGAAAAACCAGCATTCCAACAATGCTGATATTTAGTATAACAGCACTAGTACATTTCACTGTGTGCATCACTCTTTCTGTATTCAATACATACGAGAGTGCTCCGAGAGCACCTTGCTGGTAACTATGCCATAACTCTGGTAAAATGCGACTGAATTGAACGAAATTGCAATATGCATATTATTGACATATAACAAAGAATTCTGTCAAGTTTCATGAAATTCCTCCAAAAATTGTGAGAGGAGTTGATTTCAGAAGGTGAGTACCCTTCCCGGGACAGACGGACATCGCCACGACATAATCCCCCTTCGGGCCTTTTGGCCAGCGGGGGATAATAAAAATTGTGAGGGAAGTTGATTTCAGAAAGCAAGCACACCTTGATGAAATTGCCAGAGTACAAGTTTGTTAATAATCGAGGGCATAACTCTGGGAAAATTTATCCAAATTAAATGAAATTTCAATATGCATATAACGGTCATATAACAAAGGCTTTTGCCAAGTTTGGTGAAATTCCTCCACAAATTGTGAGAGGAGTTGATTTCAGAAGAACGTACACCCTCATGAAATTGTCAAAGTACAAGTTATTTGATCAAGGGTCAAAACTCTGGTAAAATTTTCACTCGCAGTATGCGCATTACCGTCATATAACAAGACCTTTTGCCAAGCTTCGAGAAATTTGTCCAAAAATTGAGAAAGGAGTTGATGTCAGAAGCCGAGCACACCTTCATGAAATTGTGAAAGTACAAGGTTGTTAATCAAGGGCTGTAACTCTGGTAAAATGCGACCGAATTGAACAAAATTACAACATGCGTACTAGCAACATATAACAATGCCTTTTGCCAAGTTTGGTGAAATTCCTCCACAAATTGTGAGAGGAGTTGATTTCAGAAGAAAAACACTCATGAAATTGTTAAATTATAATTTTGTTAATCAAGGGCTGTAACTCTGGTAAAATGTGACTCAATTTAATGAAATTACAATATGCATACTACCAATATATCACAAAGAATCCTGTCAAGTTTCGTGAAATTCCTCCAAAAATTGAGAGGAGGTGATTTCACACAGAAATCACCACGACACAATCCCCCTTCGGGCCTTTCGGCCAGCGGGGGATAAAAATTCCAATTCTGGCAAAAGTTAAATTATACTGAAACTATTACTACACTTACTACAGCCTCACAGTCAATCTGTAATTTGTACGACAAGATGCAATACTCTTTCCATCTGTAGCTTCTTTGGGAATTTTTTTCATTGAGTCAACAAATATACAAAATATTTGGCCATACTGCATCCGAAATGTCAGTTCCTGGATATTAGTAACTGTTTCCTCCACGTAAAATTCCACTTCCTAGTTTGAAACAGTTATTATAATAGAGTTAGTGACATCAGAAGACATGGCACATAATACTTTTTAGGAATCTAACTTTTGACTTAAAACATGAAAGCCCATTAGTTGAAGATGAAAAGAAAGAAGGGATGCCAATTATATTAAAAGCACCTTTAAGGGTAAATGTACAAATCAATGTAAACTAGCTAGCCAGCTAACCAACAGACTAAAGTAAGTGTGGCTTCTTCAGGATCCATTTTCACTAGCAGAGCACAAATAAACAGAACATCAAGCTTGTGCCTGAAATGTAACAGTCAATATTCATATATCATGTTTATAGAACTTTTGCAGAAAAACAAAAATAGCATGAACAGTCACGCGGTTATACCGGATGTTGGCACAGCTGTGATTATCTACAGCCGAATCACAGTGATCATGTGCGCAAATGGGCTAGTAAGGCGATTTCCTTTTAACTGATAATTAAAATAGTCCTTCTCGAGGTCATCCACAAATGAGGGTAGACTTACTGCTTTATTAGCATTCGCCAACACTACCGATGAACACTACACCGGCTGGAAGGTTACTTCACTGCTGCTGCACTGACGGCGCCGACTTGCGGTTACTTGGTAATAGGAACCAATTACTAGGCATCTGAACCAAGTTAAATCATACAGTTCATCAATTAAAGGCTACCAAATCTTATTGTACCAGATTCAGCAACATCATCAAATACTGAATCTTTGCCTGGACAGCCAACATCGTATTGTATTGTGTGAAAGCCAGAGGTTTACACCACTAGAAAAATCACACTCTAGAGGCTACCATATGTTACCACAGTAAGAGGCATGTTTACAATAAATGTATTCTCAGAGTGACTAAACTGTACGGTGGACTAAATTTCCATACAGTTCCATTAAAATTAGTTTTTACTAACACTAAAATTAGCTTTTACTAACATGTTCACGTGCAGTGGCACGCCTCGAACTGCTACTCACATGCACACACAGCACCATTTGGACCAATTACCATGCACCTGTTCCAGATTAGAGTGTAATCACAGCAAGCTTATAAGGACTCTCACTACACACAGACTTTGCAAAGTTTACACTCTGTACTTTGTGTCTCATGTTACCAAGCTTTTTGTAGCACGGTGTTGATATTCTGTTTTCTGACTCTGATTTGTATTTTGCCCTTTGTCTGTGCCTTACTTGACCATTGCCTGTTTCTCAACTCCAGTTTTTGATAACTGATTTGGATCTATTTGCCAGCATGTTTTTAAATAAACCTCTTCCAACGATTACATCCGTCCATCGCCTGCATTTTCTGACAGATGGAGAGTATCTTATGTTTATGAGTAGCCATGACAGCAGTGCTTACAGAGTAAAGACTTGAGTAAAACTGCTTTTAGCTCATAAAAGTCCATTTATGAGATTTTTTTTGACGTGATTGACACCTAAGCAAGGCTTGTTAAGCCTTAGTTTTATTGCATTAACACATATTAACTTGACTGTGGACTTAATTATTGATTACTTATTGTTTGTCTCTGGTGGGAAGAGGAGCACATGGCTCAGTGATGTTTTTTTTTTCCAGGCTCCGACTCATTGTCATTAAAGACAGGGGACACACATTTAGTTTGTTATATGCGAAAGCTTGTAGTAAAAGAGTTTGTTATAGCGGGGTTGCAGTGCATGCGTGTGTGCAAAAGTGTGACAAAGCAGAAGTAAAAGCTAACCTGCTTCCACAGGAACTTCACAGCTTCTTCCTGGATCATCCTCTGCAACTTTTCCTCCTGCTGTTGTTTCTGCACCCTACAGAGAAATGTACAGAAATGCAGAACAAGTTTTTGAGATACAGGTTTAATAAGTTATGAAACATGACAGGGTGTACTGTCATAGAAAAACAATCAATCACAGAGGAGGTGCTCTGATATGGCCAAAAGCAGAGTTACTATTACAACCCCAAATTTGATTACTTTACCAGCACTTCCTGAAGTTTTATTCTTCTAACTCAGCAACACACTGTCGCCAGTGCTAACTTTTTTTTTTATCCATTACAAACTGATACATCATACTTGTTAAGCATTTACAGTGATGTTTAATGTTGTAGAATGTACTTGTTACTTGGCAGAGGGGAACCGTCAGGACCTTCTAGGCCTTCAGAGAAGGCCCAAACATATCAGCATTTCAAATATTATTTAATTTCTTTCATACTTTCATTATAATTATTCTCTTATAATTTGGCCTCATTTACTATCAAATTTGCTTCAGAAATGAAAGGGTTACTGTCCTGAAAACAGTAAAATCGAGTTATCCAATGAGATTTTTTTGTTTGTTGTCTTTAAGCTAAGAGTTTAGAGCTGCTCACTCACTGGTTAGGACTTCATTGCCAGGACAGAAGGCCATGGCAGTGTATGTTTATGGAGGACGTGCCAGATGAATTAACCAGTCAGATTTTGATTTATAGTGCAAGGGACCAAAAATTTATCACCTTAGGCCTTCTCAAAGGCCAATGCGAGCTTAACTGCGAGTTGGCGCCGTCAGCGCAGCAGCAGTGAAGTAACCTTCCAGCCGGTGTAGTGTTCATCAGTAGTATTAGCGAATGCTAATAAAGCCGTCAAGCCAGTGCTATTGAGAGCAAGTAACACAGGTTAACAACCGAGAAACTAAGGCCCTGTCCACACGGCAACGGAGTCAGGTGAATCTGATAAAATTGTTTATCGTTTCGGCCTGGCGTCCACATGGCACCGGCGTTTTGGGTGCCCCAAAACGAAATCTTTTGAGAACGGGTTCCAGAGTGGAAAAATCTGGCAACGGCGGCGTTGCAAAATCGTCTGGATGAGTAGAACGGATTTGTTTACGATGACATCACAACCACATGACTGAGTGCTTCACGCCGGGTAGAAGTGTAACGAACTCGATGTGAGTTGTCAACAAATCCTATAACTTGGTTCATGAAACGCGCTTACAAAATATTTTCACTGTGAATATTTATTGTGTAATGGTGCAAAGTGAGAGAGAGAGAGAGAGAGAGAGAGAGAGAGAGAGAGAGAGAGAGAGAGAATAGTCCTTAGGGCAGAGTCTTTAGTCCAAACACTGCGGAAGCAGTATAACCAAAACTGTGCACCGCCCGTGCGCTTTCCGAAAACAAAAACAATCCCGCCAGCAAAAATAGGGAAAAAAAAGGAGCGATCTCACCTCTTCAGATGTTGGTTTAAGTCCGACAATACATTCCTCAAAAAGGGCGTAGAAGAACAAAGTAATCCATCAACGTGTAGCATTCAATTTATTCCGGACCATTAAAGAATTCTGGAGGATATCAGAATGTTGGCGTACCGGCTTCCATCTACCCCCGTTCATTCCTCTTTCCGCGTCTCCATTCAAAAAACGAGCACGTGATTTAAAGGGACTATATCCATAGGATAGGGAGTAAGAAGGTGTGTGTGTGTGTGTGTGTGTGTGTGTGTGTGTGTGTGTGTGTGTGTGTGTGTGACAGTGACAGGGAAGAACCTAGGCTCATGCTCGCCCTGAATTTCTCTTAAAGTGAAGGCAGAAGAACGTTCAGCGCCTGGCCAGGCTTTCTATGTATTAATTTACATAGACGTTTTAATATGAAATATAAATAAGTGTCTTAGCCAATAGATACTATTTTACACTACTGATTAATAATCAAAACTTTATGTGGCTGATGCGACAGAAGAAGGGGTTTATGCGCATGTGTCCTACTTCTTCTATTGTTCTGGTGTCTCCGATGGGACCGTCTTACAGCGCACGTAGAGGTGTGGCATGTGTATTGCATCGTTTTCAGCAAGCGTTGCCATATGTACCTGATATTTTACTGATCCGTTGCCCATGTGGACGCGATATTTAAAAAAAAAAAAATCTCGTTGCCGTTGTCGTGTGGATGTAGCCTTAGATTTCTGTCTCCAGACTCTTCTTTCACACACGCTCGCCACAGTATTTTTCACTAATACTAAAATATTAATTTCCCCTATGTAATTTACTTAGTTACTTTTAAAATCAACATCGACAGCTACATACAGCAGAGCTACCTGACAGCCTGCTGCTAATCCCTTGCAAAATCCTTTGCCCTGTTGCTTTTTTGGTGTGTCTGGCTGAATTTTAGCTGAGCTGAAGTCCCAGCTTTAATAGTCACGGGTCACCACTGTTACTTGGTAATAGGAACCAATTACTGTAGTTCCTATCATCACTCATTCTCTTATCTCACAGCAGCTATAAAAAGTAACTCCCTATCACCTTTTGTTTTTGCATCTCTCACTAAGTTTCTCTCATAACATTTACAACCTACAAAATTTGTTCATGCAAATCAGACAAGTGCCTGCACAAGTACTTGGTATAATACAATGCAATAATATACATGATATGACAAAATTATTTTGACACCTTAGGCTACCCATTTTTTTTTATTTTTAGGTTCACGGATTTTTTCAACATATTTCTGATAATGTCAGTCGAAATAAAAATAAGTGTCCTTGTCTATTTTTTCTTTTTTTTTTTGCATGGCAAAATTTCAATGTCAGCTTAAGATGATGAAATAATTTAAATTCAAGAGACTCCCTTATAGATCTCCTATTATCATTTATGGCCCTATCATTATCTCATCTCATTCTACAGGGTCGCAGGCGAGCTGGAGTCTATCCCAGCTGACTACAGGCGAAAGGCGGGGTACACCCTGGACAAGTCGCCAGGTCATCACAGGGCTGACACATAGACACAGACAACCATTCACATTCACACCTACGGTCAATTTAGAGTCACCAGTTAACCTAACCTGCATGTC
Organism: Neoarius graeffei; assembly: GCF_027579695.1. Taxonomy (NCBI): domain Eukaryota; kingdom Metazoa; phylum Chordata; class Actinopteri; order Siluriformes; family Ariidae; genus Neoarius; species Neoarius graeffei. The sequence goes on from NC_083586.1 coordinate 32,168,778, forward strand.
TTTGGACTGTGGGGACAACCGGAACAAACCCACGCGGACACGGGGAGAACATGCAAACTCCGCACAGAAAGGCCCTCGCCGGCCACGGGGCTCAAACCCGGACCTTCTTGCTGTGAGGCGACAGCGCTAACCACTACACCACCGTGTCGCCCCAAACCTATCATTATATCAGATGTATTTGTATGAATAAAATGTGTGTTCACATAATTCTACAACCCTGATTCCAAAAAAGTTGGGACAAAGTACAAATTGTAAATAAAAACGGAATGCAATAATTTACAAATCTCAAAAACTGATATTGTATTCACTATAGAACATAGACAACATATCAAATGTCGAAAGTGAGACATTTTGAAATTTCATGCCAAATATTGGCTCATTTGAAATTTCATGACAGCAACACATCTCAAAAAAGTTGGGACAGGGGCAATAAGAGGCTGGAAAAGTTAAAGGTATAAAAAAGGAACAGCTGGAGGACCAAATTGCAACTCATTAGGTCAATTGGCAATAGGTCATTAACATGACTGGGTATAAAAAGAGCATCTTGGAGTGGCAGCGGGTCTCGGAAGTAAAGATGGGAAGAGGACCACCAATCCCCCTAATTCTGCGCCGACAAATAGTGGAGCAATATCAGAAAGGAGTTCGACAGTGTAAAATTGCAAAGAGTTTGAACATATCATCATCTACAGTGCATAATATCATCAAAAGATTCAGAGAATCTGGAAGAATCTCTGTACGTAAGGGTCAAGGCCGGAAAACCATACTGGGTGCCCATGATCTTTGGGCCCTTAGACGGCACTGCATCACATACAGGCATGCTTCTGTAGTGGAAATCACAAAACGGGCTCAGGAATATTTCCAGAGAACATTACTTGTGAACACAATTCACCGCGCCATCCACCGTTGCCAGCTAAAACTCTATAGTTCAAAGAAGAAGCCGTATCTAAACATGATCCAGAAGCGCAGACGTCTTCTCTGGGCCAAGGCTCATTTAAAATGGACTGTGGCAAAGTGGAAAACTGTTCTGTGGTCAGACGAATCAAAATTTGAAGTTCTTTATGGAAATCAGGGACGCCGTGCCATTCAGACTAAAGAGGAGAAGGACAACCCAAGTTGTTATCAGTGCTCAGTTCAGAAGCCTGCATCTCTGATGGTATGGGGTTGCATTAGTACGTGTGGCATGGGCAGCTTACACATCTGGAAAGACACCATCAATGCTGAAAGGTATATCCAGGTTCTAGAGCAACATATGCTCCCATCCAGACGATGTCTCTTTCAGGGAAGACCTTGCATTTTCCAACATGACAATGCCAAACCACATACTGCATCAATTACAGCATCATGGCTGCGTAGAAGAAGGGTCCGGGTACTGAACTGGCCAGCCTGCAGTCCAGATCTTTCACCCATAGAAAACATTTGGCGTATCATAAAACGGAAGATACGACAAAAAAGACCCAAGACAGTTGAGCAACCAGAATCCTACATTAGACAAGAATGGGTTAACATTCCTATCCCTAAACTTGAGCAACTTGTCTCCTCAGTCCCCAGACGTTTACAGACTGTTGTAAAGAGAAAAGGGGATGTCTCACAGTGGTAAACATGGCCTTGTCCCAACTTTTTTGAGAGGTGTTGTTGTCATGAAATTTAAAATCACCTAATTTTTCTCTTTAAATGATACATTTTCTCAGTTTAAACATTTGATATGTCATCTATGTTCTATTCTGAATAAAATATGGAATTTTGAAACTTCCACATCATTGCATTCCATTTTTATTTACAATTTGTACTTTGTCCCAACTTTTTTGGAATCGGGGTTGTATATGGAAATAAAAAAAAAATCAAAATCATCAGTTCATTCTATCTACAGGCAAGCTTGCATGCTACCAGCACAAAATAGAAATGCTACCATCACCAATACAAGAAAAAATAAACCTACCTGGCCATATTGTCCAATTTCTGTTTTCCTACATATCAGTATTTATCATGAATAGTATATTTATATTTTTTAAACAAACACCCTCAAAAAATCAGTTTCAACATTTCTTAAAATCACACAGCAAGATATATTTTGTACCACAGATACATGTACTTGTCTGATCTCAAAAACATTGATCCACATATATCAGAACTATTTTTCTATACACCATCAATTTATACCCGTACAAGTACCATACATATGCTCATGAGGCTATCGCTAGCCATCAGCCACTTAAAGAAAATCTTGAAAAATATAATGCAAATTAGCCAAAAATATATTTCTTCTTTTGATTTACTGTAATGTGGTTAATCAATTTGAAATCCTAGTGCTAGCCTGGCATTCCCAATGACAATTCTTAAGAATGTGCAAATCCTAAGTAGGCACACAACACGTTTGTGTGTATGTATATATCTGTGTGCGTGCGTGTGTTCTAATATAAAACTGGACTAGTACTCCAGTACTTACTTCTCTGAAGGTGTGTGGTCATATGACCATTGAGCTCTTATTAGCGCATCGAGAGCTGATACCTTCGTGATACTCGGTTCGATAGGACTCTCTCCGGCACCTTCCTCTTCTAATTCTACAGTCAGATACCTACAGCCAAAATCTCTAACTAACGTTACTGCAGGCATGTTCAGCATGGCCCTGGTTAAATCGCTACCTTCTCTCTGTGAACCAAAGATCGTTTTGACCTTTTCATTGTTTATCTTCAACACTTGAGAGACGAAATCGCCCACGTTTTGGTTGGTGAGACAATGAAAAGATTTTTGTTTACCACATGTTATGCTTACATAGAGTTGAGTTGATGGCTTGGAAGCCATGCTGTCAGCATCAGCCATGATCAGCACAAGGTTTATACTATCGTAAAGCGGTCGTAAATCACTCCGTAGAATTTACAACATTCGAATCGAACATTCAAGTGAATACGCAATAGAGGTGTGCAAAAATATCGATACGGCGATATATCGCGATACTTTGTCTTCTGATTCAATATCGATACTCAAAATTTGAATATCGATATTTTTTCAAATAATAAATCATGTTTCAGACGGGTTGTAAATCCAGTACGACTTCCGCACCTCCGCTCCGCAAGGTGTCGCTGTGCCGCTCCCTCACTGCAAGGCACTCTTCATCTTCTCTTTTTTCCCCGGCGGTTGCAGTGAGGAAAAAAAACAAGCAAGCATGGCTGTTAACGTAAACCTAGAGACGCCGCCGCACTTTAAGGCAGATGTTTGGAGGCACTTTGGATTCCAAAGGAATCCAAAGTGCCTAATGCTCTTGTGGCTAATGCTCTAATGCTCTTGTGGCTGAATCTGTGCCCATTCAGCCACAAGAGCATTAGTGAGGCTGGGCACTGATATCAAGTGAGAAGGCCTGGCGCACAGTCAACGTATCAATTCGGTACCTTTAGTTCCAGTGAAGGGAAATTGTAATGCTACAGCAATCAAAGACATCCTATATAATTATGCACTTAAAACTTTGTGGAAACCGTTTGGGGTAGGAACACATATGGATGTGATGATCTGGTGTCCAAACTTGGTCAAGAGCATTATTGCAAACCTGTGAGCAGTTGGAACTGCTATCAGAGCACCTTCTAATCAATCAGATTCAAGAACTCAGCAGTGCTTGGTATAAGCAAAATGAAATCTACAAACAGTTATAGTTTTCTACCTCTCCAGCTCTGTTGTCAGGTAGATGATGTGTTCCTGTAATCTGCGTAGGCGGATCTCACAGCGCACCTCTTTGGCCTGTGGGTGCTGCTGTCGAGTCCAGTGTCCCCTCCACCAGGCCTGAATCTTCACAGCTGCTACATCTAGATGGCACTCGGCCACCTTAGCACTTGGTTTTCTCAGTTCAGTACCTGCCTCTGTGGCATTTGCAGCCTTGTCGACTTCCAAGTGAACCATTTTATCAGTTTGCAAGTGCATTCCTTCCTCTTCATGTTCTGTAGTGTTTGTCTGCAAGTGATTTTGATTGAGAAGATGAGACTGGGCTGGATTTGGAGGAGCCAAGGAATCAGGCTCGTCAAGCTCTTCGTCTTCACTGTCAGGGAGCGATGGTGAACGGACAACGGAGTTCCCAGGGAGGAAGGCGAAGTCTGAGGAGAGCAGGCTGCCGTGGAGCTTTTCTTCATCTGTCTGTATGTCTTCAAGAACTAGACTGTTCTCGCCACAAGAAGGCGTGTTAACAGGATTTAGGACGTATGCTGAAGATGCACTGGTCATCCACGTATTCACATGGACAACTGGTTCAGAAGTTTCTGTCATCAGCAATGTACAAAAAGAAAGAGTGTAGAGGACAGATTTAAGTGAAAGACATTGTACGGTTTTGTCTTGCATTTATTTTCTATGTACCTCCTTTTCAATGGTCCTTAACTGGGTTAGTGATAAATGAAATAAGAAGTGGTGATCACCAATTTGGCACAGTTTACTGTATTTAATTATAAAGCACAGCAAAGCTTAGTGTTGTCCATCAGAAAAATTAATATTTGTGGCTTTCAATCTGTGTGCTTTACTACAAGCAATAATTTTCCTGTACTGATAAAAAAATAAAACAACAGAAAATCTGTTTCAGAGGTAGCGACATTGCAAACACGAAAATTCTAGCAGATTTAGATTTAAAAAATAAATAAATAAATAAATAAAAAATTAACACTGCCAGGACTTCTGATCCATCTACTAAGTGGTCACATTATGTGTTCTAAGATGGCCAATCTTCACTCATAACCAAAGAATTATTTTAAGGCATGTGATTTTTGTACAACCAAGCAATACCAAAATTGGGTCAAAAACCATCAAGTGTAAAATCACCTTAAAGGAGATATGCAGAACCATGGCCTCACTTTTTGTTTATACATGCCTTGAGACTTCAAGAATGGCACAGGAATAATTTTAAGTGTTAACAATAAATCTAATATAGTAATTTTTACGATTAAAATGATTCATATAGGTTAGGGTTATGACTATGAAAGTGTCTTCAAAATTTCTACTTTCCTGATGTTGCATTTGGTGAACTTTTACTCATATATTACTTTTTTGAAGTTATTTTTATTGGGTCATGCAAAAACCTCCCGCACCAAACATCACCTCACTTTTGATAAATACATGTATATTAAATAAATTAATCATGATTATAAAATAAATTCATTGAAAGATGTGTAAAGTACTTTTATATAACAATAAATTGCTTAACAATTGTTGTAATAATAATTATAATTGTTAATTAATAGCAATTTATTGTTATATAAAAGTACTTTACACATCTTTCAATGAATTTATTTTATAATCATGATTTATTTATTTAATATACATGTATTTATCAAAAGTGAGGTGATGTTGGGTGCAGGAGGTTTTTGCATGACCCAATAAAAATAACTTCAAAAAAGTAATATATGAGTAAAAAGTTCACCAAATGCAACATCAGGAAAGTAGAAATTTTGAAAACACTTTCACAGTCATAACCCTAATATAGGTAGTGGTCTGAGTGAATGACCTTGACATCTGTGATGTCACAGCAGGAAGTCTATCGGTCTCATCGCCATTTCCGCTATACTAAAATACAGAGCTGACTGCAACTCCGATCCTCCATTTTGAGCCAATTTATCACCATGCCACGTAGATGTGTTGCTGTCGGGTGCAGCAACATGACATAAGGTGGATTTATGTTGCATTCATGGCCCAAGAATGTTCAAACTGCAAAGATTTGGACACGTTTTGTGACAAATTCACGGGCACATTGGGCGCCTATGAAGTGGTCTCTCCTCTGCTCTGCACATTTTACTGAAGACTCATACGAGACCTCTGATCTGTTTAGGAGTGTTGGCTATAAGCCCGTATTGAAAGAGGGTGCAGGACCAACAATTAAAGGAAAAGAAAACTACAAGGAAAGAAAGTTCAGTCGCACCAGTTCTCCCGGAGTGTGGCCCGAGCAGTAATGGCGGAGTACTTAGTATGGAGAAAATGGAGAACGAGTGGACCAGTCGTCAGATTTCTCTGTTGGATATGTTCCCCCCCGCTGTCTATGCTTGCCTCAGCAGCAATATCTCGCCCTTATGTGGAAGACGCGAATGAATGAAGAACTGAAAAGTCAGATTGTTTCAAAACAAATCAGCCACAAGATCGGCCTTCAAGAAGCAAGAACACAGACGGGTAAGATGTGACTCTCATTTGGTTACATCACAACACTCGTTGTTTACCTGCATTTAGATTAATACATGTAACTTGTATTATGTGTTTAAGTTACCGGTATAAGGTTATTTAATTTGCTTCAGAATGTGATTGTCTCAGTTCATCTGATTATTTAATGAGCCTTTTATGTTTTATCAGTGAAAATGCATGCATGTACATGTATGGTGCATAAGTTATAACGCCTATCCTGTTTTAATGAGAGTCACATGAGACTGTCAGTTCAATTCCATCCAATTCTCTAGACGGCTTTGTTCTCTGACTTTATTTCGTAAGATGGGGGCCTCCGTTACAGACATGTTACTATTGGATTCACTTTCTGATGGTTCGAACGGATACGGTTCTATGTGTAGAGCAGTAGCATGTACACACACTCCAATTTCAGGTCTATCACAGTCAGATGTATTACTATCTGAGGAATCCGAGAATCTCCAATAAATCCAAACGAAGAAGCCATTGCAACCGCTCTCGCCTGCCGAGTCTGGCTTTGATCTATAGCTGTCAAAGGCCTCGGCTTTAAAACCGGTTCCTGCTGTGACGTCATGCACTCAGGGCTGGCTGGCTCAGTGGGGCAGCTCGAATGCCAACTTTACGGTCGATTTTAACTCTCAAAAATATATATTTTTTATTCCCATTTATGCAGCATACAAGAGTGAAGGATGGAGATACTATCCACTCAGAAACATATTTAAAAATAAAGGTTCTGCATATCTCCTTTAATGTGCCCTTTCAAAAAGGACACTACTGTTTCCCAAGGAACACATTTTTGTGTTACCAGTGCAGTCATATTAGTATGCTCACATGTGGATACTTACATTATTCATCAGGCTTTTACTATATCGCACTTTTTAATTCTCTGATAGTCTGTGTTATATATCATGCAAGGATATATTGCGATACAAATATGGAGATTCAAATTGATGAAATAAAAAAAACTGAACCGCGATTATTATCAGGCTGCATAATCTCTTAGTTTTTCCTTGCAGTAATTGTGTTGTTTAGACAGGAGAGGGCACAATGACATACAACAGAGTGAATGCAAGAGACTTCACCATAGGGGGAAGTAACACAGCTCTAATACTGCGAAAACACACAAAAACAGATCTAAAATGGGAAAGAGCTGTTGTGCGATTGACAGTACAAATAGATTTAACAAGAAATCAGAGCTCTCTTTGTACAGACTGCTGAAAGCTAAAGGGAAGCAAATTGAGGTAGTAGAAATGTTGTTAAAAGTTGATTAAGAAAAGGCCCATTTTGTTATTAACTCTACATTTTAAATAAATTTTTGTTAGTCAGGTATTTACTCCTACTTTTACGTATGTGGAAAAATAACTATTGTTAGTTATGAAGAAAATGAAACAAAAGTTTTTTTTTTTTTTTAATTTACCAAAAGTAATATTTAAGTTCCGTGAGCTGGCCTAGTTGTTAGCATGTCCACCTCTCAACCAGGAGATCGCAAGTTTTACTCGCGGTTGGGTCATACCAAAGACCATCATAAAAATAGTACCTACTGCCATCTAGCAAGGCACACTGCAATACAAATGCGAGTGGGGAGTCAAACTCTCACGGTTACCAGAGGACTAGCCCCCCACTGTAACCCTAGCTATGCAAGAGCCGAGAGGCCGAGGGCCATAGAAGCGGAGATCAGCACCGCCCAATGTGCCCAAGGACCTGGTTAGTACTGGGACGGGAGACTGCCTGGGAAGACTGGGTCCTGGCATGGGAAGGACTCTGACTTTTTTAATATTTAAGTTGATAAAGTATAGGAAAATAAATGGTTACTTTTTTTGGTAATAAAATCCAATATTGTAAATCAAATCAAACTGTGAATTGGGTGAATCGTTACAAGCCTATAGTCTGACAGTGTATATATTTGTTTATTAATAAAATTCATTATATCGTAATTGTCAATTCTTGTCATTATGAGTTGAGTAAATGTGTGTGCCATGCTTATCTCACTACAAAGAAACATCAACTTTACTGTTTGTGGTAGTCACACGTATGCTGTGCAGTGAATAGATTCAAAACCTTTAAAACATTCCTTAATCACACTTAATGGTTAATTATGAGACACGGAGTTGTAATGGTATGTTGAACAGGATACAGTAAATCCCAAACTATACAGTTCTCTTCAAGATCTACATTTAACACTGCTGGTATGTATTAAAAATGAGACTGTAGTAACCTGGCTCACTGATGACATCAAGAACCTGGGTTATGGCCACTCCTTTTTGGGCTGGATCAGTCCAGTGCTGATCCATCTCCACCTGAGTCGGGTGAAGAGGACTTGTGGAATCACACTGACCTTCCTGGAGCAGCTGTTTCTGGTGCTGCCTGCATGAACACATGGGGAGGGAGAGTATTGTTTTAAACGTAGAGTATTAAAAACCTGAAGGAGAATAATCAGAAACTACAAAATGGCGAAAACTAGTAAGGCATCACGACCAACCAATCAGCTAAAATGTTCTTGATTATGCAATTATTACAGTTGGATTAAGTTTACATCCACCTGAAGATGGTGAAACTCAATTTTTCACAACTGCACATATTCCATGTTACCACATATCAGGGCTTTGAACCAGAATTTTTTTCCTATTGGTTCGTTCCGAACAGAAACGGAATTTTAACGTTTCTGGTTTTGGGTTCCACCATTAAATAGACGTTCCCGAACCGGTTAGAACAAAAAAATTTCGTTCCCGGAACGGTTAATTACGTTCCCTGTCAGCTGTTTAACAAATGGCTATAAAATTATGTCTCTGTCTCATCCAGCTTAAGCCAAATGTAGGCTAATTCTATTACAACCTTCATTAAATAAGACAAGAAATAATTCAGAACAATTATTATTTCAAATGTTGGCGATTTGGATTCTCAGTATGTCTTCCCATCTACACAAACAGAAAAAGTGCCAAAAATGAAAGATAATTCGTTTAGTGTGTTACCAAAGGCTAGTCAGGCCCTATGCATTGATAGGCTAACAGAGGTTAACGTCATTTAATGTTCCCGAGCCTCTCATTAACGTGGACAAATATACTGATATCGTGTTTGAAATTGACGTTTTCGAATAACGATAGACTGCAATATTTACCTCTTATTTAAGATGTGGAGACGTGATAGTAGTCCACCCTCCCGCTCTCTCCATTCAGTCAGCGAACGTCACACAGGAAGTGAACCCCAGCGGGTCATAGAAACTTGCGCAGGAGAAGAATGACTTTTTTATTTGTAGGCTACGGAAACTTTGAGGAACGAAATAAAAACCGGTATTAACCGGTTACCATTATTTTTAATAAGCGTTTCTGTTCCGGAACATAAAAAATAATAAAGTTTCTGGTTTCGTTTCTGTTCCATGTGAAATAGAAAAAGTTCCCGGTTTTCGTTTTCGTTCCTTGAACCGGTTCAAAGCCCTGCCACATATTTATATCAGTTTTCATTAACTATATTAGATTTTCAGTGGGTCAAAAGCTTACTTACATATTCTTAGTATTTTTTGGCACAGCTCATTTAATTGCTTAACTTGAATCAAATGCTTGGGGAAGCCTTCCATATTCTTATCCATTCCTCCTGACAGAAGACGTGCAACTCAGTCAAGTTCGTGGGCTTCCTTTCTCAGACACACTTTTTCAGTTCAGTTCCCAAAGTGTCTATGGGACTCAGGTCAGGGCTTTGTGATGGCCACTGCAGTATTTTCACTTTGTTATCAGTCTGTTACAACTTTGGAGGTATGCTTAGGATCACTATCTTGCTGGAAGACCCAGTTACGACAAAGTTTTAATTTTCTGGCTAATGTCTTGAGGTGGTGTTTCAGCACCAGTTCCTTTTCCAGCAAAACACTCCCACAACGTGATGCTGATGCCCTCATTCTTCACAGCTCACCTGCAAAAATTTAGTCTGGCCTTTTTAAACTGGTCGAAGAATTGGGGCTTCTTCGTTGTACGCAGACTTTCGGGCCATGGCGATATAGGTGTGTTTTAATGGTGGTTGTACATACTTTGGTACCTGATGCCTCAAACTCCTTCACCAGTTCCTTTATTGCTGTTTTGGAGTTCAGCTGAACCATCCTGACCAAAGTCTGTTCACCCTGGGAATTAATTTATGCCTCTGTCCTGAAAAAGCAGTGACTGTTTAGAAATTGCTCCTAAGGAGGAACTGGACTTGTGGAGGTCCACCATTTTTTTCTTAGGTCTTGGTGGAGTTGCTTTTCCATTGTATCAAGGGTGAAAAGTTGTACACAGATGTGCTCCCAATTAACTCCTAATCATTACAATTGGCCAATCAAAAGCTTCTAATGGTCATTACAGCAATTCCTGGAATCTCCCAGACTGTCAACCTGCTGTATACAAACCCCTGACCAACTGGAATTTGGATATATTGTGAATTAAAAGTTGAAATAAGTCTGTCTCTAATCAGTGTGGTACCTCTGTTTGCTGAGGATCCTCTCCAGCTTGGCATCCTCAGCTGACTGCAGTGAGGACGAGGAGATCAAGGGACATGTGGAAGCCAGGTATTGAACTAGCTGTACGTGTTGTCCAGGGCGAAACGTACGGCCTTTGCCCTGGCTGTACAACCACTCTGCTTTAAGCCTGGAGTTATAAAGAAGTCAAATAAGTTAATTCATAGCCTCTTACAACAACATAGGCCTAATTGTACAGCTTTAAAAAATTGGTATGGTGTATTTGGACTAAAAGTAATCTTTAGATTAAAGGAAAATTCCACATAGAAAACATTAAATGAGTTTATATTGAAATATCTGTCGTCATGTTGCTTAGGAGGTTCTAGTGCACATTAGTTGGTTGGTGATGTCCCTGTGGGCATTAGTAGAGCAGTTACAATAATGTTTAATAGGAGAATAAAGTTCAATAATCTCACACAAAGGATAATGGCCAAGTTTCACTGTCGGAACTTCTTTTCTTAGTCATCATTTTCCAGAAAAATTCAATGTCAATAATCTATCCATTATCCGTAACTGCTTATCCTGAGCAGGGTTGCGGGCAAGCTGGAGCCTATCCCAGCTGACTATGGGCGAGAGGTGGGGTACATCCTGGGCAAGTCACCAGATCATTGCAGGGCTAACACAGAAACAAAACCATTCACACCTACAGTCAATTTAAAGCCACCAATTAGCCTAACTGCATGTCTTTGGACTGCGGGGGAACTGGAGCACCCAGAGACACGGGGAGAACATGAAAACTCCACACAGAAAGGCCCTCGTCAGCTGCTGGGCTTGAACCCAGAACCTTGTTGCTGCGAGGCAACAATGCTAACCACTACACCACCGTGCCACCCCATGTCACAATAACGAGAAATCCAATACATAAGTAGTGGAGGCAGCAAATGTTGGACTCAAAGTTCCAGAAAGTCATGCAGTTATATGATGCAGTTGCACTGAGTTATATCGGAAACTTTGCCTGGCTAGTTGAAGTAGACGGCCTTTCCATTTCATAAAACTGGTGAAATTTAGTTCCCTCTGAAATTTGGTCACTGTAATATATGTATTTCTGTAATATCTAAAAAAAAAAAAAAAAAACCCAGGCCATTCCATGGCTGGGAAATTATTTAATTTGAGGGGATTCCCTAGCAAATAGTGTGCATGAAATCACTTGCTTCACGCAGGCAAGCAGACAGAGGAAGTCCGGTGTGCGCATGCGCAGGTTTACCTTTGACCGTGCATTGACAGTTACATCATTCTGATGCTAAACGAACAGCTGATCACACCGAGGTGCTCGCTGACCACCGATATTTATTAGTTTGGTCCTGCATTTCCTTTCCTTCGCAACATAATGTCTTTTCTTCTCGCTTTCCGTTACTGTAGTCCAGGGGTGGGCAAACTTTTTGGCTCAGGGGCCACATTGACTTTTGAAATTTGCCAGGCGGGCCGGGCCAACACCAAATTCATACATATCGAACATAAACCGGAAAAGCTTTAGTGTTATTGTAAGGCCTTCACTGACAGAGACCCAAATGCAGATCAGATTGACATTTATTTTAGTTCTCAGTCAACAAAGGCAGAGCAGAAAAATGCTTGCAGTTCAATAGCTTGGCACTGGATCCATCCAGAAAAGTAACACACACACACACACACACACACACACACACACACACACACACACACACACACACACGTGACAGTAAGAAAAGTAGCACACTTAATTCTTAAATTACATCTTTGAGCTGCCAGGATGAGTAGGATGCCAGTGTATTTGTATATTTGTATCATCATTTTATACATACAACTAAATTGCATATCATTAAATTGAACTAAATTACGTATCAGTACATATCATTTTTGTACATTTCACTGAACTCGTAGATTTACACCTGAGTGTTTTTTTTTTTTTAACCATCCACTTCCAGCCTGCCAGTACAACCAACCACCACTAGTAGGAGAGGCACCACACCATTCCAAAATGTTAGCAGTTCAACAGTTTGGGTACCACCCCATGCCAACATGTTTGCAGTTCAGTGGTTTGGCACTGGATCCATCCAGCCCACAAAATCAAACAAAACGGCTCAAGAAAGCAAAAAACTCCAAACTGGTTTTCAGGTTCAAAGTCACTCACTGAAATATTTCCAGTCCTCAAAAAATCAAAACACAGGTTCCAAACAGGTTTTCATATTCCAAAAGGCCACTCATAGATCAGAATAACCTCCACAGGCAAAAGTCCAGGAACAGATATAAGCAGAAGCAAGGTCAGCTGCTCATAATACACCTGTAATAGCAGACAGGGACATAAATGAGTTAATACTCACATTCACTCAGCAACCGCTGAGCTGTATTCATCCGTGCTTGCGCTGACTGGTTGTTAGCATAATTAGCATGCTTGGAGGAAAAGTGCTGTTTGATGTTATATTCCTTTAAAACTGCAACGGTTTCTTTGCAAATAAGGCATACAGCCTTTGATCGGACTTCAGCAAAAAATATTTAGTTGTCCATTCTTTATTGAACACCCTGCACTCGCTGTCCACTTTTCTTTTTTTAGGACCACTCATTGTAAAGCTTTATCCTGTGTTCTCGAGATAATCAGTGGCACAGGCACCAGAATGACTTCCATGGCACGCGCTGCACCACTCTGCAAATGTAATCTCGCGTGAATACGACTGACTGGAAAGACGGATCTCTAGAACACCTGTCTACATGATAACACTGACGCTTATAGTTTATAGATCTGCTCAATCGCGTTTATATGATTGTCTTCCGCGGGCCGGATTAAAAACGCCAACGGGCCGGATGTGGCCCGCGGGCCGTAGTTTGCCCACCTCTGCTGTAGTCGGTCTTTCACGTTTCATTCGTGTCCTCCATTTTCCTTTCCTGTTTCAAATTTGTATTCCACAATGCCTTGTGTGAATGGGGAAAGCCCACCACATGATGCATGACGTAGTATCTTGAATTGGGTCATGGTGAAGCAAGAAATAATAGCAGAGAATTTAGGGCCATGTGGCCCGAAATACATTAACTGTTCTATTTTAAAAAGCCTAATAAAATTGGAAGTCTGTGATTTGAATTCAGTAGCTTTCGGTCCACTAAACAAAAATAATTGAGTGTCAGGGAAAATTCTTTTTATGACCTAAACCTGAAAAAAAAAAATCGGAAAGTCAGTCTACCTTTAGTAATCTACGAGATGACAAGCATGGTGCCATTGTTGGCAGTATTACAATGAAAGTCAAAGCTTCAACATTCATGCTAATGCTGTCACCAACAACATCATCGTCTAGTGGATTACTAACTAGCCCATGGATTTGAGCAGTATGTATAGATGAAGAGGTGAGAGAGCTGGACATCCTGGGACATATTCACAATATGTTCATATTGGACATCTTTTCAACACAGTACCATTTACTCTTCTACACCTGTACATTACAATATTTCCTAAATCACACTATCTGGTGTCACTCAGAAGAGGATGGGCTGTCTGGAGTCTGGTTCCTCTCTAGGTTCCTCCTTCATGTTGTCTCAGGGTGATCTCCTTATCAGTATCTTGCTTGCTGATTAGGGATCCAAATTTATATCTTAATTTTTGCAAAGCTGCTTTGTGACAATATCTATTGCGAAAATAGCTATACAAATAGAATTCTATAGATTTGAACGGGGCGGCATGGTGGTGTAGTGGTTAGCACTGTCGCCTCACAGCAAGAAGGTTCTGGGTTGGAGTTCAGTGGCTGACGGGGGCCTTTCTGTATGGAGTTTGCATGTTCTCCCCCGTGCTTATATGAGTTTTTATTGATTGATTGCTTGCTTTATTCCCAACAGTAAAGAAGATTTAAAAAAAAAAAAAAAAAAAAAAAAATGCAATAACCAAAACATCGTCATAAACAAACAGAATAGCGTAGCCACAAGGCAGTAACATAATGATGTTCGGAAAGGATTAGGAAGAAGTAAATAACTTATCAAATCCTAACCCTCTATACCACCGCTAATCAAACTTCACTTTCTGCCATAATAAATTATATATACAAAAGAAAACAAAAGCAACAAACAAAAAAGAAAACATACCAACATGGTATAATATCGACCAAACCAAATCATATATACAGATGCTTATGTTATCCATATATATATAGACACATACAACACGTACATACATATACACATCCATACATACACAGACACCCATAATATAATTATGTATATTATATACACAAGGGCGGCACGGTGGTGTAGTGGTTAGCGCTGTCGCCTCACAGCAAGAAGGTCCGGGTTTGAGCCCCGTGGCCGGCGAGGGCCTTTCTGTGTGGAGTTTGCATGTTCTCCCCGTGTCCGCGTGGGTTTCCTCCGGGTGCTCCGGTTTCCCCCACAGTCCAAAGACATGCAGGTTAGGTTAACTGGTGACTCTAAATTGAGTGTAGGTGTGAATGTGAATGGTTGTCTGTGTCTATGTGTCAGCCCTGTGATGACCTGGCGACTTGTCCAGGGTGTACCCCGCCTTTCGCCCGTAGTCAGCTGGGATAGGCTCCAGCTTGCCTGCGACCCTGTAGAACAGGATAAAGCGGCTAGAGATAATGAGATGAGATATTATATACAAATATACACACACACGTATGTATTATATATATATATATATATATATATATATATATATATATATATATATATATATATATATATATAAAAAACACACGCGTATGTATTATATATATATATATATATATATATATATATAAAAAAACACACACGCGTGTATATATATATATATATATATATATATATATATATATATATATATATATATATATATATAAAAACACACACACACAGTATATATACACACTTGTATTACCAGTAGAATGTTATTGTAATTCCTCGTCCCTATACCTCATAAAGATCTGTTCCTTATACCTTTTTTTGAACTGGTTTATAGTTGTACATTTCATGAGCTCCACATTCAAACTGTTCCATAGCTTTACTCCACAAATAGAGATACTGAACATTTTTAACGTTGTCCTAGCACTGCGAATTTTAAATTTCAATTTCCTCCTAAAATTATAGCCCCTCTCTATCTGAGAACATTTCTTGGATATTCCTTGGTACTTTATAATTCCTTACTTTGTACATTATTAAGGCAGTTTTATATTCTATAATATCCCTGAATTTTAAACATTTTGAATTTAAGAACAGTGAATTAGTATGATCTCGGTAACCAGCACTATGAATTATTCTTATAGCTCTTTTCTGTAGTATAGTTATTGCATGAAGTGAACATTTATACGTATTTCCCCACACCACTGAGCAGTAATTTAGGTACGGTAAAACCAGGGAACAGTAAAGAATGTGGAGTGAATTATAGTTCAGGACGTGCTTAGCTATACTCAACACAGATATGCTTCTTGATAGTTTAATTAGTATGTATTTTATATGTGATTTCCAAGTAATTCTATCATCTATTATTACCCCAAGAAATTTATTATTAGAAACTCTTTCAATATCAACACCATCTACCTGTACATTTATTGCCTTATTTTCATCTCATCTCATCATCTCTAGCCGCTTTATCCTGTTCTACAGGGTCGCAGGCAAGCTGGAGCCTATCCCAGCTGACTACGGGCGAAAGGCAGGGTACACCCTGGACAAGTCGCCAGGTCATCACAGGGCTGACACATAGACACAGACAACCATTCACACTCACACCTATGGTCAATTTAGAGTCACCAGTTAACCTAACCTGCATGTCTTTGGACTGTGGGGGAAACCGGAGCACCCGGAGGAAACCCACGCGGACACGGGGAGAACATGCAAACTCCGCACAGAAAGGCCCTCGTGGGCTCGAACCCAGAACCTTCTTGCTGTGAGGCGACAGCGCTAACCACTACACCACCGTGCCGCCCGGTAAATTATAATAATAATTAAAAAAAAAAAAGGATACAAAATACTGCAAAATTGCAGTTCAGAGACAAAGTGCAATAATGTTACAGATTGAAGTGTGAGGTTGGAGTCAATGGGGGTCTCTGACCTTATTGATGAGGCCAGCTGCAGTGGGGAAAAAGCTGGCCTTATGGTGTGAGGTTTTGGTCTTGTTGCCGTATTATTGCAGTCATCTGTTTTCGTGTACCAACCAGTTTCTGTTTTGACTTTGACCCTGCCTGATCTACAGTACTCTGTCTGTTCCCGTTTGACTTTCTGCATGACTTGCTGACTTCGATTTTGGAATACCCAGAGGAGATGACCCCCTAGATTACTGGACCCAACACACTGCCAAGTTTCAAGTTTATTTTTATAGCGCTTTTAAGAACAGACATTGTCACAAAGCAGCTTTACAGAAATTTAAAGACTTTAAACATGAGCTAATTTTATCCCTGCTAAATTCCCTCATCTGTTCCAGCTGACAAATACACATCTGTCCATTCCAGCAACCTCTCTGCTTTGCGAGAGAATATTCTCCAAAGCAGGAGAGATTCGAAGTAAGAGGAGAAACTGTTTCAGTCCTCGCACTGTTAAGTAGAATTTATCTCATCTCATCTCATTATCTGTAGCCGCTTTATCCTTCTACAGGGTCGCAGGCAAGCTGGAGCCTATCCCAGCTGACTACGGGCGAAAGGCGGGGTACACCCTGGACAAGTCGCCAGGTCATCACAGGGCTAGTAGAATTTATTTAGGAAATCAAATAACACAAATTAAGTGTTAGTTGGGGAAGCCATGGCCTAATGATTAGAGAAGCAGCTGTGGGACCAAAAGGTCACTGGTTCGATTCCCTAGACCAGCAGGAATGGCTGCAAGGCACCTAACCCCAAATTGCTCCCCCCAGGCTGCTCTGGGCATTCTGTATGTCGCTCTGGATAAGAGTGTCTTCTAAATGCCTGTCATGTAATGTAACATAATTATTCCCCAATCTTTACATCAGCACTCTGAACAAATACTGACAGATGAAAATAAAATATTCTTCCATACAAATCATACTATTAACCAACACAAAGTTAAATTAACAAATGCATGTATACAAAGAAACAAGAGAACGTTCCATTGTTTATTCATCTTCCTCCTTGTCCAGCACTATTGCCAGGTCGAGGCCCATGTGCAGTATAGTTTTATGCTGGATGCCCTTCCTGCTGCAACCCTCACATTTCTGGGCTTGGGAAACAACCATTCACACCTATGGGCAATTTATGGCCCTTTTCCACTACCCTTTTTCAGCTCGCTTCAGCTCGCTTCAGCTCACTTCAGCCCGGCACGGCTCGCGTTTCGACTACCAAAAACCAGCACGACTCAGCTCGTTTCAGCCCTGCTTAGCCCCTAAAACTCGCACCGTTTTGGAGTGGGGCTGAAGCGAGCCAAACCGTGCCGACTGAGGTTGGGGGCGTGAGCAGACACTCCCCTGTGCACTGATTGGTGAGGAGGAGTGTCCTCACATGCCCACACACGCCCCGCGAGCGCGCTGGGATCTGTAAACACCGCAAATCCGGAAGAAGGAGAATTACGAATTACGAGAATTTCTGAAGCCTTATGCGCCTCGCCTCATCTATACGCTCTTGCCAGTATCTGTTGGCGTTGTCGGTGACAACAAGCCACAGCACCGAGACCAGCAACACTAACGACTCCATGTCCTCCATGTTTATTGTTTACTATTCGGGTCGTGAGACTACCGCTGAAAAGATCACTGAATCAGTGACATACAGAGCATCGTGGATGAGTTCGCGGAGCGCAAGGCTCGTCGTATGCCCTTCAAATAATGCGTGCAGTAGGCTATTGATGTTTTATTATGAGCCATGTACAGTATGTCGCCGAATGTTTTTTTTGTTTCTGAGTTACATGTTCGTTT
Source organism: Neoarius graeffei (assembly GCF_027579695.1). Classification (NCBI taxonomy): domain Eukaryota; kingdom Metazoa; phylum Chordata; class Actinopteri; order Siluriformes; family Ariidae; genus Neoarius; species Neoarius graeffei. Next base: position 32,187,182 of record NC_083586.1, read on the forward strand.
GAAGGACTTAATGTACAAAATAACATAGTTGCACCCCGTAGTGTTGAAATTGGTAAACACAGTGCATTCAGTGAGGTTTGCACCGCCCTCCTTTTATTTCTGACTCTTCCTGTCACCGTTGCAACCTCTGAGCGCTCATTCGTATGCCCTTCAAATAATGTGCGCAGTATAGGCTATTGATGTTTTATTATGAGCCATGTACAGTATCCTAATGTTTTTTGTTTCTGAGTTACATGTTCGTTTGAAGGACTTGATGTACTAAATAACATAGTTGCACCCGGTAGTGTTGAAATTGGTAAACACCGCAGTTGCGGACATTTTGTAGCCTAAAATGATGTTATGATAAGCTTTAATAAAATGCCCGGTCATTTGCCCCGCCCCCGGCCCGGCTCTGACTTATTCCGCCACTGTCACTGATGTCACTGTTTGCGCTGCTTAACGACATCACCTGACGTCCACCCACTTTCGCTAACTCCACCCAATGTGTCCACCCACTTCCAGCCAGCACGGTTCAGCGCGGTTGTAGTCGAAATGCAACTCCAACAGCCCCGCTCAGCTCGACTCGGCACGGCACGGCTCAGCCGCGTTTGTACTGGAAAAGCGGCATTAGAGTAGCCAATTAGCCTAACCTGCATGTCTTTGGATTGTGGGAGGAACCTGGAGGAAACCCACTCAGACACGGGGAGAACATGCAAACTCCACACAGAAAGACCCTCGTCGGCCACTGGGCTTGAACCCAGAACCTTCTTGCTGTGAGGCGACAGTGCTAACCACTAAAACATTGTGCTGCCCTCTAGAACGTTCTACTGTTTATTAAACTATGTATTTTTAAAAAAAATGACAAGGGTATTTATTTGAACACCAGATGTCACTGTGGTGAGACGTTTCGAACATTCCAAACAATTGATTCTTTTTCTGAATCAACTGATTCTGATGTTTCAATTTCTCAAATGTTCTGTTTCTGCCATCACTAGTGTTAGCCAAAGTGAAAATAAACCGACATGCCAATGGAAGAGGCTTAAGCCAAGAATTTCATTAGCTCATAAATACTCGACACTCTGGAAGATCAATTACTAATTGTAAGGACTGTTTTGAGAATTTCTCAGGGGAAAAAAAAAAATCCTTTTAATTCCACACAATGATCAGATTTTAAAGAGGAACTGAAGGAAAATTTATCAAAATTCTATTTCTCATTTTACAAAATGGGGCGGCATGGTGGTGTAGTGGTTAGCGCTGTCGCCTCACAGTAAGAAGGTCCGGGTTCGAGCCCCGTGGCCGGCGAGGGCCTTTCTGTGCGGAGTTTGCACGTTCTCCCCGTGTCCGCGTGGGTTTCCTCCGGGTGCTCCGGTTTCCCCCACAGTCCAAAGACATGCAGGTTAGGTTAACTGGTGACTCTAAATTGACCGTAGGTGTGAATGTGAGTGTGAATGGTTGTCTGTGTCTATGTGTCAGCCCTGTGATGACCTGGCGACTTGTCCAGGGTGTACCCCGCCTTTCGCCCGTAGTCAGCTGGGATAGGCTCCAGCTTGCCTGCGACCCTGTAGAACAGGATAAAGCGGCTAGAGATAATGAGATGAGATTTTACAAAATGTAGGAATGCATTTCTGACAGCTATTCTGCCACTGCTATTGCAAGTTATGAGTGTTTGAAATATGCTCTGTAATACATCAGTCCATATGTCAAAGCAATGGCCATAAATGAGATTCGCTGAGACCTGTGCGAGACATCGTAGGACGGAAGTAAAACGTACAGCGGAAATCAAAGTGACCGACATCTGCCAACATTGTCAAAAGACGCACGCACCCTCCTTCGAATGCTGACGTAATCAAGCCGGAAGTTTTCCCTGTGTCTGAAATCACTCCCTACTCACTATATAGGGCACTATATAGTGTGGATGCCATTTTGCAGTGCTGTCCGAAACCTTAGTGAGGATTATGTGGGAAATGCGCTCAGTATAATATGTATTTATCACAAAAATACATGCATGTGCTTATTATTTTGAAAACCCACCAGCCGCCTGATCTGACACGTTTTAATTGTGCGACAGTAATGACGTAAATGCCAGCGCGATGGACTCGTCCTTATCCTGTCGTCTTTCCAACTATTCTCTACTCCACGTTGGTTCGAAGTCGTATGGAATAACCTCCATGCCATGTACGTGAGGGAGGCGGATGTACGTGCAGAAGTATACAGTGTAATAAAGTGCAGAATATATACACACACACATACAGTGAGACAATATATACACAGGCAAACAATCCATAACAACAGGCGAGATCAAAAATGAGAATACAGGCAAAAGGGTCGGTCGAGGCGCAAACAGTACATCAAAGGCTAACCGACAACGAGAAACAGGTACAAGGATTGTCTCATCTCATTATCTCTAGCCGCTTTATCCTTCTACAGGGTCGCAGGCAAGCTGGAGCCTATCCCAGCTGACTACGGGCGAAAGGCGGGGTACACCCTGGACAAGTCGCCAGGTCATCACAGGGCTGACACATAGACACAGACAACCATTCACACTCACATTCACACCTACGGTCAATTTAGAGTCACCAGTTAACCTAACCTGCATGTCTTTGGACTGTGGGGGAAACCGGAGCACCCGGAGGAAACCCACGCGGACACGGGGAGAACATGCAAACTCCGCACAGAAAGGCCCTCGCCGGCCCCGGGGCTCGAACCCAGGACCTTCTTGCTGTGAGGCGACAGCACTAACCACTACACCACCGTGCCGCCCCGGTACAAGGATTGTGAAACAGGAAATCAAGACAACGGGTAGAAAGGCTCAGTAATGCGTATTGTAATACTTCGCGATGCAAATGCATCAGCACAGTCCTTCAATAGGCAAACACATAGTTCCTTAATTGAGCTCAGGTGTGCCTTGTTCACGGCACGCGTGCTGGAGTCCACTCGGCACACCTTCAGGTGCACGCGCTACAGCGCGCAGGACTGACACTCCATCACTGATGAAGCTGGCAAATCTTGAAATTAATCTAAATTGGAATGATATGGTGAGCTGGCCATTGTGTAAACAGTTTTCAAATTGGTGGCGCTGACACTTCACATTTGAAGTCTCGCACAAGTCTTGTGAAGATCGTGCGGATAAGCGACGCCTGCCGTGGACCAAACGAACTACATTCAACATGGCTAAAAACCAAAAAGGCTGAGAAGTGTAATATAATATGCCGATACAAGGTCACAATATAAGGTTAATAAAACCAAAAACGTAATTGAATAGCACGTTAAGAAATAAAGCAAGTTTTAACATGACTTCAGTTCCCCTTTAACATCCTTTCTATTAAATAAATAAATAAATTACTCACCCTTCCTTTTGTGACACCACATATCCGTCAAGCACCTTCAAATTGAGGCACCAGCTCACAACATACGGACGATAATCACATCCAGGCAACGACGGTGTCGCCATCACACACGGGTTGTTCATGATGGACAGCTGCTCAAGGTTGTGGAGAGGTGCCAAGTAGGACACCTGAACGAGATATTTTCAAAGTAACCATGGGTAATGCATAGATCTGAATACACTTCTACAAAATCTAGGAGTTAATACAAATGAACAGCTTCATGACTACCTCAGTGAGGTCCCGGATTTCATTTTCAGCCAAAGAGAGAACAGTGAGGTTCAGAGGAAAGTGGGCGGGGGAAGTACGCAGACTTGTGATAATGTTGCCGTGGAGAAGAAGTGTCTAGGAAAAATGAAACACTCCGTTAACACATTAAGTTTTAAATGCTATATAATCTGGCACATCACTTTTGTACTGTTTAGCCAACAAATATTGACACTCACCTTTAAGGCAGAGAGCTTTGAAAGGTCACCTGTGTGAGAAATGTTGTTGTCAGACAGATCCAGATGCTGCAGCGTTACACAGTTGTTCAACTGCTCTACGACCTGAAAGAATATAAAATCCTGGAGCTCTGAGACCAAACACAGACACTAGACTGCTTTCTCATAGAATGGCTCTTACTATGTGTACCTTGATGTTGTTTCCTGCTAAGTTTAGCCACTCAAGATGCACCAGGTCTTTCAGTCCTTCGATGTAGCCAATGCTATTGTTAGGGAGGTTCAAGACCCTCAGTTGTGTAAGTTTCGACACACCCATCATGCGAACTAGCCGATTACAGGCAACAGACAGCTGTTCAAGAGGAGAAATTGAAAACGCAGTTGTTCATGAAGAAGGAAAGAAAACTGTGTAGCATCAAAAAAATTGCAAAACCATGATATGTAATGCTGCAACCCAGAGGTATACACGGGAGGATCTGGGGTTTGACCCCTCCCTGAAATACACCATTTACAAAATACAGATGAGTCATGGAATACAGATTCACGTAAAATAAAAAATATAATACAAAGCATGGACCTTTTATTCACGGATATGCGATATTTTCTGTGAAATATCAATAGTAAGTTAATAAACATGTAAATGCAGGTAAGATATCTTAATTATGAACTTCAGCAATCCAAACATTATGAAATGAAACAATCCAAACTGTATGAAAGCCGTAACCAATCGGAAATATACTGAAACGTCCGTGACCAATCCGTAAATTACTAGCATCCGCGATGCATCTGTATTAAAATCCGTAACCATTCCGTATTTTGTATCCTTTTTTTAATTATTATTATTATAATTTACCTGTGACCATCTGCTACCCAATCCCTACTTTCTACATCAGTCTTTGGATGAAATACGTAAACTTCACCCCTTTTGGCAAAAATGGCATTTCAGAGTTGTGTTCTCTGTATATTATTAGATGTTCCACGTCTCTTATCGAAATACTTGTCTGCTGATTAGTTAGTATTGGCTCGACTTTATCTGGCACTTCTACCTCCATCAGGTAGCTACCATCGGCAGATAACGTCACTGTGGAGACAATCTTTGTGACGTCCATCCGTGATCCGTCATCCGTATGAAGTCCGTAATATCCGTGACCAACCCGTGAATTACTAGCATCCGTGATGCATCTGTATTAAAATCCGTAACGACTCTGTATTTTGTATCCTTTTTATTTATATTTCCATAATCTGTAGTCCGTGACCTATCCATATTTTGTCAACCACCCCTGAAATAATTTTTAAAAAAGTGTTCCAAATGCATATTCGTGGGTTGTACACACATACAGCACAGCTATATTTACGTAAAATATATGTTTGTGCAGTAATTGCAATAAATCAATATTCAATAAAAGGTCAACAAAACATCACAATTACAATCTCTCCATATTTCATCAATTAAGGGCAGGAAGAGAAAACAAAAGCAGATCTGGTGTTATCAGGTAAGATGTCATTTCCTCCATTAATAGCATGTTATTTTGACATTTTTCATTACATCTGTCATAAAGGTATTTTATTTTCTATGCATATTAATGCTACTAATATAGTAAGATCAATTGATGGTTGATCAAGTCTTAAAATAGCAAAACCTGATCCACCACGGCTTCAGCTACTCACAGTGATCTTATTTAATACATTTCCAATATTTCTTTTAACATATTTACACATCCTGGGCGGCATATTTCCGGCCTGAAACTACACGTCCTGGGCGGCACGGTGGTGTAGTGGTTAGCACTGTTGCCTCACAGCAAGAAGGTTCTGGGTTTGAGCCCAGTAGCTGACAGGGGCCTTTCTGTGTGGAGTTTGCATGTTCTCCCCCTGTCTCCGTGGGTTTCCAGTTAAAGCTCATAGGAAACAGTTTTAATTTTATGCACATTTGAAACTTTATATGTAAGCATGCACCGATACCGATACTGGCATCGGCATCGGCCCCGATACTCCACTAATATACTCATACTCGTACTTGTCAAACAGTTGCCGATCCCATGCGCCGATACCAATGTTCCCCGCAGCGCTTTTTGTTCCATTCGAGAGAGAAAAAAAAACTGAAGCATTGTTGAGCTCAGGCTTGAGCATAATATGATAGGCTATACCATGCGCCGATAGTGTTCCATGAAGCGCCTTTTGCCAGCGTCCGTTTGAGGAAAAAAAGCCTCTCCCAGGAAAAAAATTGTAAATCTCAAGCATTGAGCGTAGGCTAATTTCGTCAGAAGACAAAAAAAATTGTTCGACAACAACCCATTTTTCCATGACGAAGATGTGTTTGCGTAGTCATGAAACAGTGCCGTCACAACATCTTTCCCCAACACTGTCATTTTAAACATCTCTCCACACTGCACTCCCTTTCGCTGCCATACGCAGATCGGCCTACGCTAAGATCCCCAACGTTGTCCTTTTTTAATGTTGGCTATTCGCCTAGGTAAGGGTTTTGTAGGACAGGCTACTCACTAACAAACAAATGAAAATCGGATTTTTGTATAGGTGAATCCAACCGGCAGAGTTTTTAAGTACGAGTCCAACCGGGAGAGTTTAAGAGTGAAGAGTGAGAGAGAGAGCTTTAAGAAATGGCTGATTGAGTTTTCCAACTTGTTTCAGTTGAGGGCAACGCTAAGACTAAGGAAATTGACGTCCCATCTACAGGTATGGAGCTCCACGAGCACGGGACGCGATGTTGCGAATGGACAGCAAGAGCGTCTGCCTAACAAGTTCTGCGACTGAACAAGAGCGTGCTCGAGGCATTCAACTCTCCTGCAGCACACAGCAGGATGTGCGCACATGCACATGAGAGGAGGGAGGGGGGGCATATTTTAGTCTGCATTACTGGCGATGGAAATTAAATAATACATTGTCGCCGGCCGCCACTGTTATCTTGTGCGCTCTCTGTGATGTTGCGATGGTCACTGCTCCTCCCTTTCACGCCCTTGTCTTGTTGCTAAATGTAATTGGAGTAGTTTAAGCGCACCACCAGAACAACCCTTAAGTCAACCAAGACTGCAATGTTGCGGAAGGCCGATGATAGAGGGGGTAAGGCAGCTGGGCCATAGAAGGTTCACGCTGCACGCTGCATGCTGCACGCTACACGTTCACGTGAAGAACCGGACCCTTGGGCCATTAAACTTCATGCTTGGATGTTCACGTGTTGCGTCTGTTCTACTTTGACCGAGTAACCAACAATATGGACTCTTCGGATGACGACGATTGCCTCATTCTGCTTTTACTGAGACAGAGGAAGAGAAAAAGGAACAGAATTTGGAGCCGAGAACACTTCCTTCTGAGAGAAACCCGTGGTGAATTTCACCGAACATTCTATAATCTGCTTGACAATCCCGATGAAGAACTATTTTTCAATTATACCATTCAATTATATTTTTTCTGAAGTTTTCCCCTGAAAGCATAGAGTTATCTCCCTAGACCCGTTCTGATTGGCTGGCGCGGCAGTGACCGCATGCATTGACTGGAATTTCCATCTTCACGCCTAGAAAAAAAAGTGTGCATGTTCATTTCTCGCTTCACGCGTGAAGTGTGCAGCGTGCAGCGTGCAACGTGAACGCCGTTCTATGGCCCAGAGCAAGTCATGCTACGTTTGTCCACTTTTCTTTACACGCGTGTAGCGTGCAGCACATCGGCGTTGCCAGGGGTATTTTACTGGGGCACGTGCCCCAGTATAGATCTGTAGTGCCCCAGTAAAAAAAATCCAGTGACGAAACGCTCTGAATTTTAAACTTGGGAATAGCTGCAATTTAATTAATTCATAACGTGGGGTAGGCTAACCGATGCGCGAAGAAGACCATCTACAATGCTTTTACATTGGTAGTTTTGGCTGGCCTCGCGCACACTAAGCAATGTGAAAAAAGTGTGCGCGTGACATGAGTAACATCTTGGTTGCTATGGGGACCGCAGACTCCAGCAGCCCTCAGATGCAATGAAATTCAGAGCAGGGGAAACCATCTCTCCGTGTTTTTCAACTGTTTACAGGTTAGTAGACAGTAATTCCACTGTCATTTTTGTAACACACACACACACACACACACACACAGTGGTGCTTTTAGAGGCTTTTGGATTGTGTTTAGAGATGTTCAATGCTGAAAATGCGTGTGCTTACAAAGATATGTTTGGTGATTTAAAAGGTATCAAGTGTGAATACTGTTGGCCATTAAGTACTCTTGGTTGAGTTTAAAAACTCGGCGGTGTTGTATTGTATGTTAATATGTTCTTTTACAATATTACCAACAGTATAAGTATTACATTGCTATTATCACAAATGTTGCAAATATTCATACTGTTATTATTAAATGATTGACCTGGATTCAGTGTCCTCGTAATCATTTTGAGTTTTACAGCTCTAGTGACTAGTTTTAAGCAGGCCGTTTCTAAATATAAATATCAATATATAAATATATATTACATAAAATATAATATATATTACATAAAATGTAATATATATTATATAAAAAATATAAATATAAATATAGTGCAAAATTTTTAGCTCGCGCGCTCGCATACATTTCCTGTGCCCCTTTTGTGCCCCAGTATGGTCTTGGGTCTAGTGACGCCCCTGGTGCAGCATGCAGCGTGAACCTTCTATGGCCCAGCTGCCTAAGTGACCAGCGGAGTGAAATGATCACGCTGCATGTGGTAACTCACTGCTCTCTCCTCCCTTCATCAACAATCGGTCTTACATGTTGCAAGAGTGCAAGTCTTTCTTGACTTCGAAAGTTGGACATTGTAATCTAATCCAAATAAATAGCAGCCTTTTTCAGAAATTGCAGCAGCTAAATATTTAATTCTTTGTGTAGGCTGTTTGCAATGAGTGTAGTTTTCTGGGAGTGAATGTTGCGCGACAATCGAGAGAGGTTGCACACGGAAGCGCAGATAGCCTTGTAGTCCACGTTACACTGCCAGCAGACAGCGCCTCTTCATTTCACGGTAGCGCTTCTTTTGCAACATTGTTATGTAGGCCTAGCGCAGCAGCGCTTAGGTTTTGCAACATTATTGTAACAATGTTGCAAAAGATAAGCGCTACCGTGAAGAGGCGCTGTCTGGCTGTGTGACGTGGACTCAAGGCTACTCTGCGCTTCTGGAGCAGCGGAGATCGTCAATGTGAACCCGTGTGCATGATCACTCCAGTTAGAAAACAACATTCACGGGAAATAGATAAAGTAGGCCTATTAAATATTCAAATGCTGCAATTTTTGAAAAATTATATTTTAATAACATCAACAGTATCGGTAGTACTCGGTATCGGCAAGTACTGAAATGATAGTACTCATACTCGAATCGGTTTTCACAAATGTGGTATCGGTGCATCTCTATTTATATGTTAAACTCTCTGTAATTTTCTTCTGGTCCCAAGAAGTATTGTTAATAAGTAATAATTAAAATAAGTTAGCACGGATCGCGGCGAATTTCTGTTCGGCTATTTTCGTGACCACTCAGCACATGACGTCATTTAAGCCAAACAAACCACTTGAGTTGAGTCCACTTCCATTTATTTGCATTGCCGTTTGGCTTGAGTGCAGACGTGCGTTCAGGAATTTCCAAAGAAAAACCATGCCTTATTGTTGTGCAGTGAACTGTAACAACAGGACCGGTTCCAGGGCTCTGCGTTAACTTTGAGACATGGTTGCCCATTCGGGCAACCATTTGTAGAAATCTGGTTGCCCGAACTCAGAACATGGTTGCCCAAATATTACATACTTTTTTCCTTTGAATATGCCACAAACACATCTGAGACACTTCATGGAATCCAGGGACACATGTCGGCCGAAACGAATCCGAGAAAAATCGCAAAAGAAGCATTTTTTTTTTCGAAATTTGTGATTTTCGTTTTTTTTCCATAACGTGCAAGTTGAGCTCTTGAAGAATGCAATCAGTATTTCAGATAATAGATTGTTTTGTTGGAAAAGCATACATTTTTTGTTGCAAATTGTCTCGTTTTTGTCAGGACTGTAGCCTGCTGGGGGGTGTGGGCAAATTACCATACGGGCCATTCACGTGACGATTTAAGTCTTTTGTTTTTTTTTCGCCAATCATCTGTATGATACAAGCTGAGCTCGTGGCTACTTAAGCTGCATACAGGCATGTAATTTCACTATGGAATGAGCAAGCTAAACAGAGCGCAGAGGAGCTGAAACACCGCGAAGCAAACAGACGCACGGTAGTTACATCGGAGATAACCATTTCTAGCAAAAAAACCCAACCAAAAGGAAGTGTTCTAGGACTACATATTCCATCGGAGGCATTGATGTATGCAAGGCGACGTTTCTCTTTCTGATGGGGTAAGTTTATTAATCTAAGGTTGTGGAGTTATTTTTGCATGTAACGGAGAGTGTTGTGGTTTGGTTACATGAAACTAGCGTTGTGTTAGTTGTGTCATCATCGTGCTATCTTTCTTTCTTACGGTGTGAGTAATTTTTCAACCACAAAACGTTAAAGTATACTTTAGGACTTATTTTTGTACTTCATAATTGTGTTGGGCATACTTTGCATGGAAGGAAAATTGACGTGGTGATCTTTGTTTACATGAAAGTAGCATCGTGCTAGCTAGTAGGGGGTAGGGCTTTCCTTAATGTCATGCAAATGAGCAGCATTATGTGCCCGCCCTGCACCCAGAGTAGCTGAGAAGGAAAACTTTGAGGGCGATTTTCTCCCTTTCCTGTTTTAAGAGGTATGCACTTTCAAAAGGCCACACATTCTTCAAATATTGTCAGATCTCCACATGGAAGGCATCATTGGAAAGCTTAGAAACTGTACTTTCTGAATCTGTCAATAACTCAAAATGCCCCCGGTCAGACATGCGTCCCTGGATTTCGTGATCTGACACTGCATGCTCTACTAATGCCTCTTAAAAGCTTATTTTGTTGATTTTCTTATCCTTCTTTGTGTTCCCTTGGTTTCTGGGTTCAATTATATCGTGTCTAACCACTTTTTGTGTAAACCACCATGAATGTGCATTGTCTTCTTCTTTTGTGTGCTCATAATTCTATAATTCCACAATTACAATCCAGGAAACTCTGAATACCAGCTGGGAATAACAGTTCTTTGCCTTTTCACCTCATACAGTTTCTTTGAATCCACTGATGAGCTTGATCGAGTTTTCTTTTGCTTCTCTTCCTTGTCTTTGTTTATTTTAAAACCAAATTTCTCCAAACTAGACATAATGCCAAAGTTTGTGACTTTAATGTTTATTTTATTTTTTTATTTATTATTCAACCTTCTCAGACGCTGTCTGTATCAACAAGCATTGACACTAGCGCCCCGTGCGAGTAATGCAGTAATTAGTCATGTAGTGAAGGACATACCAATAGAACACTGAATATGCACTACGCGATAATTATTAGCAATGGGAAACTGTATTGCGAGCCCACGATGTGCAAATGTGAATTCCGCTAGTTGTTGAACACCCCGTAATGATAACATGGACGCGGTCTTTCCGAGTCAAACAATCGCAAATCGTGATGGAATTTCATCATAATATGAATGAATAAACATCGTTTTTCATGCAAGTTGACATATTTGGGTAGTGGCCCGATCGGGCAAGCATTTGTGAGAGTCTGGTTGTCCGAATCTATTGAATGGTTGCCCCGGGCAATCGGGCTACTGTTAATGTCGAGCCCTGGGTTCAGGAAGAAGTTTTTACCTTTTTCCGAGAGAAGAGGCGGAGAGAGTGGGTTGGGTTTTTCCGAGAGGGGAGAAGAGGCGGAGAGAGTGGGTTGGCTTTTTCCGGAAGAGGAGAAGAGGCGGAGTGAGTGGGTTGGCTTTTTACGAAAGAGGAGACAAGGCAGAGAGAGTGGATTGTGTGCGTGAAGCCAGAGGGTTGTTTTTTTCCGGAAAAGGAGACGAGGCGGAGAGAGTGGATTGTGTGTGTGAAACAAAATCAAGCAGTCAAAGAAGAAACGGAGCAGCAACGTTCAAGCAAAAAGGAGAAGATTGGAGATAAACATTTTTACTTTTGCTTGCAATTGACAAGTCAAGAATCCTGAGGGATCCTGTACAATCATTGTGGAAATGAGACAAAGGGATATTTCCTCGCTTAGAGTAGGCTATAAATAGTATAATGCTGTGGATGGCAGGCTAACGTGGCCTACCGGTGCACTGTCCAGTAATCGTTACCTATATCCACTAGGGAGGGCGGTTTAATTATTCTTCAAAAGGGCTCTTATTTAGTATTACGACGAAAGTAGGAATTTATCATAACTACCAGGATAAATCGTTTGGGTGCGAGTCTTGTTGAGGTCCGGGGTCACCGCGATCAGAGTCAGCCGAGTCGCTGTCCGATTCCGAGGCTGCACGGTCAAACCAGTGAGCCACATTCACCGATTGCTTCGCAACGGCCATAGGTTCATACATATATGGTTTCACCTCTCGATATTTAATTTGGAGAGTTCCTACTTCAAAATCGCTATTGCTTTCAGACATTTTACACAACCTCTCATGACCAAAGTCCGTACACGTGTGCTCGGTTCGCAGGTAAACACAGAGCTGCTCCCAGTCTGTTTGGCTTAAACGACGTCGGTCCCCTGGCGGTGAAAGTGCGCACAAGTGAGATGTAAACAAACCTTCGGAAATTGGGCAAAACAGTATATTTTAACATTTTTATTCAATTTTAGGGTGCAAATTAGACACTAGGAAAATTGAACTCGCTTTTTGGGTCGTTCTTCTAGACAATAAAGTTGATATTCTACGTTTCACCTCCGACCATTGCCTATGACCTTTAAGTTAACTTAGGTTAACACGGGGCAGTCATAGCCTGAGGTTGGGCTGAAGTGCCGTTGAGCAAGAGCACCTAACCCACAACCGCTCCCTGGGTGCTGTAGCATAGCTCTGCTCTGGGTATGTGTGTATGTTCGTTGCTCACGTGCGTGTTCACTGCTTCAGATGGGTTAAACTTCACTGCGTGCTTGAGTATGACAAATAAAGGCTTCTTGGCTTGGCTTCTTCTAATTCTTGACTATGTCATTACTACAACCATCTTTTGTACAGAACAACTAGAAACCAGGAACACAGGAAATCAAGTGGCATGAACTGATTTACAGAGGGTGACGACGCCAGTCACCCTCTGCATACCGTCATCAGCAACCAGAGGAGCCTGTTCAGTGACAGAATGCTCCTTCCCAAGTGCAGGACTAACAGACTTAAAAACTCCTTTGTCCCTCACGCCATCAGACTGTACAACTCCACAGGAGGACAGAGGACGGGAAGGAGCAGTAGCCTAGCCTGACAAAAAGCAATACTGGACAATGTGCAATATAAATGTGCAATACCTCTCCTGCTGGACTTTTTTCATAATTTTTTTTATATTTGTATATGTAAATACTTAATTTATCTAGAAGTTTTCTCCATTTTCTATTCTCTGTTTATCCTGTAGATTAGAGAGATTAGATTTGATAAAACTTTACTGATCCCTTTGGGAGGGTTCCCTCAGGGAAATTAAGATTCCAGCAGCATCATTACAGATAAACAGAGAAAAGAAATAGAGAAAAACTTCTAGATAAATTAAAATAAATTAAGTATTTACATATACAAATATAAAAGAATAAGATATGGGGAAGAGAGGAAGGGGGAGAGCAGCAGGAAAGATATTGCACATTATATTGCACGTTGTCCGGTATTGCTTATTGTTAGGCTAGGCTACTGCTCCTTCCTGTCCTCTGTCCTCCTGTTACCTCTCCCCCCCAGAGAGGAGTTGTACATGATGCTGCTGGAATTTTTAATTTCCCTGAGGGAACCCTCCCAAAGAGATCAATAAAGTTCTATCTAATCTAATCTATCTACATATTATAAAGCACAATGCAGTAATCAGATTTCAGTCCTTTAGACTCCAAGTGTAAACATATGTGGTTGCATTTTTTTTTTTTTCAGGATACAATTTGGGCGGCACGGTGGTGTAGTGGTTAGCGCTGTCGCCTCACAGCAAGAAGGTCCGGGTTCGAGCCCCGTGGCCGGCGAGGGCCTTTCTGTGTGGAGTTTGCATGTTCTCCCCGTGTCCGCGTGGGTTTCCTCCGGGTGCTCCGGTTTCCCCCACAGTCCAAAGACATGCAGGTTAGGTTAACTGGTGACTCTAAATTGACCGTAGGTGTGAATGTGAATGGTTGTCTGTGTCTATTGGCCCTTTTCCACTACCCTTTTTCAGCTCACTTCAGCTCGCTTCAGCTCACTTCAGCCCGACACGGCTCGCGTTTCGACTACCAAAAACCAGCACGACTCAGCTCGTTTCAGCCCTGCTTAGCCCCTAAAACTCGCACCGTTTTGGAGTGGGGCTGAAGCGAGCCAAGCCGTGCCGAGTGAGGTTGGGGGCATGAGGAGACACTCCCCTGTGCACTGATTGGTGAGGAGGAGTGTCCTCACATGCCCACACACGCCCCGCGAGCGCGCTGGGATCTGTAAACACCGCAAACCCGGAAGAAGAAGAATTACGAATTAGGAGAATTTCTGAAGCCTTATGCGCCTCGCCTCATCTATACGCTCTTGCCAGTATCTGTTGGCGTTGTCGGTGACAACAAGCCACAGCACCAAGACCAGCAACACTAACGACTCCATGTCCTCCATGTTTATTGTTTACTATCCGGGTCGTGAGACTACCGCTTAAAAGCTCACTGAATCAGTGACATACAGAGCATTGTGGACGAGTTCGCGGAGCGCAAGGCTCGTCGTATGCCCTTCAAATAATGCGCGCAGTAGGCTATTGATGTTTTATTATGAGCCATGTACAGTATGTCACCTGTTTTTTTGTTTCTGAGTTACATGTTCGTTTGAAGGACTTAATGTACAAAATAACATAGTTGCACCCCGTAGTGTTGAAATTGGTAAACACAGTGCATTCAGTGAGGTTTGCACCGCCCTCCTTTTATTTCTGACTCTTCCTGTCACCGTTGCAACCTCTGAGCGCTCATTCGTATGCCCTTCAAATAATGTGCGCAGTATAGGCTATTGATGTTTTATTATGAGCCATGTACAGTATCCTAATGTTTTTTGTTTCTGAGTTACATGTTCGTTTGAAGGACTTGATGTACTAAATAACATAGTTGCACCCGGTAGTGTTGAAATTGGTAAACACCGCAGTTGCGGACATTTTGTAGCCTAAAATGATGTTATGATAAGCTTTAATAAAGGGCCCGGTCATTTGCCCCGCCCCCGGCCCGGCTCTGACTTGTTCCGCCACTGTCACTGATGTCACTGTTTGCGCTGCTTAACGACATCACATGACGTCCACCCACTTTCGCTAACTCCACCCAATGTGTCCACCCACTTCCAGCCAGCACGGTTCAGCGCGGTTGTAGTCGAAATGCAACTCCAACAGCCCCGCTCAGCTCGACTCAGCACGGCACGGCTCAGCCGCGTTTGTAGTGGAAAAGCGGCATATGTGTCAGCCCTGTGATGACCTGGCGACTTGTGCAGGGTGTACCCCGCCTTTCGCCCGTAGTCAGCTGGGATAGGCTCCAGCTTGCCTGCGACCCTGTAGAAGGATAAAGCAGCTAGAGATAATGAGATGAGATGAGGATACAATTTGCATCCAAGACACAAAAAGTGGCCAGTGTGTAAACAAGGATTAAAATATTCTGTGTACCTGCTTCACAGCTGTATTCTTCTCCAGATGTTCCAGTTTGATGATATGGTTCTGATCTAAGACGAGTGTGTGAGTGTCCAATGCACAGAAGTTTGGATCCAGCTTGTGAAGGCCTTGACTTGAAAGATCAACTAAACCAGGACCTTAACATAAACACAAGTAGGAAGGTTTAGTCAAAAGGTAGAACAACTGGATCTCTGGATAGAACGAGGATTAGAACTAAATAGAAAGGCAGAACTAAAAAACTGATGACTCAAACAAACACATTTTAGCTTAAAGCCTAAACGGATTTGTTTTAAATAGAAATGACAATCTCAGTCCCCAGCTGCACTGACTAACTTTTAACTGGTATATTAAACGTCAAATGAACCACTAACACCACAGAATACTGTACAACAGCTACCATTACAAGTGTTTACAATAACAGAGGCTAATCAGTGAGATAAACAACTAGCACAGGTGGATAGCGATTTTCGTCGCAAAATTACACCCAAAAGTGTTATTTTATGACAGATTTATCACTAGAACCAGTCCAGGACTCATATATTGACCTGCTGAAAGGAATACCACAAACCAACCTTCTGATTTTGCCATTTGAGTGACAAGTTGATACCCGCTAGCTTCCTCCATCGCCGCCATACTTCCCGCTTCAGCCACCGCCACGGCAACCGAGCACTCATTTGATTGGCTATATAAATAAAAGAAAAAAACAATTTTTCGACAATTTTTCAAGATTCATATTGAACGTGCGATTTCAGATACGTTTATTATTCGCAAAAATATCGCGTTTTCATCAAACGACTATCTTTATAAACCGGATACCCACGATTCCACTTCCTCTTTCCTGTCTCACTCGCCGCCATGAAGTACGTGTTATCTAATTTATCCGTATCCATCTAACTTAAAATCTATAAAATATGTCCCTGCTTAGGCTCGTGTGATAAATTAGAAGTGTATTGCTTCAATAACAAAGTATTATTTCTGACTTACAGGGTTGAGTTGTGCAGTTTCAGTGGGTATAAAATTTATCCCGGCCATGGCCGGCGATATGCCCGAATCGATGGAAAGGTAAAGACTATTGGATTAATGTCTCTCAGTACAGTGTATTTAACTCTCCTTTCTTTCTTTTATACTTAAGGGTAGTCTGTGTATGAAGAATTTAAGTTGTCAGTTTGCTGTATAGTTATGAATTATTTTAAAGAAACCCTCGGTAATATTGTGTAGACAGTTAGCATTAGCAGCGGCCTGCTAGTTATTAAAAACCTCCAGCTGTATCAGTGGCTTTAATAAAACTTTCATATACACAAGGGGGGAAAACACTGTCTGGTATGTGGTTGTGTTCAGTTCAGAAAGTTTGATTTTGACTTTTAAATGCCTGCCTGTGTTACTAGACTATCAGTGTAGACTAGTAGCCAAATAGTTTGCTGAAATTGTTTGTGTTCCATACCAAGGGCTGAAACTTTTTTTTTTTAAATCCCTGGATCCCTTAAACTGTGTAGTAGGTTCATGTGTAGTAGTAGTTTCAGTATTTTGGTATATTTCATGAAGATAACTTTAAACCCCATTTAAATGATATTTTTGGAGCCATAGATCTTTCTCTTACTGAAATTTCCATGAATGGCACACTATGTTTGAGTTGACTTTGGTGCTTGGACCCCTAAATATATATATATATATATATATATATATATATATATATATATATATATATTTTTTTTTTTTTTTTTTAAAGGATATTTGATAGAAATATGTTTGGCGTGCTTGAAACAGGAACAGGCTTGTCGATTGGCATCTGTTTTGGTTAGTTAAATCCTTGAGATTGAGCTTCGCTCACACATTTTGCTCTCTGCTTAATGATTATGTTGACTGGTAATGTCTGTCTTTTCATAAGACACTGATCCTGATTGGTGATGTAATGGTACATAATGTCATTTTTTTTTTTTTCTTTCATACACTAGTGTAGTCTAAACCAGTGGTATAATACTTCATCACCCATTTACACTATGCATAGATAACTTGGCTTCATCAGTTAAATCATCTCATATATAGCTACAACACACTCTTGAATGTGAAAAAAATATATACACACACACACACACACACACGTATGTTTCTCAATAAATTGAGAAACATCTCTGAATAGCTGCGTCAGTGACTGTTTGCTCCTGGATCGATCTGTGAGGCAGAATCTCTTAAACTATAGAGGTCTACGTTCCTAGATAATGCTTTTTCATTTCAACCTCCTTTGGTACACGTGGGTCAAAACCTATTATTAATAATAGTCATGGACAACTCTGGTTATGCTTCACACAGGCCCTGCTTTGAGAACCACTGTCTTCTAGTGTTCATGTTCTGTTTGAGAAGCTGGTCAGTGTGTTCTCGATAATGTTGGCAGTGTTGCTTTTCTCCTCACTTTCCACTCCACTTCTTTAGGTGTTCCAGTTTCTGAATGGCAAGTGTGAGTCTGCATTCCTGACCAAAAGGAACCCCAGGCAGATTAACTGGACTGTTCTGTACAGGCGCAAACACAAGAAGGGCCAGTCTGTAAGTTCAAATTCTGTCCTGATCCTCCCTTCTAGCAGGTGCCTGTGAGAGATTCAGCATTATGGATCTTTTGAGTTGATCTCCATGAGACATTCCTTGTGCTGCTAAGCATTTAAGGAATGCTAACTTTTTTTTTTTTTCTTGGTAATTAAACCTGCAATAAGTGGGGTTTACACTGTACAGTTTGTTTTTGGCTTGATCTTGCCATCACCAGCAAAAATTGCACATCCTGAAAAGCTGCTTTGGTCAGGAGTTTAGACTGATGGTCTTAGAACCCATAATGTAATGTACTTACCAGCAGCCATTACATTTAGTGACCTCGTGATCAGTCAGTTGATGGCAAAGTTCTGGCAGTGTTGGAAGTGTTTTTTAATGTTTTTAGTGTAGCTGCTGCTACAACACTTGTCTAAATAGAAGGATGGTATAGGATTATGCCAATCTCATGGGTAAGTGTAGGTTGAATTGGGATTAATTAAATTATAAATTATGTAATAATTGATAATTAAATTAATCAATTTATAAATAAAGATCAGTCTCATAAAATCTTAAATTATTAATCTTAATACTCACCGTGAATGGTTACACTCAAGATTAATGGTAGCTCTGTATTAGATGGGAAACCCAGTTGTATACAAAAGCTAAATTCTGAAGGAAAAAGGAGTTCTAAATAGTTGACCTTGTGAATAAACAACAGGAACAAGTAAAATGCAATTCAATTTTATTAGCTTTTATTTGTCTACTACTCACTAATAATAATAAACTCAAAATACATTCAATGTCAGCAAAGGTAATAAGACAAAACAATGGAACAATTACACCTGGACTATAAATTTGAGGGAAAGAGAGAGAGAAAGAGATAGAAGGAAAAAAAAAAAGAAAAGAATCCCTTGTGTGCGCGTGTGTGAGGCTAGGGCAAGCCGATGCGTGTGTGTGTGACCTAGCTTGTCGTTAGCTAAAACAAAGGAATGTTAGCTAAAACAAAGGAATGTTAGCTAAATAGAACAAAGGATTAGCTCTGTGGCTAATGTGTGCTTTGTGTAGGTATCTGTGGGCAGATGCTAATGCTAGCCACTCTGGCAATGCTTAAACAAAATGGCGGTCAGTGCCTAGGTGTCGTATCAC
Organism: Neoarius graeffei; assembly: GCF_027579695.1. Taxonomy (NCBI): domain Eukaryota; kingdom Metazoa; phylum Chordata; class Actinopteri; order Siluriformes; family Ariidae; genus Neoarius; species Neoarius graeffei. The sequence continues at coordinate 32,206,267 of NC_083586.1, forward strand.
AGGTAACTCAATGAGGAAGGTATCAAAATGGCGTCGGAAAAATGGCGCCTGCAGGCCTAGTCGAGAACACAAGCCTACCAGCTAGCAATAAGTTGCTAAGGAGAATCTGACCACGCTACAGCTGGATCCAAACACTGCACTTAACAACAATTTCCAACAGACTATCTAGGCAAAGAACTCAACGCGAGAGAGAGAGAGAAAGAGTGTGAGAGAGTGTGTATATGTGTTGGGTGGAGAGAACTAGGCCTTGTAGCGGTCTAGCCTCGGAGCTTAAAATAACAAACTTGTCGCTGCGCTGCTAATCAGATAGGGAAGCTAGCAATGGAGTTAAGGAAAGATATCATGCAAGATACCCTGTCTAACAAGTTCAAAGAAAAAAAAACAGAACCAAAACAAACAATAAAAACAAACAAACAAACAATAAAAACAAACAAACACCTTCCGTGTCTGAGCGGGTATGCTAAATAGCTCAAAGCTTAAACATGACCCTAACAACCATCTGAATAAGCTACAAATTAAAAATTTGCCCAAGTGCCTACTCAATGCGATGGAAGTTCTTTCTCCGATGTCCGCGCTGAGGGTCGCAGTCCGAGGAGAGGAGGTTAGCGGCGCGTTGCGTCCAACCGCGGCTAACGAAGCAGGGAGATGAAGGCCTAGCTGGCCCACGGTGCTTCAGGAGAAACCTCCGGTGATGCGTCGACGAGAAAAAGGCTGAGAGGAGCGAAGCTGTCCGCAAATGCCTCTTAGCGTGGAAAACTACTTAACTGTAGTTAAACTTTGCAAAGGTTTAGAATCGAAACCACTATATCGCTGAAACTTAGCGGGTCGTTCAAAAGTTCGGCCGAAACTAATTTGAACAGGCTGTTCTCAGACAATAGCGGTTAGTCTCAACACTGTAGGCGAGCGTGCCTACAGTCCGTCCGACCACTCCAGTAGTCAGAACATGAGAGAGCGAATCGAGGCGCTCTCGATACAGTTAAAGCAGTTCCACTTCACGTCACATCCGGGTGGAGCGCGCAAGGAAATTGTGGGATCGTTATAGGGGGCGCTGGCGAGTTACCAACATTCCCCCCTTGGCCATAGGCGCTGAAAGGAGTGATACCCTATGGGCACATGGTGTTTAGTCTGCGACCCACGGTCCCTAGTAATCCACAATGAGGTAGTTCCACAATGAGGTAGTTCCACAATGAGGTAGTTCCAAGGGTCCTTTCTGTGAAAAGTCTTTCAGACACAGTTCAACAGTTCAATTCATTTCATACAGTCCATAAGATGCATAGGCACTTGGGCATGAAAGCATAGGCACTTGGACATGAAAACAATTACACTATGGCTACTTAACTACCTTCTACATACAATATTTCACACAGCAAACAAAAATAATCAAAACTCCATAAAGGAAAATGGAAAAGAGAGGTTAGTTAGCATGTTAGCAAGCCTACTCTTCAAGAAAGTTAGTGGAGGCCTTAGGCCTGATGGAGAATCGGACAATGCCACGATCTAATTTCTCAGGTGCGTAGATCATTTTGTCCAGTTTGCGGTGTAGTGTCAGTATGTACCTATGTAGAGTGATGGCTATGAAGACTGTGATAACCCAACCGCTAGCTAGAAATCCCAGCGCAATTCGGCTTATTAAAGATCCTTGATCGGAAGAAGGGTTTGCGCGGTTATTCAAGAAAGTGGTAGCGATGCCAGTGGGCTTAAGATCGAATTGCACGGTTTTGGTCCCTTCCAGCAGTAGTTGTGCTTGGAGGGTGGAGTTTATCTCAAGTTCGTGACCTGGGAAGGCATCGGGCATTTCTATCTCGGTCTCATACTGGTCAGCGCTAAGGTGATGGAGGGTGATGTCACCCACGTGAACAGTGGCTCCTAGTGGGACACTTAGGAGAGAGGTTTCGTTAGGGATCTTCATTCTAGTGGCAGTGTTATGTTGATCATATGATACCAGAATCTCAGTTTGGGGAGTGTTGATTAGCCACCGATTACCAGCTCTTTCTACTCTAGTTCCTATTCCTTCATCTTTAATAGACAATTTGCCTGCACACTTCTGCTCGGGGACTTTTGTCAATCCACAGAGACGGTCTGTGGTGTCTCGGATAAAGGGATTGCTGGGGCAGACCCAGTGGATATCTTTGGTAGAGGTGCACATGTCTAAATTAGGGACGAGGTAGATAGAGGGGTTGTCATCGTGATAGGCTATGGTGGAAGGTGTCTGCAAACGTACGTGTACGTCGTTGTTCCAGAAACCTACATTAAGGACAGATTTGATTCTGTATATGTTTTGCCGTTCAATAACGGGGAGATTGAGGATGAAGCCTATTTCTAGGTTTTGAGGGTTCACAAAAATGGGGATAGCACTGCCAAGACTATAAGCCAGATGAATCTGTGATGAGTAAACGTTAGTCGTGGTAGTAGATCGGAGTATGCTGTCAACCATGCTGAGGGGTATCAAATATGGTGGGATTTTACCTCCACTCAGGGTGCTGAGAGAGCTACTTACTTCTCTCATCAGGTCCTGCATTAGGTCTCGGATTACTCGGACGTACTTGACTTCGCTTCTCATGATGGCTGCTAGCCTGTCTACGGCATGTACTGTGTTCTTGATTAATGTAGAATGCATGTTAACGGTTAGTATGGTTCCCTGCAGGGTTTTGCCTAGGCCCTGCAGCTCCTCCTGTTGAGTTAGTAGTCTACCCTGGATTTCTGGCATTTCTTCCTTAAGAATGTTCATTTCTCGTTTGACCGCGGTTAGGCTAACGGTGTTAACGGCAGAGAGGCCCATTGAGAACAGAGAGCCAATGGCGGATGCAGCAGTAAGTAGTCCTCCGAGGAACCGTTTAGGGCGTGTTTTGCCGCTGAGTTCCTCCTCAGTGACTATGAACTTCTGTAACTGTTCGAGCATGTGAACTGTGGTACGCTTGGCGTGTTCGATGTTGGACCCAATCTCGGAGTCAGGCCCGGTTTCGAGGTTTGTTTGTGTGGGCGATCTAAAATGCTTACGGTACACGTCCCAAGGATCGAGGCGGGTGTACACGCGCTGGGTATGGACGCGGCAATTGGTGAGGAGCAGTCCTGGGGCATCTTGGAGAACAATGCCACTCGGCGGACCTGGTTCCACTATGTTACCGGCCAATGTGGTCTGCAGGACTAGGAAGATGCCGAGGATCCAGAGAGGGGCCATTCTGCAACATACAGGAGTTTGTTATTCCGATTTGAGTGGTAACGAGGGTGGTTACATATAGATGCACGCTTATGGATTGAGAGGCATGCAACTAAGTTGGGCAGGCTATAACTTATTGTTTGTCCACCCCCCTATGGAGTGTGGACTGCTCAAAAAGCTTTATTTGGTTGCTATGGACCCATCTATACGAAGGCGCCTGGCTGGGCTTCGAAGTTTTGATGCGGTAGGCGACGGGGGACAGTTTACCGACGATTTCGAAAGGACCGGACCAACGGGGTAAGAATTTTGTGGCTACTCCTACCGGTTTGGTGAAATTGAAGTATAGGACTCTGTCGCCTACTTCGTACTCACGGTGTGTCGCCTTTCTGTCGTAGTAAGCTTTCTGTCCTTTCGCACTCTTTTCGAGGTGTTCCTGGGCCCACGCAAATGTGGCCTGCAAGTGGCGTTGCAAGTCGGTGACGTACTGGTGTGCAGTGTACGCGGTGGCAACGCTTAGGTCCTCTGGTCGGTAGAGGAGGTGTAAGGGAAGAACCATTTCACGGCCAGTCATCATTTCGAACGGGGTGACTCCGGTGGTGCGGTGAGGAGTGGACCGAATGGCCATCAGCACCAGAGGGAGTTTGATGTCCCAATCTTTGCCATGGTGACTCACATACTTGCGAAGCATGCTCACGATGGTTTGGTTGGCGCGTTCGACCTGACCGGAAGACTGAGGATGATACGCGATGTGGAATTTTGCCTCGACTCCGAGCATCTCCCACAACACTCTCATGACCTCTGCGGTGAAATGAGTACCTCGGTCGGAATCAATGGATAGGGGCAAGCCCCAACGGCTGAACACATGGTTCATAAGAAGGAGAGCGGTGGTCTCTGCGGTTTCGTTTGGGGCGGGCAAGCATTCCACCCACTTCGTGAACGCGCAAGTGACGGTCAGGAGGTACTTATTACCTCGAGCTGATTTCGGCACCGGTCCGACCCAGTCTATCTGGAGATTAGACCAGGGGAATGAGATGCCTTTGCTTTGCAGTGGGGCGCGGTTCAACGGTTGGGCTGGTCGGAATTGGCAGCAAATCAAGCACCCTTTAACATACTCGGTAACGTCCTGAATCATGAAGGGCCAATAGACAATCTGTTGGAGTGTCTGGTAGGTCGCCTGAGCGTTCCTATGGCCCCCGCACGGGCTGTCGTGAGCGTACTGCAACATGACCCCCCTATGATCTGTGGGCACGACCCACCGGGGAGGTCCCTGGTTGCGTGGTGTGTACACCAGGAGTCCTTTCTCGAGTTTTAAGCAGTTTTTGAGATTGTGAAGGTGGTTTAAGTCTCGGGACTGTTGCAACTCTTGTGGGGAAATTGGGGACGCCACGGGGTCCGCAAGGAACTTACGGATTTGGTGGATCACGGGATCCCTTTCCTGCATAGACACCAGGTCGGCGTCCTGGGGCAGTCGGCCGAGTTGCACGGTTCCTGCTTGGGGTACTGCGTCAGTTTGACCTGCTCTAGCCTGTCGGCGAGTAATCGCGGTTACGTTATGGCGTGGCGTCTCGGGAAGCCATGACGGCTGGAATTCCCAAAGGGGGCCGTCTACGGCTCCCGCTTTGGCGAGGCCATCTGCCTCATCGTTACCGACTTTGTCAGGTCCTGGGACTTGAGAATGTCCCTTCACCTTCTTCCAATAGACGCACATTCCCTGTTCGGTTATGAGTCGATCGCATGCTAGGAAGAGTTCGGAGTGTTTCACTTCCTTGCCCCTTGCGTTTTTCATGTCCTGCACCTTCCACGAGGGAAAGTGTGAGACGAAGCTATGCCTGGCATAATTTGAATCAGAGCAGAGGACTAACCGCTTGATGTTCTCACGGGCAGCTTGTTGCAGGACGATGAGCACGGCTGCTACCTCCGCATATTGGCTAGTCTTAGCCCCGAGTCGATGTTGGTAATTCCCTTGTATAGGGCCGTTCGCCCATACGATACCGACACCGGCTTGGACTTTGCGTTCATGATGGAATGAGCATCCATCTATGTAAGCGGTGGGGAGGTCTTTGCAGACGTTCTCGTCATAGTAGTGGTGGTCGGAGGGGAGAGCAGGTACGGTTGTTAGTTCGGTTTGATCCGGACTATTCTCGCAGTCGCAATGCTGGCATTCCGCCAGGCCTCGGCCAAGCGCCATCTTGTGGTTCTGGGCGTACTTCACCTCGACGTCGTAGCCCTGTAGTGCCATCATCCAAGCTGCGATGCGACTGTTCGAAACTCTTCCCTCTCTCAGCCTCTGGCTGTTCAAGAACGAGACCGGTTGATGATTGGTCTCTATCACCGCCTTCTGGCCACCAATGTAACTGCGAAAGTGTTCAACGGCCCAGACCGTGGCCAGCAGGGCTTTTTCGCAGTCTGAAAATTTAAACTCCACAGCACTGAGGGGCCGACTGGCGTATGCTACGACACGGCGATCTTTGTCATGCTGCTGTGACAGTGCAGCGCTCAGGCAGTGGGTGGAGAAACTAGCCTCCAAGAAGAACGGTTTGTCTTTGTCGGGATACGCGAGGCAGGGAGCAGAGCAGAGCTTCTGCTTCATGCTCTTGAACGCGAGTTCTTGAGGCTCACTCCACTGGAAGGGTTTATCCTTCCGGAGGAGCTCGGTGAGCGGTCGTGCTATGTCCGCGTAGTCCTCGATGAACTGTCGGGAGTAGTTGCAGACCCCTAAGAAGCTCCTGAGTTCGGGTACGTTGGATGGGGCTTTGATATCTTGGATAGCCCGCACCCTCCCTGACTGGGGTTCAATGCCATCTGGCCCGACGCACAGTCCAACGTATTCAACTTTGGTGCGACACCACTGCCCTTTGGTGACAGAGAGCTTCGCTCCTGCTCTGGACAGCTGGGACAGAACATGGCGTATCTCTTCGAGGTGTGCATCAAAAGTCTGTGACCTAATGAGGATGTCATCGACATAGATCAAGTTGCCACGAGCTGCGGCATCGCTCATTGCCTTATGCAAGATGATGTTGAATTCAGCGGGGGAGTTCGCGTAGCCGAACGGACATCGGTTGAAAGTTAGCTGGCGGTTCCCAAAGGAAAAGGCCAGCTTGTGCTGGTCAGCTGGATCCACGCGCATGGTCCAGAATCCACTCGCCACGTCGGCGGTGGAGAAGAACTTTGCACCCTTCACCTTGGCAAGTTCTTGATCCAGATGGATCATGGGCCATCTTGACAAGGGCACTTGCTTGTTCAGCTGCCTATAGTCAATGGTGAGACGCCACTTGCCGTTCGGTTTCAGCACCGGCCACAAGGGGGAGTTGTAAGTCGAGTTACACTCACGAATGATCTGCTTTTCCAGCAGAGTGTCCAGTGTTTCTTGTATTGAGTCGTATGCGGCTAACGGGATTTTGTATTGCCGCACGAACGTCGGTGGAGCGTTCGGATCTGTTGGGATTCGGACGGTGTGGATGTCCGTGACTCCGCAGTCATTGGAATCTCGCGCCCAGATCGCCTTGAAGTCGTAGAACAGTTCACGGAGCTGTCGTCTCTGGGCGTCCGTGGTCAGGCTGTCAGCTTTCACCAGCTGTTGTTGAACTTCTCGTTCAAAGCCTGGGTACGGTTCACCTAGAGCTGAATCAACGACCTCAGTTGCAGGGGTGTCGTTGCTCGATTGCGTGGCAAGAGCATACACCAGCATGTGTTTCGGGGTGTCAGTTCTGGTCATGACTATGCGCTCGTCGCGAAGCATGTCGTGAGGTTCGACGTGGATCATGTGGAAAGGAAGAGTGATCCAGGGAGGTTCCACTGGATCGGAGTGAGTGTCCGGCGTTGGCAGCTCACCGATGACTGGAATGGTGAGTTCAAAGTCATGGAATGCCTGGTCTATCAGAAGGCCTAAAGGCCGACGGGCGGGGATCGTGATGGCGTCCCGCGTGGAGTTTTGAACCAGGAGGTAAGCGGAACGATGACTCACTTCAAGCAGCGGAGTCCCACACACGGCTAAATCGAGCTCCATGAAGAATCTGAGAGGCTGGAAGAACGCCTGGGGGCTACGAAACTGTTGGTCTTTCATGATGACCAGCTTAAGAGGGGAACCAGCAGTCCTAGCGGGAATGACAATGTCAAATTCGCTAGTGACATGGCAGGCTTGGGGAATCGTTTGTCCTGACCGCATTTGTTCCGGGTCAGCTTGGAACGGGTGCTTAGCAGCGTCGGCTTGGGTCCAGATGACCCGGTTGACTAGGTCCAGTTGGGCTCCCAGTCTGACCAAGATGTCTGCCCCAATGACCAGTGGGTCAGGAAGTCCGGGGACGACACTCAAGAAATGAAGGAATTCTCTCTGACCGATGGCGAGCGACACGGCGCAGACGCCTGTGGCTTTGATGGGGCTCTGGGGTTGTTCGGCTGACAGTAGCCGGTGGCTCTTCTGCACAAAGACAGGGGAAGGAGTGCTCTGACGCACTATGTCGAACCACGTTTGGCTGATGGCTGACTTCTCTGACCAAAGCGCTAACCTGACGCCAGGTGCCGTGACGCCGTTGACAGCAATGTTGCCAGATATCCAGGGGTAGTACCTGGTTGGGGCAGATTCGCCAAGAAAGCAAAGGAAAGACGGGTGGCCATCAAGCGCGTTGCGGTTGAGAGGAGTGTCGGTTGAGTTTGGTGCGTCTTGACTCGGCTCAGGGTGGAGCGGAGTGGTCTCGAGGTTCTCGGGGACCTGCCCTAACTCAGCTATCGGTGGAGTAGCCTCCACCCTAACTTCATCGCAACAGGCTCGATCGTGACGACGAGGATCTGGGGTCTGTGGGGACGCGACCTGGGCCCACAGTTGCCCACGACGACAGTCAATGAGGGGCGCTAGCTTATCTAGTAGGTCTTGGCCAATGAGGAACGGTTCTACCCCAACAGAGCAGATGTAAGTGGGGTGAGTGATGGACATGCCCTGGAAGGTGAGTTCTAACCATGCAATGGTTGTTACTGGGGCTTGATTCTGGGTGAAGCTAACCAAGTTGACGTCACAACGTTCGGTTCTGATGGGTCTACCTTGCGCGCGCCGCGCATCAGAAACCTCTGCGAAGACTTTGGAACACATCAGGGTGATTTCTGACCCGGTATCCAAGAGAGCTTGGAGGGAAACGTTGCCTTCTACCACCACTGGGGTATAGATACGCTTGGCGTTGCCTTTCCTAACCAAATCTCCAAGAAACTGCGTCAGGGGTGCATCCTGCGGGTCAGGCTTCACTAACGGAGGGGGTGGTTTCAACTCATCGCTGCCTATTGGGCAGGGGTCCTTTCCCCACCCCACGAGGTAGACACGCGGTGGTGGTGGGGATGGGTCCCGGCCTAGTCATGCTGACGGTTCGTCCCTGTCCTTGCTCGGCTTACCCTTCCTGTTCTTATTGCTCAGCAGTTGTTTAACTCGTGCTAATTCGGTCCTCAGTTCTGCCATCCCAAGCGGCTCTTGGTTGGCTTGTTTAATCCGTGCTAATTCAGCCCTCAGTTCTGCCATCCCAAGCGGCTCTTGGTTGGCTTGTTTAGCGGTAGCTAGCTTAGGGCTCCGCTCCCTTCGAGAGGAGTTGCGATGGGGCCTTGACTGTCCGCTATTCTGAGATTTAGGGCCGTGACTGCCAGGTTTGCGGTTCCCCCGCCCTTTGGCGTTGGGGCCCTGTTCCCCCTTGGCTCCAGCTTGTCGAACTTTCCAGTTACCTTTGGGTTGACTCGACGTCTGGTGGCCGGGGTTTGGGTTCGCCCAAGGGGGCCCGCGGTTTGGGGCTTCACCCCCTTCTAGGCCTAAGGACTGATCTTCCTGCTCATATAGGCTGAGGACTCTGGGATCGTCCTCGTGGCGGTCTGTGGGTCGGACGAACGTCTCCCACGTTAGTTGTGCGGTGCGACGCATTTCTCTCATAGTATGGGGGCGCTGGCGACACGCGAGTGTTACTTGGTTACGGATGCACGGGTGAAGGTTATGGAGGAAGAGGGACTTGAAGTTGCGATCTTCCTCTAGCCCGGGCTCGCTTCTGCCCTGAAAGTACGCTGCACGGAGCCGACGGTAGTACTCGCGAGGGTGTTCGCTTCGTTTCTGTCTGATCAGAATGGCACCCATCGTCGCAGCAGTCTCGTCCTCGTACAACGAGTATTCCTCTTTCAAGTACTTGCGTATCTTCTTGTAGTTGTCGAGGACTGACTGCGGTAAGGTCTCAACGAATGCTCGTACGCCACTACCTAAAGTTTTCCAGACTAGTCTGGCCTTTTCATGCGACGTAGCCTCTGGCAGGTCCAGGAGGCTACGCTCGATTTCCCGGAAATAATCATTAACGCTTCGGTGTCTATGATTTTCCGGCTCAAAACGCTCTATGTCTTTCGCAAGGACGTCGATTTGGCGGATCCTAGTTTTGCGTTCTGCGACGAGGCGTTTTGATTTTGACCCGTAGGGGTCCTCGCTGTCTTCGCTATTTGAGCTGCTCTCATATCGCCTATGTCTGCGTTTCGGCTTGTAGGCGGCCTCTCCGTCAGAGGAGTCTGAGGGTACGTAGCGCGGCGTTTTCTGCGGGCTAGAGGCTGCAGCGATATTGAAGCGCGAGGGGGTGTAGTGGGGAGTAAAGTAAAAACTCCCAGCGCCACGAGGTGGCGATCGCGCGACTTTCACGCGAGTTGAGCTTGAGTGCGGTGTCTGATCTACCGTTCTAAGCGCAGGTTCTTCCTCCTCCAGAGCGGAACTCTGTTCTTGGGAGGGTTTGGCCGATCCCTCATCTGAGCGACGTGCTTGCGTCACTTCTTCTCTGAGGTATTCTATTTCGCGCTTTAGTTCATCTTGTGTGGCTCTCAGGCCCACGAGGCTACTCTCCGCGCTTTCTGCTCTCCTTTGAGCTTCGGCCAGTTGTCGTTTTAGTGTTCTTTTCTCTTGTTCGAGGGTCATACACACGTTCCATTTCCTTATAGTAGATCATGAACAATTTGGGTAGCCCTTCTGGGAGAGTCATAGTACGCTCCTTAAGTTCCCTAACGGCTATGTGTATTTCATCAAAGCGAGCCTTTTGGTCCAGATCACAGAAGTAATTTCTCCTATCCTCCAGGACTTGGCCTAAATCGCCTACAACGTCGAAGAGAGAGAGGAGGGGCCCTTCTGACTCCCTTGATGGGGAACGCGACATTTTGTTCGAAATGTATTAATTAACTTAAAGGAAATTAATACTAGGTGTTGATTAGGTTAGAATTTAATTTAATCCAAGTTGCTAAATAATTGATGTGGTTTCTTAGCTACTTTGTTTTCACTAATGTTTCACTTGTATTAATTAGCTCAATTAATAATTAGTTAACAATAATGATTACTATTATTAATAATATTAATTAAGTACTTGGATTAGATATTACTCTAATGTACTAATCAATTAAACCAGTTTATCAGCTAACTGTGGTTGGCAGCTGAATTTCAGTTCTGTGATTAACACACTGTTAATGATTCACCATTAAAGTCATCTGTGTTATACCTTGGCAGTTGATTTTGGGTATACAGCAGTTTACAAGTTATTGTTGAGAAATTCACAAGGTCATTAAACTATGCCTCACACGGGGCACCACTTTAATGTAGGTTGAATTGGGATTAATTAAATTATAAATTATGTAATAATTGATAATTAAATTAATCAATTTATAAATAAAGATCAGTCTCATAAAATCTTAAATTATTAATCTTAATACTCACCGTGAATGGTTACACTCAAGATTAATGGTAGCTCTGTATTAGATGGGAAACCCAGTTGTATACAAAAGCTAAATTCTGAAGGAAAAAGGAGTTCTAAATAGTTGACCTTGTGAATAAACAACAGGAACAAGTAAAATGCAATTCAATTTTATTAGCTTTTATTTGTCTACTACTCACTAATAATAATAAACTCAAAATACATTCAATGTCAGCAAAGGTAATAAGACAAAACAATGGAACAATTACACCTGGACTATAAATTTGAGGGAAAGAGAGAGAGAAAGAGATAGAAGGAAAAAAAAAAAGAAAAGAATCCCTTGTGTGCGCGTGTGTGAGGCTAGGGCAAGCCGATGCGTGTGTGTGTGTGTGACCTAGCTTGTCGTTAGCTAAAACAAAGGAATGTTAGCTAAAACAAAGGAATGTTAGCTAAATAGAACAAAGGATTAGCTCTGTGGCTAATGTGTGCTTTGTGTAGGTATCTGTGGGCAGATGCTAATGCTAGCCACTCTGGCAATGCTTAAACAAAATGGCGGTCAGTGCCTAGGTGTCGTATCACAGGTAACTCAATGAGGAAGGTATCAAAATGGCGTCGGAAAAATGGCGCCTGCAGGCCTAGTCGAGAACACAAGCCTACCAGCTAGCAATAAGTTGCTAAGGAGAATCTGACCACGCTACAGCTGGATCCAAACACTGCACTTAACAACAATTTCCAACAGACTATCTAGGCAAAGAACTCAACGCGAGAGAGAGAGAGAAAGAGTGTGAGAGAGTGTGTATATGTGTTGGGTGGAGAGAACTAGGCCTTGTAGCGGTCTAGCCTCGGAGCTTAAAATAACAAACTTGTCGCTGCGCTGCTAATCAGATAGGGAAGCTAGCAATGGAGTTAAGGAAAGATATCATGCAAGATACCCTGTCTAACAAGTTCAAAGAAAAAAAAACAGAACCAAAACAAACAATAAAAACAAACAAACAATAAAAACAAACAAACACCTTCCGTGTCTGAGCGGGTATGCTAAATAGCTCAAAGCTTAAACATGACCCTAACAACCATCTGAATAAGCTACAAATTAAAAATTTGCCCAAGTGCCTACTCAATGCGATGGAAGTTCTTTCTCCGATGTCCGCGCTGAGGGTCGCAGTCCGAGGAGAGGAGGTTAGCGGCGCGTTGCGTCCAACCGCGGCTAACGAAGCAGGGAGATGAAGGCCTAGCTGGCCCACGGTGCTTCAGGAGAAACCTCCGGTGATGCGTCGACGAGAAAAAGGCTGAGAGGAGCGAAGCTGTCCGCAAATGCCTCTTAGCGTGGAAAACTACTTAACTGTAGTTAAACTTTGCAAAGGTTTAGAATCGAAACCACTATATCGCTGAAACTTAGCGGGTCGTTCAAAAGTTCGGCCGAAACTAATTTGAACAGGCTGTTCTCAGACAATAGCGGTTAGTCTCAACACTGTAGGCGAGCGTGCCTACAGTCCGTCCGACCACTCCAGTAGTCAGAACATGAGAGAGCGAATCGAGGCGCTCTCGATACAGTTAAAGCAGTTCCACTTCACGTCACATCCGGGTGGAGCGCGCAAGGAAATTGTGGGATCGTTATAGGGGGCGCTGGCGAGTTACCAACAGTAAGCATATGTGAAACAAACGATGCTCACGGACAAAAATCGCCTCAAGCTTGCCTAGATGAACGAGTGTTGATCTGACCCTATTTTCTGCATAAGGTTTGCATTAATGATGTAAGCAGAAATTAATTTTCAGTTTTCATTATAGAATCTTCATATCTAACATGGAGAACCATGATTCGCATGGTCCATGCTAGAATTTGGCCAAGATTCTGTTGATCTTGGTGTGCTGAATAACCTGAAATTGTCAAAAACCAGCGTTAATGTTGTGTATACACAATGTCTTCAGATTTTGGGAGTGGAAAAAAACCCTGGGGATGATGTGTGTTAACCATACTGTCTGCTTGTAAGTGATTTTGAGTAATTGCTGATATTTTGCCTTTTGCTCTAACAGGAAGAGGTAACAAAAAAACGCACACGACGTGCTGTGAAGTTCCAGAGGGCCATCACTGGTGCCTCTCTCGCTGAGATCCTGGCCAAGAGGAACCAGAAGCCTGAGGTGCGCAAGGCTCAGAGAGAACAGGCCATCAGGTCAGTGCTTACTATTTTTCTGAATTGTCTACATGAAGACCTGGTTGCAAGCTCTGTTCATGTTGCTGCAAAATTGTAAACGAGGCTCCCCCCCCCCCCCCCCCCCCCCCCCCAACCAAAAAAATGGATTTTTTTTAAAAATTGGGGTTTTAAAATTGGGCAATGTGTATTAAATTTACTTAAGTGGGACACCTGAAGTTTTACATATGTGAGGAAACGCTGCATCTTGTATCTTTTTATATCGAGTTTCAACTGAGATCTGGTTCATTTCTGTGCCTGAGAAGTAATGGGGGCTTTTTGTAAAAGACACTTTTAACTGGCTGTTAACATGCTGTGATTAATCCTAAACTGGGCAGTGAGTCCTACTGAACTTTGTAGCTCTCTGTCTACAGTGTGGTCTGCCTTTCCTTTGTCTAACTAGATTATATTGCTTATCATACTGAGGAAAATATGGAAGATGGTGGATGTTTTATTTGGCCAGGCAGATATGGTAGACGATTAAAATACCAGAAGGGAATTGTTTTAGCACCTTGATGTTGGAAGCTAAACATTTCTTTGTTTGGTAGTGTAGTTCTAGCTGTGTACCTGAAGTTGTAAAATTGAAATTTATTTAAACCTGAATTTTGTGTTACTGCTGAAGGCATCAGTCCATGTTATTTCAATTGTGTGAGACACATGGAGATTGGGAAATTTGTGTTGCCATGCTGTATTGTGATTGTATTAGTTACATGTTCATACTTATAAGTTCACGATCTGGGAGCATAAGATTTGTTCTTAAGTCTCGTCATGCTTAAACCTGAATCAAAAAAAGGTTGTATTGCCAAATACACCAAACACTAGATAAAATAATTGTCCTCCATTGTGATCTTATTGTTTTTCCTACTGTGATTGACAAAGTAAGTCTATTTATATATGATGTATACACACGTGTGCTTATTTAGTGCTTAATGCGAGATGTGCTGTATTCCATGTTGACTTCGTACTGTGTACGTGCCACCTTTTCCTGTTAATTAAACACAAGTATTACACTTGCTGGTCATGTATTAAATATATCATGGTATTCTCAATTTCTTTTTCTTTCAAAACAATTTAAGGGCAAATGTGTGAATTACTCCCAAATCTCCATGACAGTCTATACAGCATGAAAATTGCAGGCAGGGGGAAGTCTTGGACACTACTGCCATGGAGTGGGGGAAATTCTTGGCCTTGGTCAGTTATGTATTTGTAAAATATTTTCAGGTGACACTTTCCCAGTTGCACAGAGAATTCGGGCTATTCCTGTAACCACTGAAAGGAGGAAAATGCCAATAATGTGCACACATGGTGTATGAATTCTTTTGGAGAATCACCTGAGATGTTTATCACATTCTCAAACCTTGTTTGTGTGAAAAGCTGAAGGTTAAGTGATGATGCTCAGTGGATTGCTTTAAATATCCTTCTATATTAATGATGGTTGCCAGTTGGGTAGGGGTCTGTATCTGACACTCTTGGTTAATTACCTGATAATTCCATCTGATAGTTAAAGTAATGTGCATAGTGGTTTGTATAAATTAACTTATTAGTTGGGGGTCACTTCAACCATATTCTGGACAGCTTTTGAACTGGAATTATTGTACCTACAGTTGCAATCAAATATTCAACCCCCCAAAGATTTTAAGGATTTATCAATTAATGTTTTTTCAAAGAGCAAGATTCTGCTTTGGATGACTTATGAGTTGAGTGATACATAAAATCAACACGCATGCCTGATGTAGTACCGTATTTTCTGGACTATAGAGCACACCTGTATATAAGCCGCATCCGCTCTATATTTAAAAATAAATAAATAAATAAAAAGATATACAAGCCGCACCGGGCTATAAGCCGCAGATATCTATGTTGAAAAATTTGATATTTACTGCATGTACAGAACGATTTTGTACTGTAAATGTACATGTATGTACCTGAACAGATTCTTTCCGAACAGTGCCTTTTAACACGGCAGCAACTTTGCTGATTAAAACGGAACAGAACCAAGAGAAAATAACCGGTATTTATTTACCTTCATTTCTCCTGTGTTTGAAACCACAAGTCACTTTAATCATCTTCGCTGGATTTGAAAATAATTACCAGTTAGTAATTTGTCGTGCGTGTTCTATCTGCTAAAGATCTGCTAATTCTTCTTTGCATTGATTTTTCGTCTATCTTATTTTTGATTCTACTTCCGGTTAGAGCGCCCCTAGCGGTGGAAGAAAAATCCACAGAATAGCCGCACCTTTGTATAAGCCGCATGGTTCAAAACCTAGGAAAAAAGTAGCGGCTTATAGTCCAGAAAATACGGTATTTGTGCATAACATTTATATTTTAAGATGGCCATGTCACAATTATTCAACCCCTATATAATTTTATTTATTTTTTTTTAAAGCTTTCGAAGTTTTTATGGCCTAAAGTGGAGTTGAAGCATAATTAAGCCTTTGGGAACTCCTATAATCCTTCATGTCCTTCCACTGTGATGCATATATAAACCCCACCCATGAAAGTATTCAAGGTCAGTTGCAATCATGGGAAAGACAAAGGTGCTTCCACAAAAGCTGAGAGGAGATTATTTTATCACACCTAAAGAGCCTTGGGTATAAGGAGATTTCCAAAAAAATTTAACATTCCAAGGGACTCCATTGGGCAGGTTATAAGGAAGTTTAAAACTTGTGGAACAGCTGCAAACCTGCCTGGCTGTGGAAGAAAGCCCAAAATTTCATCAAGGGCCCTTCGCCACCTAGTCAGGACAACTAAGAAAAACCCACGTGAGTGCAAGACACCTACAGGATGACATGATTAAGGCTGGTACAAGTGCTTCAGTGGCAACTATAAGACGTGCACTGAATAAGGCCATCCTTAAAAAAAAAAAAATCCGTTTCCTGTCCACCGGGTGAGCAAAAAAATTTTCAGTCGGGAGGGATTTTTATATATATATATATATATATGTGTGTGTGTGTGTGTGTATGGATGGATAAGAAATCGCAATGCTGTTTTTGCTTTTTCTTTCAGTCCTTTTTTTTTTTTATTACAAAAGCAGACACATTTAATAAAATGACAGTTAAATCAACTGAAACTTTTACAAAAACTTTAGCATTTTAAATGCTGACTGCAACATTTGCAAAACTTTTACAAACGTACTTAAAACGTCGGACACACGACTTTTTGTAGTTCTAAATCGACCGTTAGGCCTAGTTCGGATGAAATTACACTATTAAAATGATCACTGAATGATTTGTTTTTTTCTGAATCTTTACTATTTTGTTGTTCGCTAGAATACCATTTTGCGATTTCACGCTTAAGCAAATGTTTGAAAACTCCAGATCTCCTTCCTTCATGGTGGCTGCCATTTTTTTTGTGCCGCACGGTGCATGCGTAGAGCTGATTCAATTCTATATTCTGCGTGGAATGCAGGGCTTTCCACAAGCGCCGGCTGCCGGCCATACAGCCGACTACACAATTAAGTCCAGCCGGCTACTTTAATAACTTATTTTTGTAGCCCACAGGCTCTAAATATTAGTTTTCGATTTTAATAAAATTAAATGTTTATCTAACGGACTGACAATGTCAAACTGAACCGCACTCATTTAAGTTCTGATTCGCGCTGTTTGTACCGATAATAACCACAAATTCCCCGCCGACTTCGTTGATCAAGGGAGAGTAACTCATCCGCGGCCCCGACATGCGGTGTGCGCGTGCACTCGGCGGAGGCAGTAGTGTGTCGGAGGGAACAGAAGCAGAGATGATGCTTATTTTGTCTCCGGTAAACCAGTCTTCTCTCGTTCAATTACGTGCTGGCATCAAAAGACACCGTTGGTTGTAAATGAGACCAAACTGAGTCGTTGGAGTGTATTTTCATACACAAATGGAGAAATGTTCACTGAGTGTTTAATTGTGTAGCCACCACTGCAGACCGTTGTCGTTGTTAATACATAGCATGCTCAGTTGCGTGAATGTGTCATGCACCGAAAATAAGAGATTTACAAGCCAGGAACGCCTCATGATGCAATATGCAAGAAAAGAAAGATTTACTGCCATTTTACTTTGTTTTTGAGTAAAGTGAATAAATAAACGGTCTGTGGAAAATACATTTAATCCTGGGAACTGCGTGCACAGGAGTTTATTTTGTTTACTCCCGATCAATTCTGGAGAAATTCAGACTTTATAATGGGTGTCTATGGCGTTACACTTCAGTGGAGCTCATTAAGTTAGTGTAGAGAGCTTGAAAAAGTAGCTCAAACTTTCTCATTTAAACTATTTTCAGCCACAAATTTCACTCTACAGACACAATTTTCTCAAAGGTGGGAGTCACACTTGTCTTGATTCACACAATGTGTCTACCTAAACGATAGGATTTACAGTTTTTGAATGAGAAGTCTGAAAGTAACAAGAGGACAGGCGAACTCCCCAATTGACTCCCATTATAATCCTGACAGCGCTTTTACTACAAAATCACTTGTTTTCAACTCGCTCTGTTGTCCACATTTTTTTACACTAGAGACAAAAAAAATTACATCAATGTGTTCATGAGAGCCTTGTAGCACTCAATGTGCAAGAATTTTGTGAATAGCTCCTTTCGTTTCCGTGTAAATCAGTGTTGTTCGAGGAGAGGGAACTCTGAGAAAAAGTGCTCTTTGCTTCTCATATTGTGTCTCTTCCCTGCACCTGAGCACCATTACCAAGGTGACGAGCTCCACTCAGGGAGCAGAGAGGGGAGGGGCTGCTCTCTCTCTCTCTCTCTCTCTCTCTCTCTAACACGCACAGGCTCAGAGCATCGGAGCCTCATAGCCTGCGATAGCGGCTGCTACGCGCACTGCATCGCTCTCAGGATTTCACACGGGAATTGTCATCTTATTTGTCATGGATGGCTAGTATGAGCCTTAGTGGAAAGCCCTGGGAATGCATAAATGTCAAGTTCGATTTTAGATTTACGAACCCGAAAAAAATGTCGAAAAACCGGCGTTAAAAAAAAATTTCAAACGGCACTCACCCGGCCGGTGGACCAGAAACAGAACATTTTTTTTTTTAATAATGGCCTAAACAAGGATTTCATGGCCGGACTCTAAGACGCACCCTGCTCTTGACCACAAGGAACATCAAAAGTCGACTAGACTATGCCAGGAGAAATTTGGATAAGACTACAGAGTTTTGGGGGACAGTTCTATGGACTGATGAAACCACACTGGAACTGTTTGGACATATGGACCAGCGGTATGTCTGGCATGCAAAAGGCCAGGCTTTATGATCAGAAGAATACCATCCCCACAGTCAAGCATGGAGGTGGGTCATTGTAGGGCTGTTTTCTGCGGCAGGAACTGGCAATCTTGATCGTGTACCTGGCATCATGGATTCCCAGAAATACCAGGCCATTTTAAAGAGGAACGTGATGCCTTCTGTTGACAAATTAAACCTTGATCAATGGACTTTCCTGCAAGACAATGATCCCAAGCACACCTCCAAGTCAATCAAAGCTTGGTTGAGAAAGATCCTGGAGTGGCCTTCTCAGTCACCAGATTTAAATCCGATTTGAAAATCTTTGGTGGGATTTAAAGAAGGCAGTTGTAGCATGGAAGCAAACAAACATCACTGAGCTAGAGGCTTTCACGTGAAGAATGGGCAAGGATTCCAATTGGAGTGTAAGAAGCTTGTCAGCACTTACCGAAAACATTTGTTAGAAGTTATAAAAGCTAAAGGATGCTCCCCAAATTACTGAAGCTGGGGGTTGAATAATAGTGCACGTGTTAAAAGATTTACATTTTCATTTGGACTTAACTTTGAAGTCAACATCTGTTAAAATAACTCAAATGTATCATTTTGTTTAATGTGGTAGTTTTTTTTGGGTTTTTTTTTTGTAATTTGTCTTCCATCCACATTATAATGTCTGAGGTGAGAGGGTTGAATATTTGATTGCAACTGTAGCTGTAATCATTTGTCAGTCTAAGATCTGTGGACTTCATTGTCAAACCAAGCTTGAAGTTGTCATCTGTTGAGGTCCCCCTTCTCTTTTTTTTTTTTTTTTTTTTTTTTCCCCTTAGGGCTGCCAAGGAGGCCAAGAAGGCAAAGCAGGCAACCAAGAAATTGTCCACCCAGAGTACCAAGGTAAGGGAATAATGAATTGCATTGTATATTTCGGTGGGAAGTTGTATGGAGCTTGGTCAGGTGACGGTTTATACAAACACAAAAGTAAAATTTGTTAGAGATGGCAAGTATGAGGGTTTTGGTTGCCCCTTTGAGGCGTTGCAGCACGGCACTGTGTCGTTTCTGTGTCATAAGGTGGCATAGAACAAAGGGCGGCGTTTACGCCGAGTACCCGCCTCTGGCGATGGGTTCTCAGTGTCTATAGCCCTACAAATTTTAAATGTCATAGCTGATTAACTACGATTAGAGAATGCTTGTATCATGTCAATTTCCTTACAATAAAATGTGCTAGTTTTTTGGGGGACAGTGTAACTTTAACCTGGAAGCCATATTTTGGTTCTTTTTCTCACAGGCCCCTGCCAAGACTGCACCCAAACAGAAGATTGCTAAGCCCATGAAAGCCAGTGCTCCTCGTGTTGGTGGCAAACGTTAAATTTCTCTGGTGTCTTGTGTACTAATAAAATATCACAAAACTATATTTTTGTCCGAGTTGTCGTTCCTGTTTGCTGATGGTGGATTGCAAAGACAAGGACATACTATGCTCTGTTCTAATAGGCTGGAAGTAAAAGGAATCCACTGAAGTAGTGAAATGAATGGGGAATATAATAGTATGGTGTAATTTCTTTTTAAATCCACATTTTTTGAAACATCAACCAAGTAATACTTTTAGGAACCTAATTAAGAAAGAAACTCTCCAGCAAGTATTTGATCATCTTGCGTACATGTTCACTTTAGGAGCACCTGTACACCTACTCCATTCATGCAATTATTTAATCAGGCAATGATGGCATAAAATCATGCTGATACCGGCTAACTTTGGGTATTGTTCATCAACCATCAGAATTGGGGGTGTGATCTCCAGTGACTTTATAACATGATTGTTAGTGCCAGATAGGCTGGATTGAAGATTTCCAGATCAGCTGTAGAAGTTTCCTGCACAACAACCTTGAGTTTATGCTAAATGGTGCAATAAAAGAAAAAGGGGGGGGGATCTTCTGTCAACCATAAACAGAATGCTGAGGTAGTGGTGTGTACAGGCTCACTAAAACTGGAAAAAGTAATCTGGTTTGGTGAATCTCACTTTCTGCTGAAGAATACTGATCGCTGATGGTAGGGTCAGAATTTTATGCCAACAGCATGAATTCATAGACCCAACCTGCCTTCTGTCAACAGCCCAGGCTGGTGGAGGTTGTGTAATGGTGTGGGGGAATTTTCCTGGCATTATTTGAATGCCACAACCTATTTTGAGGATTGGTACTGACCTTGTGCATCCTTTCATGGACACAGTTTATCAATCTAGTGGATAGTTCCCGTATGATAAATGCATAATGTCACAAAGCAAAAACTGGGATCTTGAACAGGAGTTCAGTAGCCTTTCCAGTCACTGGATTTCAATCCAATAGAACACCTTTGGGATGTGGTAGAACAGGAGCTTGGCAGCATGAAAAATCTGCAGGAATTGTGTGATGTTAATATGGACCCAAATCTCAAAGGAATGTTTCCAACATCTTGTGGAGTCCATGCCATGAAGAATTAAGACTGTGTTTTTGAAAACAAAGGGAGTCTCTGACCAGTATTTGAATAGTGCTCTTAATAAAGTGCTCAGTGAGTGTATATTCAGGACAGGTACATCAATATCTGGATGTTGATGGTCATGGTTATTTTGGCTGTCTACCACAGTATACTGGAGCTGAGATTATCATGCGAGTTCAAAATGCAGACTTTCAATGTTTAATTTGAAGATGTTTAGATCCAAATGAAGTGATCAATGTGGGAATTACAGTACTTTTTTATATGGCCCCTCCCTTTTTTAATGATCCAAAAGTAATCAGACAAGTGAAAATCATAAATCAAATGGTCATTTCTAGTGCTTGGTTGCAAACCATTTGCTGTCAATGTCTGAGTTTTTGCTTGTTCTTGGGGCATTTTGCCTTCAGCAGGATATTATATACTCAAGTGGATTCAAGTCAGGGGATTGACCTGGCCAGTGCAAGAAAGTCCATTTCTTTGCTTTAAAAAGTCCTGGGTTGCTTTCAAAGTATACTTTGGGTCATTGCCCATCACCCCTGTGAAAATGCTGTCCAATAGGTTTGAATCTGAGCAGATAATATAATGTAGCTCTATGCCCTTCAGAATTCATTCCGCTAATTTTGTCAGCAGTCACATCAATAAGTACAACTGAACCAGTTCCATTGATAGCTCCATAAGATGAGGTGGTATGCTTCAAATCAGTAGCAGTTCCTTCACTTCTCAATGCTCTTCCTGTCATTCTGCTACAAGTTCAGCATTGTCTCAATATGTTCCAGAACTGTATGGGATTTTTTTAGCTGTCATTTTAGATCTACTTTGGTCTTTCTGTGTTTGAGGCTTAATCAATGAGTTGTATCTAATGATAAACCTGTGATAAATCTATTTACTCTTGTAAAGTCTTCTCTTGACTATTGAATACGCCTACTTTCTGATGGTCATCTACCTGTGGGCTATATGAAAGTATCCACTACAAAATTCACTTTTTTTGTGTGTATATTTTATCAAGCATGGCATACTTTCTGAAGTCTGATGCTAGTGCATATAATTCTAATAAGCCTGACATGAACAAGATAAAACATGGATTATTATTTGCCCTCCCCCCAAAAAACAACCAAATTGCATACATTTTGAACTGCTCAATTACAGTGCTGCATATTGTGAATGTTCAGAATATTTTAATTATCCATCTATAATAAAATATAGAGACAGCAATTATTGATTTGAATTTTTTTTTTTAATTAAATGAGGCCTACACAGTTAAGTCATCACTTTGAACAGTGTACATTCATTTTCAATAAGTGTTATCCATTGCGGGTGAGCTGGAGCCAATCCCAGCTAACATTGGGCAAGAGGTGGGGTACACCCTAGACCACATAGCAGTTTTCTTCTAAATTAAATCTTATTTGTCATATAAGTACATCATTAAAGGTAAGAGGAAAAGCCAGAAAACATTTCTGAACACTCAACTATTTTGTCAAGTTCTTTCTGATAATTTTCAGAACAGCCATGATTGGGGACTGGGGCCCTTCTGTGCAGAGTTTGCATGTTCTTCCTGTGCCTGTGTGGATTTTCTCCAGGTGCTGTGGATTAGGTCAACTGGCTACCCTAAATTGGCGATAGGTTTGAATGGTTGTTTGTCTCTGTTAGTCTTGCAATAGATTGGCGACCTGCCCAGGGTGTACCCTGCCTTTTGCCCGAACTCAGTTGGGTTTGCCTCCAGCTTCCCCCAAGACCCTGGCAGATAAGCAGTACAGATAATGGATGGATGAATGGACAAAGGCCTCTTCTGTAAAATATAAAAGCTGTTTGTGTAGATCAGTGATGTCAGTCATGAAGGGCCACTAACCTACAAAGATTAGCATTCACCACATTCAGACAAAGGTAGTTAGCTGATAGGTTAAATCAGGTGCTAAATTAGACAGGATGTAAAACCCTGCTATGTGGTGATCCCCTGGATTCAAACAAAGCCGCTGAGTTTCTCTTGAGCAAGTGTAAGACGGTCTGTGCGGTTCTGTATGTCAATGCGGTGTCTGCTGACATCTGACTCTTCACGCAAAGCATCAGCCACGTTGGCACCATCCATTAAACCCAGCATCTCCCTGCACAGCAGCTGAGCAGATTCCTTAAGCATGAAATATCTGATCAGCATGGGCACCTGGTCAGCCAAGCGCTGCACCACGATCTGTCAGGAGAAGGAAAAATCTCTAATATAAACACTTTGCAGGTTTTAAGGTAAATGTATAATAAATATGTATTTTTCTTATCTCTTGTACTTGTAAAACATTTTTAATAATTAAAATGATCTTAATACCACAATTTTTAGACAACACATTTGATTTGAATAATAATAATAATAACACAGGAGAGTCTCCATTGTCCAGATTGTGTGGAGCAACAGGGGAAACTGTGACCCACATAGTTAGTGCATGTACTATTTTGGCACAGAAGGAGTACAAGTGGAGGCACAACAATGTTGCATGTATTGTACACTGGTAATTGTGTGGGAAGTTTAGGCTGGAGAGATCTGAGAGATGGTACAAGCACAAGCTTAAGGCAGTGCTGGAAAATGCAAGTGTGAAGCTCCTTTGGGACTTCAGTATCCAATGTGATGAAAATATCATGGTAAGAAGACCATATCTGATACTGGTAGATAAAGAAAGAAAGAACTGCCTCTTGATTGACATTGCAATACCAGGAGATGACAGGGTTACAGCAGGGATGCAAACGGCGCGCCTTTTGGCGGATGCCGCCTTTTTCACGGCTGAATCGTGCAGATCCGATTTTTTTTTAGGGGGGGCGTTGGAGTGTCTGAATAATTTCATCAAAGTAAATTCTGTATTAAAATTACTAAATGAGCAAATGCCGTTACAGTCCATGAAACATGGGAAGTATGAGAAGAAAACAGTAAATCAGAAAGCTGCGCACATTTGCGCGGAAGCTGCGCAATCAGTAAATCAGAAAGCTGCGCACATTTGCGCGGAAGCTGCGCAAATGTGCGCAGCTTTCTGATTTACTGTTTTCTTCTCATACTTCCTATGTTTCATGGACTGTAACGGCATTTGCTCATTTAGTAATTTTAATACAGAATTTACTTTGATGAAATTATTCAGACACTCCAACCCCCCCCCCCCCCCAAAAAAAATCGGATCTGCACGATTCAGCCGTGAAAAAGGCGGCATCCGCCAAAAGGCGCGCCGTTTGCATCCCTGGACAGAGAAGGAGGACAAGAAGGAAGATAAATACCAGCCCTTGAAACTTGAAATAAAGTGGATTTGGGAAATGAATAAAGTGGAGGTTATTCCAATTGTTGTTGGAGCCCTTGGTGTGGTTACAAAAAAAGATCCAACATTGGATCTCAAAGATTGGCGTTGAAATTCGAACTGAGTTGCTGCAAAAGACTGCACTCTTGGGAACAGCCAGAATTTTGAGAGGAGTACTGTAAATGAAGTAAGGAGTGTAAACTGCAGGACCCTTGGCCATTTGTTATGACCCGCTCCTGTGTATTAATTTTGATGACAAAAGATCAGTCTTAGATTGAAGCATAATAATAATGAATCCAATATAAAAAATTTTTTTGGACTGGTGTATATAGTTAATTAACCACTTAACTACTTCAGTATACCTCATAATAAGCCCGCAGCATTTCAGGATATTTGTTTCTGCTGTCAAACCCAGCAAAGTTGTCTTCTGAAGCCTTTTGTCCCTCAGTAGAGTGAGTCTCATTCAAGGTATTGAAGTAGATGCCATCTTGAGTGTAAACGAGTTGCTCCATCTCGAACTGTTCAAAGATCCTCTGCTCCACCTTGGCTTCCTGCTTTGACTGAATGTTGTCTATCTTGTTCTGGGATGTTGATTATAATTATGTGATTACAGAGATTGGATTGAACTGTTTCAGAAATATATTAAACTTTCAGGATACCATCAATCAATCAAACAATCATCTATCTGTAGCTGCTTATCCTGTTCTACAGGGTCGCAGGTGAGCTGGAGCCTATCCCAGCTGACAATGGGCAAGAGGTGGGGTACACCCTGGACAAGTCGCCAGGTCATCGCAGGGCTGACACAGAGACAAATAACCATTCACACTCACATTCACACCTATGGTCAATTTAGAGCCACCAATTAACCTAACCTGCATGTCTTTGAACTGTGGGGGAAACCGGAGCACCCGGAGGAAACCCACGCAGACACGGGGAGAACATGCAAACTCCACACAGAAAGGCCCTTGCAGGCTGCTGGGCTCAAACCCAGAACCTTCTTGTTGTGAGTGATAACCACTACACCACCATGCCACCCCTTCAGGATACAAATGCTTTAATACATTAAAAAAAAATTTTACCGTTGCAACACACTGGAGGAAAGGGTAGCTGAGGAAGCAGGTTTTGGACACGTCTGAAAACTGTTTCTGAATGGTGTCTATAATACAATACAGAGTATACAATCAGAGAATTACTACATTCACCAATGCCTTGTTTTCTTGTGTGCTTTAAAAGGCATTATAAAACATGCTACATTTTTTTCTTATTCACCTGAAGAGAAAAAAAATTGTTGAGGCAAATTGCTGTGGTATAATATTTATAAAACACTTTATTACTTCATTAACTACATACTTTATTAACTTCAGTGGTAACAGTAGCTCTGCTTTGTGCCAGGCCACATCTCACCATCCAGTCTTCTCTGTTCTTTCCTTTCTTTTTGATCTCTCCCCAGGTCTTTTGGATGCTCTTGAATTCTTTCTCGATGGTACGCCTCCAGGTCTCTTTTGGTCTTCCTCTTTTCCTCTTTCCGTCATTAGGTGTCCACTTCAAAGTTTGTCTTGTTATATTCTCTGGATCTTTGCATATCACATGCCCTAACCATTTCCATCTTTTCCTTTTAACTTGTGTCATGATGTCGCATTGACCTGTCCGTTCATATAGTGCTTGATTCGATATTTTATTAAGCCAGTATATGCTACAGATTTTTCGCAGACACGATGAATAAAACCCTGACAGTCTTTTGCTATCCCTCTGTACAATTCTCCAGCATTCTGCACCATAAAGGAGTACTGACAAAACGTTGCTGTTATAAATCCTTAGCTTAGTCTTCTCTGTGATGTTACGAGATCTCCATATTTTATTTAGTTGATGAAAAGATGTTCTCACTTTCTGCAGTCTGTTGGTAATGTCTTTCTCTGTAGCGTTGTCTTTACTAATTATACTGCCAAGGTATGTAAATTCGTCTACTTCCTCTAGCGCATCATTTTCTAAAGTTATTATGGGTGGTGCATCAGTGAGTTGCATGGTCTTCATCTTCTTCTTGCTAATTTTAGGCCTACCCACTCTGCAGCTTTTCCAAGGTCATCAGTCTTTTCCTGTAGATGTTTTCTATTACTTGACAATAGAGCTATGTCATCGGCAAAATCAATATCCTCCAACATAGATGTTAGTGTCCATCTTATTCCTCTACGTTTGTTTCCAATTGTTTTCCTCATGACCCAATCGATAGCAACAAGGAATAGCATAGGTGACATTACGCAGCCTTGTCGCACTCCACTTGTGATGTTAAACCAGTCTGACATCTTGTTGTTGTGGATTACACTACAGGAGAAATTTTCATAGAATAATTTAATGGTGGTTACGAATTTATCTGGGTAACCATATGATTCAAGGATTTTCCAGAGGGTCTCCCTGTGTAAACTGTCAAAAGCCTTCTCGAAGTCTATAAAATTCAAGTGAATCTTGCTATTCCATTCAATAGATTGTTCCATAATGTTCCTCAATGTAAATATGTGATCAATACACCCAGTTCCTGGCCTGAACCCAGCCTGCTCTTTGTGAAGTAAGTTGTTAATTGCTCCATCTAGCCTCATACAGGGGCGGCACGGTGGTGTAGTGGTTAGCGCTGTCGCCTCACAGCAAGAAGGTCCTGGGTTCGAGCCCCGGGGCCGGCGAGGGCCTTTCTGTGTGGAGTTTGCATGTTCTCCCCGTGTCCGCGTGGGTTTCCTCCGGGTGCTCCGGTTTCCCCCACAGTCCAAAGACATGCAGGTTAGGTTAACTGGTGACTCTAAATTGACCGTAGGTGTGAATGTGAGTGTGAATGGTTGTCTGTGTCTATGTGTCAGCCCTGTGATGACCTGGCGACTTGTCCAGGGTGTACCCCGCCTTTCGCCCGTAGTCAGCTGGGATAGGCTCCAGCTTGCCTGCGACCCTGTAGAAGGATAAAGCGGCTAGAGATAATGAGATGAGATGAGATGAGCCTCATACAGATAATCTTGCAGAAAACTTTACTTGGCACCGAGAGGAGTGTTATACCGCGCCAGTTTGTACAGATAGTTTTATCCCCCTTTTTAGGTAACTTAACAATGAGACCCTGGCACCAGTCGCTTGGCAATGTTTCTGAGTTCCATATCTTAGTAAACAGATGGAAAAGTAAGTCTGTAGTGAGTTTTATGTCTGCTTTCAGCATTTCGCTAGTAATGTTATCTATTCCAGGCGCCCTGTTATTTCTCAATCTGTTGATGACTGCTGTTATCTTTTCCTTTGTTGGTGGGTCACAGTTGATGTCAAAAGTATCTCCAAAGGATTCATTGATGGTAGTTGTTTCTGTTGGCTCTGGTCTATTTAGTACTTGCATAAAGTGTTCTGCCCATCTTTTCAGTTGTTCTTCCTCTTGCATAATTTTCACACCGTTTTTGTCCTTCACTGGTTTACAGTCCATAGTAAATCTTCCAGATAGTTCTCTTGTAATCCTATAAACTTCACTCAATTCGCCCTGATTTGCTGCCCTCTCTGCTTCTGTTGACAATTGATCGTAATAAGCTCTCTTGTCCTGCCGTAGTCTCCTTTTTGTCTCTTTGTTGGTTTCAATATATTGTAGATTGCACCTTTCAATCAGTCTGATAGATCATGCACTCTGTTTCTTCTCCTTGAGACTCCTTCTCTTGTCTGTGAGATTCCATGTTTCCTCTGTTATCCAAGTTTTGGCTTTTCTCCTCCTCTTTCCCAATACAATCTTGCATGCATGGATATATCCCTCTTTAATACTGTTCCAAGTAGATTCAACATCTCCATCCAAACCTTCTCCAGTATCACCCAGGACTTGGTATTTATTCCTGAGGGCAAGGCTAAATTTTTTTGCTTATCTTCGGATCTTTCAATTGTGCTGTGTTAAACCTTTGGGTTTGAGTTGATTTTACATTTCTTTGTGCTTTTCTAAGGTGGAGTTTAATTTTAGCTAGCAGTAGGTGGTGATCACTACCTACATCTGCACCTCGTCTTACAATTACATCGTGGAGGGAATGTCTCCACCGACCATTGATCATAATATGGTCGATCTGGTTTCTGTCCCATCCATTTGGTGATATCCAGGTTTTCTTGTGTATTTCATGATGTGGAAAGATGGTGCCACCTATTACAAGATCATTCATTCCACAGAGATCTGCCAGCAGCACTCCGTTCTCATTCATGTCACCACATCCGTGAGATCCCATATTTTTCTCTCTTCCTTCATTCTTGTTCCCTACCTTCGCATTTAAATCGCCCATTAGTATTAGTAGATCGTGCGTTGGTACATCATTGATTATCTTCTGCAGTTGTTGATAGAATATGTCTTTTGTTTCTTCTTCTGCTTCATTGGTTGGGGCATAACATTGTATAATTGTCATCTTTGTATGTTTAGAGTTAAATCGTGCTGTTATTATTCTTTCATTTATAGGTTTCCATCCAATTAAACTTTTCTTTGCTGCTGTATTCATGATTATGGCAACACCTTCTGCGTGATGGTTGTCCTCTCTGCCTGAGTAGATTATAGTATTATTGGATGATGTTGTAATCATTCCATTTCCTGTCCATCTACTTTCACTAACACCAAGGATAGATATGTTGTATCTACTCATCTCACGTTCTACTTGTGCAGTTTTTCCTACTTTGTACATAGTTCGAACATTCCATGTTCCAATAAAACACACACGTTTTGGATTCAAGAGTGATGGTCGTATCATGCGTCGTGCAGTCATATACCCATTTAAAGCCTGGTGATCACCACTGTTGGTCCGGTGTGTTCCAATATCTTGATTATCTTGGTTTATGGTTTCCGTAACTAACTATTTTTTTATGGTGTGGGGAAGTTAACCCCATGACCAACCCCCAACCTGGAGGACCAGGGGACCACTCTTCGTCAGGCCCCTACCCTTTGACCTGTCCGGCTTGGGTGACCCTACCAGGAGTTCACAACTCCCGCCAGCATAGCTCTAGGGGTCATAGGGACACTCAAATCACCCCACCACGATAAGGTGGTAATCCCATAAGGGTGGCCAACATTGATTATTTTCCTATAATAACATTTCCCAGTGTTTTATTCCTTACATCAAATACATCATTGTGGTCAAACTATGTAAATAGAACTATCTGCTCTGATGTCAACTGGCCACACATGTTTAGAGCTGTACAGAAGTACTGCACATATATAATTATTGAATCTTTGTGTATATGTTATACATTTCTACATAATATATGTCCTGTGTGTGATGGTACAGATAATATTCTTAATGTTATTTGATCTAAATCAGATATTCCCATTCCCAACCTTGTCCTTGAAAGCTTTTGTTCCAATCTACTGTACATTAGTCGAGTGCTAATTACCTGGCCCATGTAAACTGGAATCTGAAGCCATATAAACTTAGAAGAAAAAGATTGCATAGATCAGTGGCATCAAACATAATGGGCTGCAGGCCATCACTGCCCTGATAAAAGTTGTAACCCAGCAAACCAAATGAATTCGGAATGAATGCTGTGAACTGAAATTGTCTTGTGGACTGTCTCATCTCATCTCATTATCTCTAGCCTCTTTATCCTTCTATAGGGTTGCAGGCAAGCTGGAGCCTATCCCAGCTGACTACGGGTGAAAGGCGGGGTACACCCTGGACAAGTCGCCAGGTCATCACAGGGCTGACACATAGACACAGACAACCATTCACACTCACATTCACACCTACGGTCAATTTAGAGTCACCAGTTAACCTAACCTGCATGTCTTTGGACTGTGGGGGAAACTGGAGCACCCGGAGGAAACCCACGCGGACACGGGGAGAACATGCAAACTCCGCACAGAAAGGCCCTCGCCGGCCACGGGGCTCGAACCCGGACCTTCTTGCTGTGAGGCGACAGCGCTAACCACTACACCACCGTGCCGCCCTCTTGTGGACTGTAACTGAATTAAAAGATTCCAACAAAAAAGAGAGTCTCTGTTATTCCACTAGGATGCAAATACAGCAATAAACTCAGGGCTCAAAAAAAAAAATCTACAGTCAAACTGTGATTTTGACATCATTAGGAAACTAAAAAAATTACATGTAATCCCACAAGTAACTTTCCCATTTAATTCAGTTTATTTGCAGGCTGTACCATTACAAAATATGAAGCACTTCACAGGGATTGGGGATGTGGAAGGTGGATGTAAGCCACTGTACGATAAAACCCTAATTTGGAAAAATGACTGTTCTTGATAATGAATTGTCAGTTTATTTTTGTAGGCGATATACTGTATGTTCCATGTACCTTTCTGATAAATATGTTAATAAATAAACACATTTAAATTGAGTTGTTTATGCTATTGGTGTACGAAACTGAAAGCTGATGAATGAAAGTTGTGAAGGTTAGTGGTAGAAACCTACCTCTGATGACTCTGAGTGTGTCAATGGCTGGTCCTGTTAGCTGGATCACCAGCTTCTGCACCACCATTTCAAACACTTTGTAGTCACTGAAACCAGGTAGCTCTCGTCCTCTGTGCTTCAAGTCATATTCATTCACCACATCCTGGACCGTTTTGTGGACTGTATTGGGTTTAAATTTGACCAAAAATCAACTTCTCCATCAGTTCCCATCAATAGGCCTCCTTTACTTGGAGTTTCCACAAGACTTATTTTAATTGCTCTAGACCAATACTAGCCAATGTTAATACTTGTTCCACTATGCCATAGTTCTCTCCATGGGGACAATGTGCTTTTTTAGAAAATGTATCTTGGCTCTTGAAAACTATGAAAATCATTTGTCATGGCTTCTGCATATGAATTGTGTACTCACATGATGCCTTTGTGTTGTCAAGATGGTCTTTCCACTGTTTGAATTCAAACCGAAGCAATACAAACAAGTTGTCGTTGTTGACCACTTCTCCAGATGCCAAGCGGTTGATCTTATCATTAAATTTAGTCAAGGTCTGAAACAACAAGCAACCATGAAAAAGATTTAGACAGATTGGCATAGTGCTCTGGATTTAAAAAGAAAAAGTTACACACATCAATAAAAAAGATCTTCCTCTTGTGTGGGTCCAGTGGTGGGCCAGCTTCACACTGACTCAGCTCTTTTCTCAAGCTCCACAGCTGCTTCTTTATTTCCTCTGAGATCAGAGGTAATGATTTCTTAAAAAAAAAAAAAAAAAGGGTAATGAAATACATACATACATACATACATACATACATACAGCAAAATTAGGTCAGAAAAAACACAATTAATGAGGTCATATTTTGTCACGCAAACTTCAACAAACAGCCCTCAATCAACCCTTTGCATTTGCCATGGAGCTTTAGTGATTCCAGGTCTGCATTTTTTCCCCACAAAAACCTGATTTTTATTATAGCTCTGACTGTAGAATCATGCAGTGTCACATGTTCATGTATGGACTCCCCCTCCCCCCATATTTGAACTCCATTTGGGCTGATAATTTTATGTCCATAACACATCATCAGCAATGATTTAGATGGTACATGTGAACAGTCACGGATGTAATGAACATGAATGAGGTAAATTAGTTACTCTATAATCCTCGCTATAGATATTAGATTTTAGCCCTACCATCTAATATAATGACCAGCTGTCACAGGGATTGCTTTTGTGTCATATAGCATCCCTCTGGAGTACTCAACCTTTCTGTGGCAATTTCACTGACTGCCTTTTCTGATTTTCTGAATATAATGCCAAACTGTTCTTACTTACATTGAAACATAATAATACATAATAGTATAAAATATGTAAAAGAATAGAAACATACTTTGATGTGATCAACCAGGTCTTGAGTCAGTTTGGTGGCAAGACACTGAATAGTTGCTTTCTCCTCATACAACAGGCAACTGGCAATAAAAAAATTACAGTAAATTCCCAGTAAATCACAAGTTGGTCAAATGTCATAAATAACGAAGTAGTTCTTTACACCTGAAGTATTCATGACGTCTGAAGAATTCCCTCTCTACTTGAGTGGCCTCCGACAGAGAGATCTTATCATTAATTTGCTTTTGGCCACGGCATTTAACAATGACATATCCTTTGCTTAAGGGAATGACTTGATTTCGGACTATTTCCAATACATTCTTCTCTGTTCCTTTGTCTATAAGGTCTGGCTTTGTAAGAATAGCTGTTAGAATAAAATAAATAAAGGTATAATAATAGTAATAATAATAATAATAATAATGTTGCTGTTTTGCTAATTAGCTTGGTTGACACTTTACCCAATGTCCTTTTCCCTTCAGGATCCACTTCCTGTGCCATTTTCAGAGCTTCTGTTGTTGCTATGTCGACATTACATGGGACCACAACCAGATTTATAGTTTGATCCTTCTCTATATATTTTCGTATGAGATTTTTGATCTAGACAACAATAAGACAAGCAAAACTACAATTTAATAAAAAGGCATTAATATGGTTAGCAAAATAAATCAAGTCACAGATTACACTAACCTGATGTCCAATGTCTTCAGGTTGTCCTTTTACAGGAACTCGGGCAATCCCAGGGAGATCAATCAGTGTGAGGTCACACACATCAGGAGCCATGATCTCCAGAGTGATGAGTTCATCACAAATTCCAACACCTTCTCCAGCCAGCTCATTCTGGGCTGTTACAGATATGTAACAAGTGTTATAAAAATTAAACATATTTCATTGAAGCTTTATAAGGCATTATTTGGGCTGTTAAATGTTTTCTTACACAGTTATAAACAATTATACACATAGTTCTAATGATTTATGACAATGATCTTCATAGAAAGTGTGAGGGTAAAAATCTTTAGCTAATGGACATTTTTGTTTTATGTAATTGAGAAGACTTAATGGAGAAGTTCAAACACATTACCACTGGATAGAAATTCTAAAGCAGAACCTGACAGCACAGTTCTTTCAGAACCATAAGAAAGGAATTTTATCTGTTTGTCTTTATCTGTTTATTTTCTTATTCTCACTAATTTTACCAACCTGCCTCAACGTAACCCTCAACCAGTGATGGGTCATCAAACTCAATGAACTGCTCATTGTAAGATATTACGGCTTGCCACTGAACACCACATTTAATCTTCCTCAGCTTTAGCTCCAGTGGACATCTTGTCACAATACCTGAAGTCGACAAAGCACATTATACTTCAGCTTTGGGTTTTCTTACTTCTCCTTATGTCAAACAGACAAATTTCATATACAGTGTCTGTGTGTAAAAAAGAAAGAAGTGAAAATGTTGCTGCTTGATTTTTTTTTTTTTTGCTTGAACTGACATCTGAAAAAATCCCAACAGCTCATATTTAAAAAGTGATAATATCTGCAGGCTAATGTAATATATTTATTACTCTATAAGAGAAATAGGAAAACAACCCACCACTTCCTCTGGGTAATGCCACCCCAGATAGTGCTTCCAACACAGAGCTTTTTCCAGAACTCTGATCTCCAACTACAGCTATAGTTGGCAAAGCCAAATCTTCTTCAATACCAATTAGTCTCAAGGAGTCAATCAGATCAATTAAAGGACGAACCTTCTCCTCTAAATGGTTATGGAAGACTCCTTCCATTGGCTTACTGTGAATAAGTAAAAGGCATTGAGAATACTGTACTGTGAATACGTAAAATGCAAATTTTACATTTGACAGTCACACAAGTTGATGACTGCTTGATGACATTAAATTTATACTGACCTGTTTTCACCAGCATAAGCAATTTCTTCATAATTACCTTGTTCACTCTCCATCATCTAGCAAACAAATTCTATATGTGTAGTTACTGTTGCTTTCCTTTAATGCTTTTTGCAAGTAGAATAATTAACTTTTGGTTCTCTCACATAATAGAAATAAAGGAAATATTTTATTTCTATAAATAAAATATAGGAAAAATAGAAATATTTTTCTTACCTGGCTGTGTACAGCAACTTGATTTCACAAAGTGATTCAGAATAAAATGAAAGCTATTCATGTTGCTTTATATGAACCTATTTGCCACACCTCTAACATGGATATGGATGGAGAACTGTCATTAAAATGCCCACATTTGGGCAATAAAATAAGAAACCAAAAGTGAAAAAGATCTGAATGTCGGGTTTTACAGATTTCCTCTTTGGACTTTCCAAGTTTTAATCACCTGCTTGATCTATCCTGATATCCTATTTCTGGTTGTAGTTCTCAGCACTCGGAAACCACTCATTGCTGCGAAGATAAGGACTGCTTAAAGATACAGAGTGGAAAGATCTAGCAACGTTGCCGTTGTGAAGTCGTCTGGATGAGTAGAACGGATTTGTTTATGATGACGTCACAACCACATGACTGTGAGTGCTTCACGCTGGGTAGAAGTGTAACGAACTCGATGCGAGTTGTCAACAAATCCTATAACTTGGTTCATGAAACGCGCTTACAAAATATTTTCACTGTGAATATTTATTGTGTAATGGTGCAAAGAGAGAGAGAGAGAGAGAGAGAGAGAGAGAGACTCTGCCCTTAGGGCAGAGTCAATCCCGCCAGCAAAAATAGGGGAAAAAAAGGAGCGATCTCACCTCTTCAGATATTGGTTTAAGTCCTACAATACATTCCTCAAAAAGGGCGTAGAAGAGCAAATTAATCCATCAACGTGTAGCATTCAATTTATCCCGGACCATTAAAGACGCCGCCTTCCGCGTAGAATCATACGTCATCCTCGCCGCCATATTGGATAGGTCAAAGCGGAGAATAAAGATTCATGTGCTGCGTTTAACTGTACCAACAGGTTTACCGTCCAAACGAGATCACATGGGATTACCTTTCACAGGTGAGAAACAACAAATTAATCCATCAACGTGTAGCATTCAATTTATTCCGGACCATTAAAGACGCCGCCTTCCGCGTAAAATCATACGTCATCCTCGCCGCCATATTGGATAGGTCAAAGCGGAGAATAAAGATTAGCTGCGTTTAACTGTACCAACAGGTTTGCCGTCCAAACAAGATCACATGGGATTACCTTTCACAGGTGAGACTGGAAAAATACTTTTCATTGTATTTGGTCATTATAATGTAATTTTACGAACAGATTTTCCTGACTTTGTGGCTAATATGAAGTCTCGTGCATAATAGTTTATGCGCATGCATCCTTACTTCTTCTATTGTTCTGGTGTCTCTGAAGGGACCGTCTTACAGCGCCCCTAGAGGTGTGGCATGTGTATTGCATCGTTTTCAGCAAGCGTTGCGTTGCCATATGGACCTGATATTTTACTGATCGTTGCCCATGTGGACGCGATATATTTTTAACTAACATCTTGTTGCTGTTGTCGTGTGGATGTAGCCTTAGAAACCATGAAGATGGATTTGGACTGCATTTGATTCCAACAGTTTTGCTACAATGGCTTAGGACGACAATTGCCATAATAGCTTTAAGACTGCAATTGTCACTAACAGTTTTGCACTCAAGTCTCCATCAGTGAACAGCTAATAACGTCAACCAAATAGACTTCATGTTAAAACTATAATGAATTTCCTGATTTCACAATTGCAGTTTTTAACTATATAGCACACAATTATAGAAAGGAATTATAAATTATTTTCACCATTCAATGTAAACCAGATGATGATGCCCTTTTGAGTTCCCCCTTGAGTCATTCAAGGTTTCTTCATCATGTCATCTCAGGGAGTTTTTCCTTGCCATTGTCACCTCTGGCTTACTCATTCGGGGTAAATTCATCTCATCTCATCTCATTTTCTTCCGCTTATCCGGGGCCGGGTCGCAGAGGCAGCAGTCTGAGCATGGAAGCCCAAACTTCCCTCTCCCCAGACACCTCGGCCAGCTCCTCGGGAAGAACACCGAGGCGTTCCCAGGCCAGCCGAGAGACATAGTCCCTCCAGCATGTCCTGGGTCTTCCCCGGGGCCTCCTCCTGGGGGGACATGCCTGGAACACCTCCCCAGGGAGGCATCCAGGAGGCATCCAAAAGAGATGCCCGAGCCACCTCAGCTGATTCCTCTCGATGTGGAGGAGCAGCGGTTCTACTCCGAGCTCCTCCCGAGTGACTGTGCTTCTCACCCTATCTCTAAGGGAGTGCCCAGCCACCCTGCGAAGGAAACTCATTTCGGCTGCTTGTATCTGCGATCTTGTTCTTTCGGTCATTACCCAAAGCTCATGACCATAGGTGAGAGTTGGAACGTAGATTGACCGGTAAATCGAGAGCTTCGCCTTTTGGCTCAGCTCCTTCTTCACCACAATGGACCGGTAAAGCGACCGCATCACTGTGGAGGCTGCACCAATCCGCCTGTTGATCTCACGTTCCATCCTTCCCTCGCTCGTGAACAAGATTCTGAGATACTTAAACTCCTCCACTTGAGGCAGGACTTCTCCACCAACCTGAAGAGGGCAAGCCACCCTTTTCCAGTCGAGAACCATGGCCTCGGACTTGGAGGTGCTGATTCTCATCCCAGCCGCTTCACACTTGACTGCAAACCGCCCCAGTGCATGCTGAAGGTCCTGGTTTGAAGAAGCCAACAGGACAACCTCATCTGCAAAAAGCAGAGATGAAATCCTGTGGTTCCCAAACAGGATTCCCTCTGGCCCCTGGCTGCACCTAGAAATTCTGTCCATAAAAATTATGAACAGAACTGGTGACAAAGGGCAACCCTGCCGGAGTCCAACATGCACTGGGAACAGGTCTGACTTACTGCCGGCAATGTGAACCAGACTCCTGCTCCGTTCATACAGGGACTGGACAGCCCTTAGCAAAGGGCCCCGAACCCCATACTCCTGAAGCACCCCCCACAGGATACTATGAGGGACACGGTCGAATACCTTCTCCAGATCCACAAAGCACATGTGGACTGCTTGGGCAAACTCCCATGAACCCTCGAGCACCCTATGAAGGGTATAGAGCTGGTCCAGTGTTCCACAACCAGGACGAAAACCACATTGTTCCTCCTGGATCTGAGGTTTGACTATTGGCCGAATTCTCCTCTCCAGTACCCTGGAGTAAACCTTCCCGGGGAGGCTGAGAAGTGTGATTCCCCTATAATTGGAGCACACTCTCTGGTCCCCTTTCTTAAAAAGAGGGACCACCACCCCGGTCTGCCACTCCAGAGGCACTGTCCCCAACTGCCATGCGATGTTGCAGAGGCGTGCCAGCCAAGACAGCTCCACAACATCCAGAGACTTGAGATACTCAGGGAGGATCTCATCCACCCCCAGTGCCTTGCCACCGAGGAGCTTGCAAACCACCTTACTGACTTTGGCTTGTGTAATGGATTAGTCCACCTCTGAATCATCAGCCTCTGCTTCCTCAATGGAAGATGTGATGGTGGAAGACGTGATGGTGGGATTGAGGTGATCCTCGAAGTATTCCTTCCACCGCCCGACAATATCCCCAGTTGAGGTCAACAGCTCCCCACCCGCACTGTAAACAGTGT
Organism: Neoarius graeffei; assembly: GCF_027579695.1. Taxonomy (NCBI): domain Eukaryota; kingdom Metazoa; phylum Chordata; class Actinopteri; order Siluriformes; family Ariidae; genus Neoarius; species Neoarius graeffei. Next base: position 32,243,579 of record NC_083586.1, read on the forward strand.
TGGCAGAGTACTGCTTCCCCCTCCTGAGGCACCGGACGGTTTGCTAGAATTTCCTCAAGGCCAACCAATAGTCCTCCTCCATGGCCTCACTGAACTCCTCCCAGTTCCAAGATTTTGCCTCCACAACTGCCCGAGCTGTGGCACGCCTGGCCTGCCGATACCCGTCAGCTGCCTCAGGAGTCCTGGAGGCCAACATGGCCCAATAGGACTCCTTCTTCAGCTTGACAGCATCCCTTACTTCTGGTGTCCACCACCGGGTTCGGGGATTGCTGCCATGACAGGCACCGGAGACCTTGCGGCCACAGCTCCAAACAGCCGCGTCAACAACGGAGGCAGAGAACATGGTCCACTCAGACTCAATGTTCCCCGCCTCCCTCAGAAGCTGGGAGAAGCTCTCCCGGAGGTGGGAGTTAAAGACCTCCCTGACAGAGTGCTCGGCCAGACGTTCCCAGCAGACCCTCACCATACGTTTGGGCCTGCCAGGTCTGTCTGGCTTCCTCCTCTGCCAGCGGATCCAACACACCACCAGGTGGTGATCAGTTGACAGCTCAGCCCCTCTCTTCACCTGAGTGTCCAAGACACAGGGCCAGAGATCAGATGAAACGACAACAAAGTCGATCATTGACCTCTGACCTAAGGTGTCCTGGTGCCATGTGCACTTATGGACACCCCATGCTCGAACATGGTGTTTGTTATGGACAAACCGTGACTAGCACAGAAGTCCAATAACAAAGCACCACTCGGGTTCAGATCGGGGAGGCCGTTCCTCCCAATCACGCCCCTCCAGGTGTCACTGCCGTCACCCACGTGAGCGTTAAAGTCCCCCAGTAGAACAATGGAGTCCCCAGCCTGAGCACCTCTCAGTACCTCTCCCAGGGACTCCAAAAAGGCTGGATACTCTATACTGCTATTTGGCCTATAGGCACAAACAACAGCAAGAGCCCTCTCCCCGACCTGAAGGCGCAGAGAGGCAACCCTCTCGTTCACTGGGGTAAACTCCAACACATGGCGGCTGAGCTGGGGAGCTATAGGCAAGCCCACACTAGCCCGCCGCCACTCACTGTGGGCGACTCCAGAGAAGTGGAGAGTCCAGCCCCTCTCGAGGAGCTGGGTTCCGGAGCCCAAGCTGTGCATGGAGGTGAGCCCGACTATCTCTAGCCGGTATCTCTCAACCTCCCGCACAAGCTCAGGCTCTTTCCCCCCCAGTGAAGTGACATTCCATGTCCCAACAGCTAGCCGCTGTGTTCGGGGATCAGGTCGTCGAGGCCCCTGCCTTTGACTGCCACCCACTCCACACTGCACCAGCCCCCTACAGCTACCTCTGTGGGTGGTGAACCCACAGGAGGTCGGGCCCATGTCACCACTTTGGGCTGAGCCCGGCCGGGCCCCGTGGGCAAAGGCCACCAGGCGCTCGCATACGAGCCCCAACCCTGGGCCTGGCTCCAAGGTGGGGCCCCGGCTGTGCCATACTGGGCGACGTCATGGTCCTTGATTTTTTTTTATTTCCATAAGGGGTTTTGGTGAAGTGCTCTTGGTCTGGCCTGTCACCTAGGACCTGTCTGCATTGGGAAACCCTAACAGGGGCGTAATGCCCCCGACAACATAGCTCCTAGGATCATTCAAGCACACAAACCCCTCCACCACAATAAGCTGGCAGTTCTAGGAGGTGTCATTCGGGGTAAATTTATAAATGTAATTTTTTTAATGTAAAGCTGCTTTGTGACAATGTCTATTATTAAAAGCACAATACAAATAAAAATTGAATTGAATTAAAGTGTTTCTTCCAGGTCATCATTGTCCCAATCTCTCTGGCCATTATTCTGGGGGTGGAAGTTGGACAACAGGCTCACCATGGCTCTGAGTTGCTCAACAGAGAAACCTCCAGACTTGGGAAATGAGCTGAGGGCCATGGTTGGTTACAATGTCTGAGGGGATCCCATGGATCTAGAAAGTGTTTTGAACCAGGTGGTCAGTGGTTTCACTGGCAGTTAGGAGTTAGGAAGGGCTATGAAGTGAAATATCTTGGGGAGGTGGTCAATGAAGGTGAATATTACTGTGTTCCCTTGTGAGGGGGTTAGACTTGCTCCAAAATTGAGTTCAACATGTGACCAAGGGTAACTCGAGACAGGCAGGGAACAAAGCAGCCCAGTGAGTGATCAATGGGAGTTCTTATTGCGAGCATGCACAGTGCAGGCAGAGACATATCCTTGAGTGTTGGCATTCTTACTGGGCCACCAGAAATGTCACTTCGTGAGGGACAGGGTATGGCTGACTCTTGGGTGGCAAGGGAAGCAGGAGATGTGGACCATTGGAAAACTTGAGAGCAGACTGAGGCTACATCCACATAACGGCAACGAGATGTTATTTAAAAAAATATCGCGTCCACATGGGCAACGATCAGTAAAATATCAGGTCCATATGGCAACGCAACGCTTGCTGAAAACGATGCAATACACATGCCACACCTCTACGAGCGCTGTAAGACGGTCCCTTCGGAGACACCAGAACAATAGAAGTAGTAAGGACGCATGCGCATAAACTATTATGCGCGAGACTTTATATTAGCCACAAAGTCAGAAAAATCTGTTCGTAAAATTACATTATAATGACCAAATACAATGAAAAGTATTTTTCCAGTCTCACCTGTGAAAGGTAATCCCATGTGATCTCGTTTGGATGGCAAACCTGTTGGTACAGTTAAACGCAGCACATGAATGAGGCATCTTTATTCTCCGCTTTGACCCATCCAATATGGCGGCGAGGATGACATATGATTCTACGCGGAAGGCGGCGTCTTTAATGGTCCGGAATAAATTTAATGCTACACGTTAATGGATTAATTTGTTCTTCTATGCCCTTTTTGAGGAATGTATTGTAGGACTTAAACCAACATCTGAAGAGGTGAGATCGCTCCTTTTTTTCCCTATTTTTGCTGGCAGGATTGACTCTGCCCTAAGGGCTATTCTCTCTCTCTCTCTCTCTCTCACTTTGCACCATTACACAATAAATATTCACAGTGCAAATATTTTGTAAGCGCGTTTCATGAACCAAGTTATAGGATTTGTTGACAACTCGCATCGAGTTCGTTACACTTCTACCCGGCGTGAAGCACTCACAGTCATGTGGTTGTGACGTCATCGTAAACAAATCCATTCTACTCATCCAGACGACTTCGCAACGGCAACATTGCCAGATCTTTCCACTCTGGAACCCGTTCTCAAAAGATTGCGTTTTGGGGCACCCAAAACACCGGTGCCGTGTGGACGCTAGGCCGAAACGATAAACAATTGTATCGGATTCACCTGAATCTGTTGCTGTGTGGACAGGGCCTGAGTCCAGCACAGACAGGTGATTAGGAGGACCATTACTAGGGTCAGGCTGCACCCATTAGGCTTCCTTGACTACCATTACGATCTCCCAGGTAATCACAGCCACAGCAGAGGACAATGGAAGGATATTGACAGGATGGGATGGGGCCTCATTAGAGGTGAACTGGGTGAACTGGTGAGAGACAGCATCTGGTTTAACATCCTTGGAATTTGGCTGGTGAACCTGAAATGTCCAAAGAACAGGCCTCAATAAGCTTGATGGGAATTCAGCCATTTAGCTGACTAGATGTACACCAAGTTTTTATGGTTGGTCCAGACAACAGAGTTGCTCAGCTTCCTTAAGCCAGTGATTCACTTCTCTAATGTGAGTTTCACTTTGAACAATTCCCTGTTCCCACATCATAGTTGTGTTGGGGGGGGGGGGGGGGGGGGGGGAGCCAGTGAGAAAACTAGGCACAAGTGTGGAGCTTAAGGTCTGACAGGGAGTGCTGGGAGAGAATTGTTCCCACTCCTGTGTCAGAGATGAACATTCCTCTGCAATGAACTGATGGATAGAGTCAGGAGGAGCCAGAATGGGAGCAGAGGTGAAAAGTCTCTTCAGGTGGGGGAAGGCATGATCTGTTTCAGGGCTCCAAGTGAAAGGGGTCAAGGAAGAGATTAATTTCATGAAGGGTGCTGCCACTCAGCTGTAGACCCTAACGAAACGATGTTTGAAGTTGATGAAGCCCAAGAATCATGAAAGTTGCTTCAAAGTTGTGGGTTTTGACCCCTGTGACCACCTGGATCTTTTCAGGATCTGCTCCCACTTGCCCACTTTCAGTCATGTACCCCAGGAAGTTGACTGTGAAACCTACACTTTTCAGCCTTACTGAACAGGCCTGAGTTTCCCAAAAGCATCATAGCACACAGATCATCATTAAATGGTAGAGCATGTAGCACAATGAATGCTCTCTCTCCTAGTTAAGATGCTCTTAGCATTAAGAAGCTTTTGGGAAACCCAATCCAGTTTATTCATCAAAAGTCCCTGGAATACCAGCCACACATGGAGGGTGTGCTCTTGGGGACTCTGGAAGAAGATAAGAAAGTCATTCAACTACACATAGAAAAAAAAACAATTTAGGAAATCACTGAGGATGTTGTTACATAGGGTCTGGAAAACTGCAGAAGCATTGGTCAAGCCAAAAGGCATCACCAGGTACTAGAAGTGGCTTTGGGGGCTATTGAAGGTGGTCTTCCACTCATTGCCCTCCATATCCTGACCAGATGGTAAGTATTACTTAAGTCCAATTTGGTGCAGATTGTGGCCCTGTTCGAAAGCAGAGCTGAGCAGGTACAGAGGGTATTTGTTTTTGACAGCAATAGTGTTCTGACTTTGGAAATTGATACAAGGGAGTCTTTCATAATCACAAAAAAAGAAACCTGCACCAAAAGAGGACAGAGAGGGCTATATTATGCCCATGGTTAGGGAGTCATTAATGTATGCTTCCATGGCCTTCCTCTCAGGATGGGTTATAAAGCCAGCTGGTGGGTAGTGATATCTCATCTCATTATCTCTAGCTGCTTTATCCTTCTACAGGGTCGCAGGCAAGCTGGAGCCTATCCCAGCTGACTACGGGCGAAAGGTGGGGTACACCCTGGACAAGTCGCCAGGTCATCACAGGGCCGACACATAGACACAGACAACCATTCACACTCACATTCACACCTACGATCAATTTAGAGTCACCAGTTAACCCAACCTGCATGTCTTTGGACTGTGGGGGAAACCGGAGCACCCGGAGGAAACCCACGCGGACACGGGGAGAACATGCAAACTCCGCACAGAAAGGCCCTCGCCGGCCACGGGGCTCGAACCTGGACCTTCTTGCTGTGAGGCGACAGCGCTAACCACTACACCACCGTGCCGCCCGGTAGTGATATCAAATGTTGAAAATGAGAAATTTTTATTGTTTTTTGAAAATATATGCCCAGTTTGAAATTGATGCCAGCAACATGTTTCAAAAAAAGTTGGGACAGGGACATGTTTACCACTATGCTGCATCACCTCTACTTTTAACAACATTGTAAACGTTTGGGAACTGAGGAGACCAATTGCTGTCGTTTTGAAATTTTGTCCCATTCTTGCCTGATATACAATTTCAGTTGTTCAACAGTTCAGGGCCTTCTTTGTGATATTTTTTGTGTCATAATGCACCAAGTGATTTAAATGAGAGACAGGTCTAGACTGCAGGCAGGCCAGTTTAGCACTCAGACTGCTTTACTATGGAGCCATGCAGTTGTAATATGTACAGAATGTGGTTTGGCATTGTGTTCCTGAAATAAGGCCTTCCCTGAAAAAGACATCATCTAGATGTCAGCATATTGCTCTAAAACGTGTATATGTCATTCAGCATTAATGGTGCCTTCACAGATGTGCAAGCTACCCATGCCATGTGCACTAATGCCCTCCATACCATCACACATGCTTTTGAACTGTACACTAATAATAAGTCGGATGTTCCCCCTCCTCTTTAACCAGAATGATGCAGTGTCTGTGATTTCCAAAAAGAATTTCAAATTTCGATTTGTCAGACCACAGCACAATTTTCCACTTCACATCAGTCCATCGTAAAAGAGCTTGGGTCCAGAGAAGGCGGCAGTGTTTCTGGATATTGTTTATGTATGTTTTTAACTTGCGTTTGTAGATGCAGTGATGAACTGTGTTCATAGATGATTCAAGATTCAAGATTTTTATTTGTCATATACACAATAACAGACACAGTGGTTTATTATTGGGTAATGAAATTCTTATTTTGCAACTGCCCAACCAAACTACGCTTACCAATATATATATAAAATATAAAGTGCATATGGAATGCAAAATATAAAAGTAGAGTGAAAAATGAAGATAACATTTTAAAAAAAGAGGCAAACAAACAATGTGCAAACATAGAAATAGATATACTGTGCAATGTCTTTAAAAAAAAGGAGAGGCAAACAATGTGCAAACATAGAGTTAGATATACTGTGCAATGTCTTGTGCAAAATTGCTAATATAATCCGTGGCTCAAAGCCTGATGGAAATATAGAGGTAGATGGTGATTATAATCCGTGGTTCAAAAGCCTGATGGAAATATAGAGGTAGATGGTGATTATAATCCTTGGTTCAAAAGCCTGATGGCCTGGGGGTAAAAACTGTTTGTCAGTCTAGTAGTCCTTGCTTTCACACTCCTGTAGCGTCTGCCAGATGGTAGGAGCGTGAATAGTCTGTGTTGTGGGTGTGTTTGGTCCCTGATGATGCTCTGTGCCCTTTTTGTGACCCGGGTGTTGTAAATGTAGATGATGGTTTTTGGAAGTGTTCCTGAACCCATGCAGCAATTTCCACTACAGAATCATATCTGTTTTTAATGCAGCTTTGCCTGTGGGCCCAAGATCATGGGCATCTAATGTTGGTTTTTGGCTTTGTCCCTTGTGTGCAGAAATTTCTCCAGATTCTCTGAATCTTTTAATGATATTATGTATCGTAGATATTGTGATCCCGAAATTCTTTGCAATTTTAAATTGAGGAATGCTGTTCTTAAATTGTTGCATTATTTGTCCATGCAGTCTTTCACAGAGTGGTGAACCCCTCCCTATCTTTAATTCTGAGAGACTCAGCTTCTCTGGGATGCTCTTTTTATACTCAATCATGTTACTGACCTGGTACCAATTAACCTAATTAGTTTTTTTTTAAGATTACACAACTTTTCCAGTCTTTTTTTGCAGAAGCTGGTTTTTGAACTTTGTGCTAGTAACAACTTGGATAGTCCTTTTCCTGTTTAGCCTGGAGGACACAACATACATGATTTCCAGAAACAATTCATAATGTGGACTTGACAGACCACAGCAAGGGAGTCTTTCATAATCACAAAAAAAGAAACCTGCACCAAAAATGGACAGAGAGGGGTGTATTATGCCCATGGCTAGGGAGTTGTTAACGTATGCTTCCATGGCCTTCCTCTCAGGATGGGTTATAAAGCCAGCTGGTGGGCAGTGATGCTCTGGGGAGTAGTTCAATAGCATGATCATAAAGCCAGTCCAGGGGCAGAGCATGGGTAGAGAGAGAGAGTTCTTTACTGAAAACCTCTTCCTGATCATGATACACAATAGGAACAGAGGACAGGTCTGGGGACTCCAAGATGGACAAGGTGACCGGGAAGAACCTGGGTCGCCACTGTGGGATCACAGTATTCAACATTTGAGCCAGCAGCGTGTCGAAAGGGGGTGAGGCAAGGCAGAGCAGGGAAGCAAGTGATGGGGGGGGGGCTTGGCTGGAATGGGATCAGTAGGCAGCAGACTGAAGTGAATGTCGGAGGTGTGGCATGTCCTTGCAGACACGGAAATATAGGATAAGTACACGGACACAGCAATGGAAAACAAAATTTAGCATAAACAATACTAATAGACTGTAATCTACCCCATGGGCTGACACAATGATCTGGCGATGAGTGGAAGGAAAGCTGGGGTCTTCATACCTAACATGGATGAGATTCAGGTGTGCCATTATCAAGAAGTTTAGGAGAACAAAAGGGAAACCATGCCCACCACACTGATAACACACACACACACACACACACACACACACACACACACACGAGAGAGAGAGAGAGAGAGCTGACAGAGGAGACGTGAACTCAGGAGAAAAAAACAGGAGGAATGGCCAGGATCAAGACATATACAGTGCAATGCAATAATGAGTACACCCTCTTTGAAAAGTAACATTTCACACAATATGACAAGGAACACAAAGATATATTTCCAAAATGTTCCCAGACTAAGTTAAACACAGGTTCTGTTGAGCTTTTGAACTCAAAACAAAGGCTAATAATATAACTTAAATGATTTTTATTTCAGTTTTAGTGAAATTTGTGTGGTGCAGAAATGAGAACACCCCACTGAAGGGCTCTGAGTAAAGCAACTTTTTAGGCTGCCAATGTGGACCTGAACAAACAATTAATCACAGGTGAGTCTAATTAGTCATTACACAGGTGTTAATTAGGCAGTTGGCTACAAAAGGCTGTTACCTAAAGCAAACCACCCTTTCCCATTTCCTGCTGTCAGCAATGGCACCTCATGGCCAGGAAATGTCTCTGGATCTGAGAAAGCGGATTATTGCTTTACACAAGAGAGGTGAGGGCTACAAGAAGATCAGTAAAGCCTTACTTATCAGTAAGAACATGGTTGCAAAAGTGATCCAAAAATTCAAGACAGATGGAACTGCAGCTAAAGTACAGAGACGTACAGGCCGGCCAAGAAAATTAACACCCAGGCAGGAGCGGCTTGTAATGAGAAAAGTTGAGGAAAATCGGCATGCAAGTGCACAACAGGTATCTAAGGAAGTAGAGACCGAAATTGGAGTGAATGTGTCACGTGACACAATATGCCGTACAGTGCAGCGGAATGGCATGCATGGGTGTCGTCCCCGAAGGAAGCCTCTCCTAAAGCCCAGTCACAAAAAAACCCGTCTAGAGTTCGCCAGGGCACATGCTGAAAAGGATGAAGGCTACTGGGACTCTATACTCTGGAGTGATGAGACCAAAATCAATCTTTTTGGAACTGATGGCTTCAAAACAGTCTGGCGTCGCAAGGGTGAGGAGTACAAGATAAAATGCATGGTGCCCACAGTGAAACATGGAGGGGGTAGTGTTCTTATGTGGGGTTGCATGAGTGCTGCGGGTGTTGGAGAACTGCATTTCATTGATGGCATCATGAATTCTCAAATGTACTGCTCTATACTGAAAGCTAAGATGCTTCCATCACTTCGGGCCGTTGGTCGTCGTGCCATTTTTCAACATGACAATGACCCAAAACACACATCTAAGGCCACTGCTGACTTTCTGAAGAGGAACAGGGTGAAAGTGATTCCATGGCCAAGTATGTCACCTGATCTGAACCCTATAGAGCATCTTTGGGGAATACTGAAGAGGCAGGTTGAGCATCACTCTCCATCCAACATCCAGGCTCTGAAAGATGTCATCCTTGAAGAATGGAAAAAGATTGATGTAGCCAAATGTTGTCAACTTGTGCACTCCATGCCAAGGAGACTTGGGGCTGTCATTGCAAATAATGGAGGCCATACAAAGTACTAAATGTACTGGATGTAATTGAGTTTGTTGTGGGGTGTACTCACTTTTGCTCCACCCCACTTTCACGGAAACAGAAAAATATGTAATTTAAGGCATCTTTTCACCTTTCTGCTTGAGTTATAATGTAAGAACATAGTGCAATAAACATCATCAAGGAACTGTTTGGGACATATTGTTTGTGTTCATTTTAATACTGTGAAAAATGTCGTTTTTCAGGGGGGGGGGTGTACTCATTATTGCATTGCACTGTAATTAGACAAATTTATATGTAAGAAATAAAACACAGCATGGTGTGTAGTTATGGAACAATAATTCATGATGGGTGGTATAACATTACCACTGCGAAGGTGATGATTTTCCAGTCACAGAATATCTGCCCCATCCTTGCTTGTGAACAACTGAGTTATTCCAATTGCCAATTAACTTGGTTTACCTCTAGAATGTTCCAAACAGGCGTTTTTTGAACATTCCACAACTTTCCCAGTTTTTTGTTGCCCCTGTCCTAACTTTTTTGGAACATGTTGCAGGCATCAAATTCAAAATGAGTGTATATTTATAAAAAAGTAAAGTTTATCAGGTTGAATATTAAATATCTTCATATGGAAAAATGAGAGTGTAGTCAGAGTTCTGTTTTGGCCTTGTCATGCAACTTGTCTACATTCTTGTCTCATTAAATGTGTGAAAGTCAACCCAATATATAACAATATTTTAGGCGATGTATGTGATAACAGATTCAGAGAAGCTTAGCTCATTGTATGATAAAAAAAAAGGTCTTCACATGACAATGTGTACTACTTATCTATTTCCTTACATACATTCCAACCGCTTCTGGTGAGACACAGGAAGTCAGAACACCCTGTTACAGAATAGACTCATAATAAGAATCAGCATCAAGAGTATGAAACACGTTTTAAGCATTCGAGGAAGTAAAGAAAAAATCAATTAATTCCACAGGATCATCTCCAGGTTCTCCAGTTTCCTCTCACCTGCCAAAAACAGACCAGGAGGTGGATTGGCTAAATTTCCCAGTGTTCCCAGGCTTCAGCTCCACTACAACCCTGACAAGAAAAAAGCAGATACACAAGAAGAATGAATGAGCGTAATGTCACTTTCATGTCACGCTGCAACATGATAAATTACCATACTGTGGTTTACCATAGTTTTTAAATCACTAAAATTCAAATTCATTTTAATGAAAATTATTAAGGGAAATTTCTTCATTACTCATTATTTATTTATTTATTTATTTATTTATTTCTATGGGAGTTCTAACAAAGTCAAATTTGTTAGGTGAAGGTGCAGAAGCTGACATTTTGCAAGAAAAGTTGTTCCTCTGAAAAGAACATAATTGTAGAGTGAGATCAGTAAGAACATTGACTGAGGGCACAAGACTGGAGATGGAATTCCTCAGGTCCCACAGTCACTTCAGGTAGCTGATTTCCATCACACAAAACATACACCACGTAATATAACACATGGGTATTATTGTTATGTCTCCTTTAGCTATCTTTTGGAAAAACAGAAAGTCTCAACATACTGCCCTGCTAACAGGCACAGATCTGGCTGAGTATATCAGGCAAGTTTTAAAACACCAATACAATGTTTATACACTGTGACATGAAAATGTGGGTCAACTCTTATCAGATGTTCTTCTTTATTCATAGGTATCACTGCCATTCTTGGCAGAGCAGACTGAAATCTGCTTGTCTGTCTGTTGTTAGCCTGGATCTATGGTCAAGGGCCTCCACAAGAGCCAGACAAGATGGGGTCTTGTCTGAGTAAGATAAGTCCTTCACATATTTAGCAGAAAATCACTTATCTTATGAAGAATTATAACATCTCTTATTTTATGTGAGCAGAGAACCCTGGAGTTCAGTGACTAAATCATTGAGCTCTGTCAGACCAGGAGCACCAGGAGGAATATATATATATAAATTGCATAATCACCTGATCTCCACTATTATGCCTCCATATATATATATATATATATATATATATATATATATATATATATATATATATATATAGGGTGGCACGGTGGTGTAGTGGTTAGCACTGTTGCCTTACAGCAAGAGGGTCCTGGGTTTGAGCCCAGTGGCCAGCAAAGGCCTTTCCTGTGTGGAGTTTGCTTGTTTTCCCCGTGTCTGCATGGGGGTGCTCTGGTTTCCCCCACAGTCCAAAGACATGCAGATTAGGCTAATTGGTGGCTCTATTGTCTGTAGGTGTGAATGGTTGTTTGTCTCTGTGTCAGTCCTGTGATAACCTGGCAAATTGTCCAGGGTGTCTTGCCCGTAGTCAGCTGGGATAGGCTCCAGCTTGCCTGTGACCCTGTCGAACAGGATAAGTGGCTACATATTATCTATCTATCTATCTATCTATCTATCTATCTATCTATCTATCTATCTATCTATCTATCTATCTATATTTTTTTGACTGAGTCTTTCGAATTACCAGTTATCCTGTTTACCTGTAGAATGTTCCAAACAGGTGATTTTTGAGAATTCCCAGTCCTTTGTTGCCCCTGTCTCAACTTTTTTGGAACATGCTGCAAGCATGAAATTCATAGATGAGTATATTTACAAAAAAACCCAATGAAGTTTATAAGTTTGAACATTAAATATATTGTCTTTGTATTGTATTTAATTGAATATTGGTCAAAAGGATTTGAAAATCATTGCATTCTGTTTATGTTTACATTTTACACATTGTCACAACTTTTTTGGAATTAGGGTTGTATTACCTATAATGTATCCATAATAAAATATATCAGCAGCAAATTTTGTTTTGAACTTGTTTAAATTAAGTGATACCTGTCAGGCAAAACTGCAGCTAAGTCATCACTTTTAATTATATTCATTTTGAATTAGTTTGTGCTTTATGTGAGTTCTTAAATTACACATAAATATATCATTATAGATAAGAGGAAAAGCCAGAAAACATTGATGAACACTCAACCATTTTGTCGAGTTCTTTCTGGAAATTTTCAGAACCACCATGATACTTGGCTTCTTTAAAAAAAAGGAAGAAAAAAGTGTAGCAATGACTTTTAAACAAAATTATTTGTTCTATTAGTACAAATATAGGCATATCTATTGTAAAGTAAATGATAAAAATCACAAATTATATCCACTTATATCTGAAAAAAAATCTCAATCGTGTATGCATCTGGAAGCTGGTAAGACATGACTAATTTTCTACTCTTAGGGATAAAAAAAAGATTTTCAAATATTTCAGTACAAAACTAATAATGAGATTTGTTACTGGGTCTTTAATGTCAGAATAAAAGTTTTGCCAAAATGACACTTTTTAACAAAACATTAGTTAAGAAGTCTTCATATATGTAAATAATTCAGAATATAGTATATTTAAACAAAGAACTGCAGACCAAAATGTCCTTTAATATGAAGGCCTCTTCTGTGATCTATAAAAGCTGTTTGTGTAGATCAGTGATGTCAGTCATGAAGGGCCACAAACCTATAAAGATTAGCATTCACCACATTCAGAAAAAGGTAATTAGCTGATAGGTTAAATCAGGTGCTAAACTAGAAGGGATGTAAAACTCTGCTATGTGGTGGTCCCCTGGATTCAAACAAAGTTGCTGAGTTTCTCTTGAGCAAGTGTAAGACGGTCAATGCGGATCTGTATGTCAACGCGGCGTCTGCTGACATCGGATTCTTCTCGCAAGGCATCGGCCACGTTGGTACCATCCATTAAACCCAGCATTTCACTGCACAGCAGCTGAGCAGATTCCTTAAGCATGAAGTATCTGATCAGCATGGGCACCTGGTCAGCCAAGCGCTGCACCACGATCTGTCAGGAAAGGGAAAAAATCTCTACCACAGTTTCTAGGTTTTAAGGTAAATGTATAATAGATATGTATTTTTCTTATCTCTTGTACTTGTAAAATATTAAATATTTAGTAGCTCAGGGTTGCCCACAATGATGTACTACTAGCACAGCACCACATTCAGGCAAAAGTCTACATTTGAAGATAGAAAGCAATATAGTACAAAATCAGGTTAACATGAACTATTTGTGAAAACATCTCATCTCATCTCATCTCATCTCATCTCATCTCATCTCATCTCATCTCATCTCATTATCTGTAGCTGCTTTATCCTGTTCTACAGGGTCGCAGGCAAGCTGGAGCCTATCCCAGCTGACTACGGGCGAAAGGCGGGGTACACCCTGGACAAGTCGCCAGGTCATCACAGGGCTGACACATAGGCCAAGTTTACATTAGACCGTATCTGTCTCGTTTTCTTCGCGGATGCACTGTCCGTTTACATTAAAACGCCTGGAAATGCCGGGAAACGGGAATCCACCAGGGTCCACGTATTCAATCCAGATCGTGTCTGGTCCGGTGCTGTGTAAACATTGAGAATACGCGGATACGCTGTGCTGAGCTCTAGCTGGCATCGTCATTGGACAACGTCACTGTGACATCCACCTTCCTGATTCGCTGGCGTTGGTCATGTGACGCGACTGCTGAAAAACGGCGCGGACTTCCGCCTTGTATCACCTTTCATTAAAGAGTATAAAAGTATGAAAATACTGCAAATACTGATGCAAATACTGCCCATTGTGTAGTTATGATTGTCTTTAGGCTTGCCATCCTTCCACTTGCAAGTGGTAAGTGACACGCATGCCCAATATGCACTAGGATCACACACACAGCGGCTCAGTCCCGAATCACTGCTTGTGCACTTCACTCGCGTGCTCTGTGAGCTGCGCAGGGCCGGAGTGCGCATCCTCCAGAGGGCACTTGCTGTTCAGGGCGGAGTGATTTGGAGCGCAGGATGCCTGCGGAGCCGAGCGTATCCGTGTATTGGCATTGCTGTGTGCACACGAATCGTGTATTGGCGTTGCTGTGTGCACGCTAATCGTTTTAAAAACGTTAATCTGATGATCCGCTGATACGGTCTAATGTAAACCCCACCATAGACACAGACAACCATTCACACTCACATTCACACCTACGGTCAATTTAGAGTCACCAGTTAACCTAACCTGCATGTCTTTGGACTGTGGGGGAAACCGGAGCACCCGGAGGAAACCCACGCGGACACGGGGAGAACATGCAAACTCCGCACAGAAAGGCCCTCGCCGGCCACGGTGCTCAAACCTGGACCTTCTTGCTGTGAGGTGACAGCGCTAACCACTACACCACCGTAATAATTAAAAATGTCTTAATATTAGAATTTTTAGACAACATATTTGATTAATGTATTATACATTTCCTACTCTTGAACTATAATAATAATAATAATAATAATAATGAAGCATAAATAAAATGTACTTTTGGACTGCTGTACAGTGGGGCAAAAAAGTATTTAGTCAGCCACCAATTGTGCAAGTTCTCCCACTTAACAAGATGAGAGAGGCCTGTAATTTTGATCATAGGTACACTTCAACTATGAGAGACAGAATGGGGGGAAAGAATCCAGGAAATCACATTGTAGGATTTTTTATGAATTAATTGGTAAATTCCTCGGTAAAATAAGTATTTGGTCACCTACAAACAAGCAAGATTTCTGGCTCTCATAGACCTGTAACAACTTCTTTAAGAGGCTCCTCTGTCCTCCACTCGTTACCTGTATTAATGGCACCTGTTTGAACTCGTTATCAGTATAAAAGACACCTGTCCACAACCTCAAACAGTCACACTCCAAACTCCACTATGGCCAAGACCAAAGAGCTGTCAAAGGACACCAGAAACAAAATTGTAGACCTGCACCAGGCTGGGAAGACTGAATCTGCAATAGGTAAGCAGCTTGGTGTGAAGAAATCAACTGTGGGAGCAATTATTAGAAAATGGAAGACATACAAGACCACTGATAATCTCCCTCGATCTGGGGCTCCATGCAAGATCTCACCCCGTGGGGTCAAAATGATCACAAGAACGGTGAGCAAAAATCCCAGAACCACACGGGGGGACCAAGTGAATGACCTGCAGAGAGCTGGGACCAAAGTAATAAAGGCTACCATCAGTAACACACTACGCCGCCAGGGACTCAAATCCTGCAGTGCCAGACGTGTCCCCCTGCTTAAGCCAGTACATGTCCAGGCCCGTCTGAAGTTTGCTAGAGAGCATTTGGATGATCCAGAAGAGGATTGGGAGAATGTCATATGGTCAGATGAAACCAAAATAGAACTTTTTGGTAAAAACTCAACTTGTCGTTTTTGGAGGAGAAAGAATGCTGAGTTGCATCCAAAGAACACCATACCTACTGTGAAGCATGGGGGTGGAAACATCATGCTTTGGGGCTGATTTTCTGCAAAGGGACCAGGACGACTGATCCGTGTAAAGGAAAGAATGAATGGGGCCATGTATCGTGAGATTTTGAGTGAAAACCTCCTTCCATCAGCAAGGGCATTGAAGATGAAACGTAGCTGGGTCTTTCAGCATGACAATGATCCCAAACACACTGCCCGGGCAACGAAGGAGTGGCTTCGTAAGAAGCATTTCAAGGTCCTGGAGTGGCCTAGCCAGTCTCCAGATCTCAACCCCATAGAAAATCTTTGGAGGGAGTTGAAAGTCCGTGTTGCCCAGAGACAGCCCCAAAACATCACTGCTCTAGAGGAGATCTGCATGGAGGAATGGGCCAAAATACCAGCAACAGTGTGTGAAAACCTTGTGAAGACTTACAGAAAACATTTGACCTCTGTCATTGCCAACAAAGGGTATATAACAAAGTATTGAGATGAACTTTTGTTATTAACCAAATACTTATTTTCCACCATAATTTGCAAATAAATTCTTTAAAAATCAGACAATGTGATTTTCTCTCTCATAGTTGAGGTATACCTATGATGAAAATTACAGGCCTCTCTCATCTTTTTAAGTGGGAGAACTTGCACAATTGGTGACTGACTAAATACTTTTTTGCCCCACTGTATATAGTCCATTAACCACTTAACTACACCTCGTAATAAGCCCGCAGCATTTCAGGATATTTCTTTCTGTTGTCAAACCCAGCAAAGTTTTCTTCTGAAGCCTTTTGTCCGTCAGTAGAGTGAGTCTCATTCAAGGTCTTGAAGTAGATGCCATCTTGAGTGTAAACGAGTTGCTCCATCTCAAACTGCTCCAAGATCCTCTGCTCCACCTTTTCTTCCTGTTTTGACTGAATGTTGTCTATCTTGTTCTGGGATATTATAATAATTATGTGATTACAGAGCTTCACAATGATTGGCTTAAACTGTTTCCGAAATATATCACACTTTAAGGATACAAATGCTTTAAAACATAAAAATAATATTTACTGTTGCAACAAACTGGAGGAAAGGGTAGTTGAGGAAACAGGTTTTGGACACATCTGAAAACTGTTTCTGAATGGTGTCTGTAACATACAATAAAGAGTATGCAATCACAGAATTACTACATTCACCAATGCCTTGTTTTCTTGTGTCCTTTAAAAGGCATTATGAAACATACTGCATTTTTTTCTTATTCACTTAAAGAGAGAGAAAAAAAGAGAAACTGTTGAGGCAAATTGCTGTATTATAATAGTAATAAAATTTACATTAATGCCATTTTAGCAGACACTCTTAAGCAGGGCAATGTACAACATACCCAGAGCAGCCTGGGGGTTAGGTGCCTTGCTCAGAGGCACTTCAGCTATTCCTGCTGGTCCAGGGAATCAAACCAGCAACTTTTTGGTCCCAAACCTGCTTCTCTAACCATTAAGTCATGGCTTCACTCACTTTGGTTGTGCTCTCACTGAATAGTTTTAACTAGTGGTGATAACAGTAACTCTGCTTTGTCCCAGGCCACATCTCACCATCCTAATGTTGATTATTTCCCAGTATTTCATTCCCTATGTAAAATACACTGTTGTGGTGAATTTCTACAAATAGAACTATCTGGTCTGATGTCATCTTCCCAGACAGTGTTTAGAGACATTCAAAAGTACACTGCATGTACGGCATAAGTAATGAATATTTCTGTACATGCCAAAAATGGCTACATATGTTCTATGAGTGAAGGTACAGATACTATTCTAAATGTTATTTGATCTAAATCAGATATTCCCATTCCCAAATTTGTGCTTGAAAGTAGAGCCCTGCACTCCCGTGGGACTCCCGTGGGAGTCCCGTGGGAGTCCCGTGGGACCCGCGGGACCCGACGCAAAGCAGTGCGGCGAGGGACAAATTTTGAAAGCTCATTGCGGGCGCGGGCGGGAGGGGGAGTGTACAATGCGGGAGCGGGCGGGAGAGGTGATAAGCTGCAGTCCCGCTAACTAAAAACGTGTTTAAAATAAAATTTATAAATTATTAATTTGGGCGGCATGGTGGTGTAGTGGTTAGCACTGTCGCCTCACAGTAAGAAGGTCCAGGTTCGAGCCCCGTGGCCGGCAAGGGCCTTTCTGTGCGGAGTTTGCATGTTCTCCCCGTGTCCGCGTGGGTTTCCTCCGGGTGCTCCAGTTTCCCCCACAGTCCAAAGACATGCAGGTTAGGTTAACTGGTGACTCTAAATTGACCGTAGGTGTGAATGTGAGTGTGAATGGTTGTCTGTGTCTATGTGTCAGCCCTGTGATGACCTGGTGACTTGTCCAGGGTGTACCCCGCCTTTCGCCCGTAGTCAGCTGGGATAGGCTCCAGCTTGCCTGCGACCCTGTAGAAGGATAAAGCGGCTAGAGATAATGAGAGAGAAATTATTAATTTATATCTATCATATATAATTTCTGCTGGATATTTTATTTGGCATTAATAAAAACATTTTAAGATGCCTAAATTTGCGGATGTGGTCTAATCTTGCGTACGTTTCCGATTCCTTTCCGCTCTTCCGTGTTTGACATCTCCGATTATGGCAGAAGAGCAGAGCTCCTCTAGTGAAGCTCACAGTGCTTCAGAAGTAAGTGCTGCTTTAAAAAGAGGTACATTTACCGTTAAAAAGTCAAGAGTCCTGAAATCAGACATTTGGAAGTCGTTCTCATTCGTGTACTCGTGTGAGAGAAATAACGCGAACGTCTGCATCATGCGGGATTTGCGGGCGGGAGCGGGACAAAATATGGCAGGCGCGGGTGGGAGCGGGACTGAAAATCATAATTCTTTGCGGGAGCAGGCGGGAGCGGGACTGCACAATGCGGGAGCAGGCGGGAGCGGGACTGAAAATTCTGTCCCGTGCAGACCTCTACTTCAAAGCTCTTGTTGCAATATACTGTATATTAGTTATGTAAACCACTGCATGATAAAAACACAATTTGGGAAAATGATTTCTTGGTAATGAATTATCAGGTGATTTTTTTTCGTGTGAGAGAAATAACGCGAACGTCTGCATCATGCGGGATTTGCGGGTGGGAGCGGGACAAAATATGGCAGGTGCGGGCGGGAGCGGGACTGAAAATCATAATTCTTTGCGGGAGCAGGCGGGAGCGGGACTGCACAATGCGGGAGCGGGACTGAAAATTCTGTCCCGCGCAGACCTCTACTTGAAAGCTCTTGTTGCAATATACTGTATATTAATTATGTAAACCACTGCATGATAAAAACACAATTTGGGAAAATGATTTCTTGGTAATGAATTATCAGGTGATTTTTTTTATAGTTAATGCGTTGTATGTTCCATGTATCTTTCAGATAAATGCTGATAAATAAATAAATTTAAATAAATACAAATAAATACAAGGTGGGTTACTGGCGCCTTAAAACCATTTGCTTCAGGCAGATAGAGCTCTTTAGCCTGGGAGGGCAGTCTATCTAGTGGAAGGAGCCCTTACTTCAAACCTCCGCTGCCTTGTGGCCATATCCCCACATGGAAAAGGCTATGGAAATAAGTCCAGAAAGAAAATCCAGAGTGGAGACCCAAAGGTGGTGGGTTGTCATTTTTGACTTCCTTCCAGCAACTCCTACAGCCTAGCTGGCCCCAATGGTAATGCCTTGCATTCCATTGGACCTTGCTGGTGTGGACGAGAGGGGGGCCTTGATGACTGGGCAACATTAGACCTCCATACATCCTGCCCAGGCCTGCAACCTGGAGAGGTCATTTCAGTTTCATGATCAGTGAAAGCACAACATGGAAGACAGCAGTATGGGTTATAAGTCTATGCTCAATTGGCATAATAATAATAATAATAATAATAATAATAATAATAATAATAATAAGTTCAACTTATATAGCACCTTTCAAGAAACCCAAGGACGCTTTACAATTATAGACAAAGAAAAAAATAATAATAAAAATAATAAATAAATAAATGAAGAAATAATAAAAAATAAAAGTAAAAAGTCCACCAAGTAGGGGTCAGGATGTAATTCCAGTGGTGTAGCAGCCACAGTCCCACCAAAAGGCACATGAAAACGAGTCCCACATCTCCAGCACAGCCGCCGTGACGCCGTCAGCCACATAGCTCAAACACCACGCCGTGGATCCACAAAGCGAGCACAGAAGCTCCGCCACGCAGAGTGCTGGTGTGTCCCAAACCGCCTGCACAGCCGCCGCGACGCCACCGAGCAACATCGCTCGGATTATCACGCCAAGCGTTAAAGCACAGAGCGCTGGACAACCACGAATGTTAAATAAGCAGCGAGCTCGCTGAAGTCCATAGCTGGGAGCACAGGCATCACCCACAATGAACCAATGCCTAGAGGGAACCAACGCCCAAAACTGGGTCCGGAGCTACACCACAACCAGCAGACAAAACACTCACACAAACATCAAACTACACAAACACACAGAAAAAATAAATAAATAAAATGAAAATTGAAAAAAAAAATTAAATTAAAAAAAGCTCTGGTGAGAAGCGGCAGCCAGAATGCGCATGACGTACTCTCAACTGGAAACAGAAACGAAAAAAAAAAAGAGCTGGAGGCATAAGAGCCGGAGGCCATGGGTTGTCTTCAATGGTGGGAGGGATGATCACATCCCATTGGTCAAATGCCGCCTGCCTCAAGCTGGGCAGCCCCCAGTCAGTAAGGTGTTGACCCTTCACAATCTGCGTGTGTCAGTGGGTGTCTGGAGCTTAGAACCTCTTGTTCAACAAGCAGATCATTAAAACAATGCACCAGGCAAAAATCAAAAGAAAACAAAGACTCCAGCTCTTCGTATTGCAAGCTGGAATGTGCACACAATATGTACTGGACTGTCAGATGACCTCCAAAAAATAGACGATGCCCACAAGACTGCAGTGATTGATTGCAAGCCGTGCAGACTGCACATTGACATTGCAGCTCTACAAGAGATCCAACTCCCAGACAACAGATCACAGAGGGAGACAAACTATACTTTCTTCTTGCAAGGAAAAGTGCAGAGGAAACCAGAGAACATGGTGTTGGTTTTGACATTAGAAACACCTTGCTCCACATGATTGAACCTCCAATGGGTGGCAATGAGAGAATCCTCACCCTATGCCTCTTTACACAGGAGAGTGTCGCAAACCGTGCTTGTATTTACACATCAACACTAATAGCCACACCTGAAGTCAAAGACCAGTTTTACAAACATCTAGACAGCGCCATCAAAAGAATCTCAGCAACTGAGCATATCTTTTTTCTGGGTGACTTTAATGCAAGGGTGGGTGCAGACCACGAATATTGGCCAAATGCATTAGATCCTCATGACATTGGGAAAATGAATGAGAATGGCCAGAGGCTCCTGGAGCTATGTTATCACAACCTATGTGTTATGAACACCTACTTCCAGAACAAGGCATGCCACAAAGCATCTTGGAGACACTCTAGGTTGAACCAGTGGCACCAGCTAGACTTGATTATTACCAGACACGAGCCTCTAAACAATGTCTGCAACACCAGAGCATACCACAGTGCCGATTGCAACACTGACCACTCTCTGATTGTCTCAAAGGCAAAGCTTATGCTAAAGAAACTCTACCATTCCAAGAAGAAATGTCAGCTGAAAATTAACATTAGCAGGACTGCTTACCCAGACAAAAATCTGGAGTTCATAGAATGACTTAAGGAGTCTTTGACCAGCAACCAATCACTTGGTAGATGGAAGTCTCTTCAGGACACTATCTATAACACTGCAGTCAAGATGTATGGCAACATAAACCATAAGAATCATGACTGGTTTGAAGCTAACATCTGTGTTAGAACCTGTCATTGATGCCAAGCATAGTACATTGATCAGTTACAAGTGTGTCCCTAGTCATCAAAACATTCAAGCACTGAAAGCTGCTCACAACAAGGCCTAGCAAACTGCACGTCACTGTAAATATCTACGGCTTCATCTTGCAGATAACATCCAGTGTGCTTCAGACTCTGGTAACACCAGGAGCATGCATGAGGGTATCAAGCAAGCAACAGGCAAAACAACTAGGAAGACTGTGCCCCTGAAAGCTAAAACAGGGGAGGTGATTACTGATAGAAACATGCAAATGGGTTGATGGGTTGAACCAGGGGTTCCCAAACTTTTCCATGCCAAGGCCCCCCAAACAGCATTAGCTTCTGGCTGGGGACCCCCTTTGCAAACCCACAGACAATGCTACAAAATATGTAAAGAAACATCAACTTTTAGAAAGTTTTCTCTTACTTTTATTCAATAGTCAATAATTGTTACATTTGTTTAGCATAAGAATATTATTAACTAACATGTTTTCAACACAAATATTTTCGCACTGAACAATAAACTGTATAACCTCCTGTAGTACCTGATTCAACTTGTTATCCATCCTTTTTGCGATCAGTGCCTTGCGATGGAGCATGCAGTGTGTGGCCACTACATGTGGGGCCTTCTGCTTAATGAGAGCGGTCACTCCACTGATCTTCCTGGTCATTGCCGCGGCTCCATCCGAACACACCCCCACACAACGGGTCCAGTCCAATCCGTTAGACTCGATGTAATCATCCAAAACTTGAAAAATGTCTTTCCCAGTAGTTCTTCTTTCAAGTGCTTTACAAAATAATATTTCCTCCACAAATCTTTCCTGTGAAATAAATCTGATGTACACAAGCAGTTGGGCCTCATTGGATAAATCTGTGCTCTCATCCAGCTGAAGTGCGAAGTATTCGCTGGCTCTCACCTGCTCCAACAGCTGAGCAGATACATCTTGAGCCATGTCACCAATCCGTCAGCTCAAGGTGTTATCAGAGAGTGGGACAGCATCGATTTTTTTGGCAGCATCCTCACCAAGCAATTCTCGGACAATGTCTTTGGTGGCTGGTAAAATCAAATCTTCTCCAATTGAGTGAGGTTTTTTAGCATGAGCAATGTGGTACGAGGCTAAAAAATGATGCCTTCAGGGCCAGCTTGGGGACACTAGCTTGCTGGGTGAATGCAGCAGATTGTCTGACCAAATGCTCTTCTTTGCGTCTGAAGAAATCTACTGTTTTTTCGGCATCTGTCGGATGTTTTTGTACCAAGTGACGCTGAAGTTTCGAAGGTTTTAAGCACTCCTTTGACAGGGTCTCCAGACAGATGACGCATTTCGGGCAATCATGGCCATTTTTCTGTATGGCTGTAAAGCCATACTTAATGTATGCTGCCTCATATTTTCGGATTTTAGTTGGCCAGGACTTCTTAGTTTTTTTTGCAGCAGTGTCCTGCACAGCAGGGCTGTTGGTTTGTTCCTTCGGTCTCTTCTTCAAAAACCTGTCCATTTTGCGCTAGCGATACACTAGCTTGAGGAGCAAAGCAGCTTGATAAATGGCGCAAACCACAACATCACAGGCAATCGGAGAGATGAGCATGGCAAACAACATTTCGATATGATGTATTATTATTAATAATTATATTTTATAATAATGATTAAAAAACTAATTACAATATATTTAATAATAATTATTTTAAAAAAGTATATTTTTTTCGCAATTTTTTTGTTATCGTCCCTCCAACTTTCTGAGGCCCCCCTAGTGGCCCCTGGTGGCCCCCCAGGGGGCCGCGGCCCCCACTTTGAAAACCACTGGGTTGAACATTACCTGGACCTCTACTCCAGAGAAAACTCAGTCTCTCAAGAAGCTCTTGATAACATTGAGGACCTTCCTGTCTTGGAGCAATTGGACTCAGAACCCACCATGGAAGAGCTTAGCAAAGCCACTGATGCCCTATTCAGTGGCAAAGTGCCAGGCAAGGATGGTATACCACCTGAGATTATCAAATGTGGAAAACCAGCCCTACTGGAACCACTTCATGAACTCTTGCATCTTTGTTGGAGAGAAGGCAAGATACCTCAGGACATACGCAATGCAAAAATAGTCACCCTGTACAAAAACAAGGGTGACCGCAGTGATTGTAACAACTATCGGGGTATCTCCCTGCTGAACATAGTTGGCAAAGTCTTTGCTCGTGTGGTCTTGACATGTCTCCAAGTCTTCGCTGAACGCATCTACCCAGAATCTCAGTGCGGTTTTAGGGCTAAGAGATCCACAGTAGATATGATTTTCTCTGTTCGGCAACTCCAGGAAAAATGTTGAGAACAACAGATGCCATTATACATCACCTTCATCGACCTCACAAAGGCATTTGATCTTGTGAGTAGGAAAGGCCTGTTCCAACTGCTGAAGAAGATTGGCTGCCCTCCACAGTTACTCAGCATCATCACCTCTTTTCACAAAGACATGCAGGGTGTAGTCAGCTATGATGGAAGATTTCAGAGCCCTTCACAATCCAGAGTGATGTAAAACAAGGTTGTATACTTGCACCAACTCTGTTCAGCATCTTCTTGTTGTTGTTTGACTTCTCATTCAAACACTTATCACAGGGTGTGCATTTACACACTCGAAATGACCAAAGGCTATTTAACTTGGCTAGATTGAGGGCCAAGACAAAAGTGCTTATCAGAGAAATGTTGTTTGCTGATGACATTGCCCTGACCTTGCAGATGGAAGAGGGTCTACAAGTCCTGATCAACAAGTTTGACCATACCTGCAAAGAGTTTGGGCTAACTATTAGTATCAAGAATACCAGTGTCATGGGCCAGGATGTCCCTGCACCACCATCAATCAGAACTGACAATGAAGTGCTTGAAGTCACCAATCACTTCACTTATCTGGGCTGTATCATCACCAATAACCTGTCTCTTGCCAGAGAAATTGGCAAACACATTGTGAAAGCCACAGGAGTGTAGGCCAAACTGAGCAAGAGAGTGTGTGAAAACAACCAGCTAACCTTAAAACACCAGAATCAAAGTTTACCAGACATACAGTCTAAGTACCCTGCTTTACAGCAGCGAAGCTTGGACTACTCATGCCAGACAGGAGAACTGCCTGGAAAGCTTTCACATTGCCTACGATGGATCCTCGGCATTATATGCTGAGACAAAGTCAGCATGTGTACTGTATGCAGGACGGCTGCATTCCAAAGGACATCATATACGGAGAGCTGGCCACAGGACACCGCCCAGTAGACCGCCTAGCACTGTGCTTCAAAGATGTCTGCAAGCGCGATATGAAACTTACAACTTACAAACTTACAATTGACCCAGACAACTGGGAACTACTTGCTGATGACTGCAGATGCTGGCAGCACACTATATATGAAGGTCTCAAAAGAAGCGAAGAAAAACTGGACCAAAAGTCAGAGGAAAGAAGACAATTCAGGAAGCAGAGACAGCAAAGACAGCAAACTCAGGTCCCCAGTCTGCACTCAAAGTTCATCTGCAACTTGTGTGGAAAAGATCACGCAAGAATTGGACTGCTGAGTCATTCCAGACACTGCTTTCAACAGGACTGACTACTACTATGGTGCTACCATTATCTTGGAAGATAGAAGGATGCCTATATAAATACTTTTAAATAGAGTTGTTTATACTATTGGTCTGTGACACTTTTTGAAATTTGAAGAATGAAAGTTGTGAAGTTTAAATGTTGAAAATTTACCTCTGATGACTCTGAGTGTGTTAATGGCTGGTCCTGTTAGCTGGACCACAAGCTTCTGCATCACCATTTCAAAAACTTTGTAGTCACTGAAACCAGGAAGCTCTCGTCCTCTGTGCTTCAGATCATATTCATTCACCACATCCTGGACGATTTTGTGATCTGTATTGAATTTAAAACAATAGAAAAAGATTTGACCAAAAATCAACTTCTCTATCAGTTCCAGTAAATAAGCCTTCTTTACTTGGAGTTTCCACAAGGCTTATTTTAGCTGCTCTAGACTAATACTAGCCAATGTTAATACAAGTTCTGCTATGTCATAGTTCTTTCCATAGGAACAATGTGCTTTTTTAAAAAAATATACCTTGGCCCTTGAAAATTATTAAAATCATTTGGCATGGCTTCTGCATATGAACTATGTACTCACATGATTCTTTTGTGTTGTCAAGATGGTCTTTCCAGTTTTTGAATTCAGACCGAAGCAGTACAAACAAGTTGTCATTGTTGACCACTTCTCCAGAGGCCAAGCGGTTGATCTTATCATTAAATTTCGTCAGGGTCTGAAACAACAAGCAAACATGAACTAGATTTAGGCAGACTGGAATAGTGTTCTGAATTAAAAAAGAAAGAAAGAAAGTTACACACATCAATAAAAAAGGTCTTCCTCTTCTGTGGGTCCAGTGGTGGGCCAGCTTCACACTGACTCAGCTCTTTTTTCAAGCTCCACAGATGTTTCTTTACCTCCTCTGAGATCAGAGGTAATGATTTCTAAAATAGATAGATAGATAGATAGATAGATAGATAGATAGATAGATAGATAGATAGATAGATAGATAGATAGATAGATAGATAGATAGATAGATAGATAGATAGATATTGGAAAAACCATAATTAATTACCTAATATTTGGTCACACAGCATTTAGCAAGTATGCCCATTACATTCAACATGTAGCTCTAGTGATTCTAGGCCTGTATTTTCCCACAAAATTCCACAAGTGATTTCTATTGTAGCTCAGAGTTATGCAGTGTCACATGTTCATGTAAAAGACAATTCCACAGCTTGACTTACACATCCATAACACAGCATCAGCAGTGATGTAATGGTATATGTGAACAGTCACGGGTGTAATGATCATGAATGAGGTAAATTTGTTACTCTATAATCCGAGCTATAGATATTAGATTTTAGCCCTACCATCTAATATAATGACCAGCTGTCATGTGTCATATAGCATCCCTCTGGAGTACTCAATCTTTCTGTGGCAGTTTCATTGACTGCCTTTTCTGATTTTCTGAATATAATGCCAAACTGTTCTTACTTACATTGAAACATAATAATAAATAATAGTATAAAATATGTAAAAGAATAGAAACATACTTTGATGTGATCAACCAGGTCTTGAGTCAGTTTGGTGGCAAGACACTGAATAGTTGCTTTCTCCTCATACAACAGGCAGCTGACAATAAAAAATTACAGTAAATTCTCAGTTATCACAAGTTGGTCAAATGTCAAAAATAACACAGTAGATCTTTATACCTGAAGTATTCATGACGTCTGAAGAATTCCCTCTCTACTTGAGTGGCCTCCGACAGAGAGATCTTATCATCAATTTGCTTTTGTCCACGACATTTAACAATGACATATCCTTTGCTTAAGGGAATGACTTGATTTCGGACTATGTCCAATACATTCTTCTCTGTTCCCTTGTCTATAAGGTCTGGCTTTGTAAGAATAGCTGTTAGAAAATAAATTAAAAATAAATGAATAAATAAATAAATTTTTAGTTGTAGTGGATTAATGAAAATTGGCGTTATAGCAAGAGCTTCCCGCAGAGCGAAGCTCCATGTTTAAGAGAATATAATAATGCACTGATGATTTTTGATGGCTTTTGTGACTGTATGATGTCCATATGTATGTACGTACGAACAATGTACTTGTACCACCACAGGGTACCTGATCATAAGTGCAAGGCAAAATATCTCATATACACTTGACCACTGGACTATGAAATTTGAATATTTATTTATTTCATGGACGGATTTTTTTTTTTTGGCGGCACGCTGGTGTAGTGGTTAGTGCTGTCGCCTCACAGCAAGAAGGTCTGGGTTCGAGCCCCGTGGCTGACGAGGGCCTTTCTGTGTGGAGTTTGCATGTTCTCCCCGTGTCTGTGTGGGTTTCTTCCGGGTGCTCCGGTTTCCCCCACAGTCCAGAGACATGCAGGTTAGGTTAACTGGTGACTCTAAATTGACCGTAGGTGTGAATGTGAGTGTGAATGGTTGTCTGTGTCTATGTGTCAGCCCTGTGATGACCTGGCGACTTGTCCAGGGTGTACCCCACCTTTCGCCCATAGTCAGCTGGGATAGGCTCCAGCTTGCCTGCGACCCTGTAGAACAGGATAAAGCGGCTAGAGATAATGAGATGAGATGAGACGGATTTTTATCCACCACTTATTTTTAATTGCCATTTAAAAAAATAATATGAAATGATTTATTAACACATTTTACAGAAAATATTCACAACAGTTTCAGTTTTTCTTCACATACTTTCAAGATGATATCTCATCTCATCTCATTATCTCTAGTTGCTTTATCCTGTTCTACAGGGTTGCAGGCAAGCTGGAGCTAGCCTGGCTAACGCGACTTCAAAGCTCTCCGAGCATTTGGTCTGGCCAAGCTATTAAGCCAAACCGTTTCCCAGAACCCGTGGTTGACCCGCCTCCCTGAAATGCCTCAGTTTGCTACTGGTCGAAGCCAGAAAAGGCTGTGACGAAGCTTAAACCAATCACATCACTCTTTCCTCTGACGTATGCGACGCGACGGGGCTAACTGGTAGATTAAACTCTTACCGAAGCCAGTCGGGAGCAAGGCAAAAACGTCCTTCCTTTCAATAAATACCTCCTGGGCTGCTCTTTGCTCCATTTTCAATGAGAACTTCCCGTTGAATGCTTTCAATACAGCATCTACCGCTGTGTTAAAGGCTTGCCGCTGCTCCATGTTCGTGATGTGAATGAAGCGCTTCCGGCATAGATTCTGGAAACAATCTATGGCTTCCGGTCGCAGTTCTACTACATCACTGCCTTGAACACGCCTCTACCCAGGGCCGTTGGAGATGCTCAAAGTTGATTGGTTCCCGATTTTTCGGGAGCTTGGAAATGCTGTAGATAGCCTGCCTGGCCAGACTAAGCTCGGAACAGGCCCTCGTGTTGCGTCACGCTTAGGATGGGCGGGCCCAGGCTAAGCTGGAGCCTGTCCCAGCTGACTACGGGCGAAAGGCGGGGTACACCCTGGACAAGTCACCAGGTCATCACAGGGCTGACACATAGACACCCATTCACACTCACATTCACACCTACGGTCAATTTAGAGTCACCAGTTAACCTAACCTGCATGTCTTTGGACTGTGGGGGAAACCAGAGCACCTGGAGGAAACCCACGCGGACACGGGGAGAACATGCAAACTCCGCACAGAAAGGCCCTCGTCGGCCACGGGGCTCGAACCCGGACCTTCTTGCTGTGAGGCGACAGCGCTAACCACTACACCACCGTGCCGCCCCTGCATCCAGCTCACTAACAAAATTAGTTTTGAGTGTTTTTGCTACTTTTGGTTTTCGTACTTATAAGCTTAGTACTAAAATACGTCTTTTATCTTGCTTTCTTACAATCACAAAGATACCGCAGAAAAAAGTCCATAACCATTTTGGAATTGCTTGAGGAAAAGTTGCAACGAAATGGTGAGCTATCACATTTTATCCTTTGAAATTGCAATGTGAGAATTCTCGATGCCTGCGAATGAATTAAGCTTACTCAAGCTTAACTTTCAAGTCTTGTAAAGAAACTGGATTATTTCAGCTTATTTGTTGATATTATTTTATTCAGGTTGATTTGGTGTCCTTGCAAATATTTTGCTCATACTCTCATCAGGAGCTCTGCTTTTAGGTAGTGTATATACACTATATTGCCAAAAGTATTTGCTCACCTGCCTTGACTCACATATGAGCTTAAGTGGCATCCCATTCCTAATCCATAGGGTTCAATATGACGTCGGTCCACCCTTTGCAGCTAGAACAGCTTCAACTCTTCTGGGAAGCCTGTCCACAAGGTTTAGGAGTGTGTTTATGGCCATTCTTCCAGAAGCGCATTTGTGAGGTCACACACTGATGTTGGACGAGAAGGCCTGGCTCTCAGTCTCTGCTCTAATTCATCCCAAAGGTGTTCTATCGGGTTGAGGTCAGGACTCTGTGCAGACCAGTCAAGTTCATCCACACCAGACTCTGCCATCCATGTCTTTATGGACCTTGCTTTGTGCACTGGTGCACAGTCATGTTGGAAGAGGAAGGGGCCAGCTCCAAACTGCAAAAACTGTCTGCATGCCTAGGTGCTTGATTTTATACACCTGTGGCCATGGAAGTGATTGGAACACCTGATTCCGATAATTTGGATGGGTGAGCAAATACTTTTGGCAATATAGTGTGTGTGTGTATATATATATATATATATATATATATATATATATATATATATATATATATATATATATCACATTTTAGTCTATTTGTTTTCATCAAGATTTAGTTAGTGGGACTCAAATATAATTTTCGTCAAAGTTTTACTCATAATTTTCACAGGAAGTTTCATGATTCTTGGAAAAGGTGCCCTGTAAAAAATGTGCTTTAAGGTGGGCTATTAGGGGAGGGGTATTGGCAGATGTTTATTTTTCTTTTATTTTGAAATGCAACTGGTGTTGTTGCTATGTGGACATTATGTGGAGTTAACCATGACCCTGTTACTGTTTTTCTCGTTATCAAGTGAAGATGGCATTTTGTACACTGTGATGGTGATAAAAACAACTTTCAAATAAAGATATTACTTTGTTCGGACCAACGCCATGTTTGTGTGTGTCCTGACTCATAAGCCTGTTAGAATCCATGAGCATTGTGAAAGCCATGCGAGCGGTTGAGTGAGCAAGTCTCATGAGCTGGAGTCCCTCGCTTCCCAATAATGGTCAGGAAAGCAAAACAGGGAAGGTAACATACTGTAATAGATTTTGCTAAAGGATATTTCTTCTGGATTTAAGAATGTCCTTGAGAAGTAAGTTAGGTTGTCTGCCCAAACTGAACCAGCTATTTCGTCTAGTCTTTATTCATCAGAGGATAATGAACAGAGATTTCACTGTAAATATTTTGTCAAATATTTTTTTTCATTTATGTTGCTGTTACAATTTAGTCATAAAACAAAATGTTGTCAACGAATACTTATTGTCAAAATTTTCATTGAAAAAATTAACAATGAGACCATGTAGGAGTATAATAATTATATTATTATTATTATTATTATTATTATTATTATTATTATTATTAGTAGTAGTAGTAGTAGTAGTAGTAATACTACTACTACTACGACTACTACTAATAATAATAATAATGTTGCTGTTTTGTTAATTAGCTTGGTTGACACTTTACCCAATGTCCTTTTTCCTTCAGGATCCACTTCCTGTGCCATTTTCAGAGCTTCTGTTGTTGCTATGTCAACATTACATGGGACCACAACTAAATTTGTAGTTTGATCCTTCTCTATATATTTCCGTATGAGATTTTTGATCTAGACAATAATAAGACAAGCAAAATTACAATTAAATAAAAAGGCCTTAATATGGTTAACAAAATAAGTCAAGTCACAGATTATACTAACCTGATGTCCAATGTCTTCAGGTTGTCCTTTTACAGGAACTCGGGCAATCCCAGGGAGATCAATCAGTGTGAGGTCACACACATCAGGAGCCATGATCTCCAGAGTGATGAGTTCATCACAAATTCCAACACCTTCTCCAGCCAGCTCATTCTGGGCTGTTACAGATATGTAACAAGTGTTATAAAAAATGAAACATATCATTTCATTGAAGCTTTATAAGGCATTATTTGGGCTGTTAAATGTTTTCTTACACAGTTAAAAATAATTATACACATAGTCTAATAGTAGTGTTAGGGTAAAAATCTAGGGGAGCAAACCCCGAAAAAAAACCCCCACCATGCTGGTGGACCATCATATGCACCCTCACCTTAGAGGGTTTCTGCGTCAGAGTTTAGCTCCCCGATTGTCTAGGTTCCCTTGCCATCGGATCAGAAACTTCTCTCCGTAAAGCAGTGTGTGCCTACCGTTGTGCACCGGCAGTCCCACGATAAAGTACTTCACGCACATGGCGTCCGCTGAGTTTTTGAAAAGTCCTTTGGCGATCGGCAAGAGGCAATGGGGACAGGATTGTGAGATCTGGGAGTCCTTAGTCTCAAACTGACACAATAGGCGGCAGAGGTCTGTTTCAGTTGCTCCACTCCTGGACTGGAACAGGGGAGTGGTTCGGCAGCGACCTCTGTGACTGAGCAGCCCTTTTTAGGATCCACTCTGCTCACCCCAGGTTGGGGAAGGGGCTAGAAAAGGTGCCCTAAAAATAGTCCGTTCCATCCTCCCCTGGCTGGGATACCGTGCCTAGCAGGATCACCGTTACTGCGGTCGAAAAACCTATAAGATGAATTTTGGAACATGGAACATACGCACCCTATTAGATGATATTGGAAACTCTGACTGTTCAGAGAGAAGAACTGCTCTTGTATCCAGGGAACTAAGCCGTTTTGGTATTGACATCACTGCTCTTCAGGAAACAAGAAGAGCTGGATCTGGGCAGCTAAAAGAGGTTGGTGGAGGCTATACCTTCTTCTGGCAAGGCAGGCCTGAAGGGCAGCCAAGGCTCCATGGTGTCAGCTTTGCTATCAAAAATGATGTGATTGAGCACCTTACCAAGCTCCCTCAGGGCATAAATGAATGTATTATGACCTTACGCTTACGTCTGTCCAATAACCAGTACGCTTTCATCATCTGTGCTTATGCCCCTACTTTAGATGCTGAAGATGAAGCAAAAGAAGTCTTCTATTCAACCTTAGACTCAATTCTGACTAACACCCATAAAGATGACCAAATTGTTCTCCTTGGTGACTTTAATGCGAGGGTCGGCAGGGATAGCAAGCTTTGGAAGGGTACAATCGGCAGAAACGGGGTGGAAAATGTAATTCCAATGGCTTGCTGCTACTTACCTTGTGCGCCGAGCATCAACTTGTCATTATCAACACTATATTCTGCCAGAGGAACAAGTTCAAAGCAACTTGGCAGCATCCTAGTTCTAAACATTGGCATTTAATTGATTATGCCATAGTTCGTGCGAGTGACCTGAGTGAGGTCAAAATTACAAAGGCGATGGTAAGTGCTGACGATTGCTGGACTGACCATCGACTCATTCGAGTTGCCATGTCCCTCAAGCTACAGCCAAAAAAGCGCAATATGGCAAAGCTGGTGCGCCGAAGGTTTGATGTTGCGAAGCTCGATGATCCAGAGAAATGTGAAGTTTTTCAACTATCACTTCACCAAACCCTTACTTCTGCTGTCGGCAATGATGATGATGCCATAAAATATTGGGAAGACCTTAAGGCAGCGATAATTTCCAGCTGCGAGAATTCCATTGGGTATAGGTCTCGGAAACAACAGGATTGGTTTGATGATAATGACCGAGCAATCACAGAGCTAATATCTGAAAAGAGGAAAGCTTTTACTGATTGG
Organism: Neoarius graeffei; assembly: GCF_027579695.1. NCBI lineage: Eukaryota > Metazoa > Chordata > Actinopteri > Siluriformes > Ariidae > Neoarius > Neoarius graeffei. The sequence continues at coordinate 32,276,387 of NC_083586.1, forward strand.
CAGCATGATTCCTCGAATGAGAGCAAAAGAAAAACCTATCATACCATTAGAGCTGAAGTCCAGAGGCGAAGTCGTCGTTTAAAGGACGAGTGGTGGGCAAATAAGGCAAATGAGATTCAAAGCCTTGCTGACAAAGGAGACACCCGCAGCTTATTTAATGCCATTAAGGTGATCTATGGCCCTAACACGTGTGGCGCAGTAGCAGTCAAGGATAGTAACAGGTCTCTCCTGAAAGATGCTAAAAGCATTAACCGTCGCTGGATGGAACACTTCCGAGAGCTTCTGAACCGCGACTCCTCTGTCGATGAGACCATTTATGACAAGATTCAGCAGCTACCTATAAACCAGGAGCTCGGGAGTGAACCCAGGCCCACTGAGATATGAACTGGTATCACACAGGTGAAAAACGGCAAAGCTCCAGGCATCGATGGGATACCTGCTGAGATATTTAAGCATGGAGGGGTTGAGTTAGAACGCTGCATCTACAAGCTTATCCTTCTCATCTGGAAAAGAGAGGAACTACCATCAGACCTACGAGACGCTGATATTGTCAAAGTCTTTAAGAAAGGAGACAAATCTGAATGCGGAAATTATCATGGCATCTCGCTGCTGGCCATCGTAGGCAAAATAATCTCTCGAGTCTTGGCGAACTGTCTCCAACCACATGCCGAAACGTTCCTTCCGGAGTCGCAGTGTGGCTTTCATGCCTCCAGAGGTACCACTGATATGATCTTCATGGCTCGGCAACTTCAAGAAAAATGCTGCGAGCAGCACCAACCTCTTTTTATGGCCTTTATCGACCTATCTAAGGCTTTTGACTCTGTCAACCATGATGCCCTGTGGAGGAACTTAGCCAAATATGGTTGTCCTGAGAAATTTATCACCATTCTCAAACTTCTCCATGATGGCATGGTTGCAAGAGTCCTTGACAACTGCTCCAGTAGTGAACCCTTTGAAGTGCGAACCGGTGTTAAACAAGGCTGTGTGATTGCACTTACACTTTTCTCAATCTTTATATCAACAATCCTTCAGATAATGAAAGATGACCTTCCTGAAGGAGTAGCAATCACCTACCAACTAGACGGGGGCCTATTCAATCTAAGAAGGCTGAAAGCAAAAACCAAGACCTGCACAACTTCCGTTATCAACCTCCAATACGCTGACGACAACTGCGTTTGTGCCACGTCGCAGGAGAACCTCCAGGCTATTCTGAATGCGTTTTGGCAAGCATACCAATGGCTGGGCCTGTCAGTCAATGTGAAAAAGATCGAAATTCTTTTCCAACCTGCGCCAGGTCAAGCGAATGCGCACCCTTCCTTTAGGATCAGTGAGTCTGTCTTGGGAAATGTTGAATCTTTTCCATATCTGGGAAGTTTCCTTTCTGTCAAAGCAAATATCAATGATGAGATCCAGCATCGCCTTCGTGCTGCCAGTTATGCCTTTGGACGAATGCGTGAGAGGGTATTTGAGGAGAGAGGCATACAATCCGAAACCAAGGTGAAGATCTATAAAGCCGTGGTACTATCATCCCTCCTCTATGACTTGGAAACTTGGACCACCTACAGGCGCCATTTAAAAACCCTTGAAAAGTACCATCAGCGCTGTCTGCGCCGCATTCTAGGCATTAGCTGGATGGAATGCCGAACGAATAATATTGTACTAGAGGAAGTTGACTGCAGAAGCATAGAGGCCATGGTAGTTCAAAACCAACTCCGCTGGACAGGGCATGTCGTCAGAATGGATGACACGTGCCTCCCCAAGCAAATTCTTTATGGCAAGCTCAGCTCTGGAGCAAGATCGATAGGAGGGCAGAGGAAGCGTCTCATCTCATCTCATTATCTCTAGCCACTTTATCCTTCTACAGGGTCGCAGGCACGCTGGAGCCTATCCCAGCTGACTACGGGCGAAAGGCGGGGTACACCCTGGACAAGTCACCAGGTCATCACAGGGCTGACACATAGACACAGACAACCATTCACACTCACATTCACACCTACGGTCAATTTAGAGTCACCAGTTAACCTAACCTGCATGTCTTTGGACTGTGGGGGAAACCGGAGCACCCGGAGGAAACCCACACGGACACGGGGAGAACATGCAAACTCCGCACAGAAAGGCCCTTGCCGGCCACGGGGATCGAACCCGGACCTTCTTGCTGTGAGGTGACAGCGCTAACCACTACACCACTATGCCGCCCTCAGAGGAAGCGTTTTAAAGACAATCTTAAGGCCTCTCTGAAAGCCTGTAACATCAGTGTAGACAACTGGGAAGAGCTTGCCTCGGATCGCTCGTGATGGAGAAGAGCGACCCATGAGGGTGTTACCTCCTTTGAACTTGCCAGACGATGCAGGCAAGAGGAGAAGTGCCAAAATCGTAAAGAGTGTGAAAGGGCAACTCCTCCAACCACTTCCTTATTCATCTGTTCAGTGTGCCAGCGACCTTGCGCCTCCTGTATTGGCCTTATGAGCCACCGTAGGGTGCATAAGTAACCCAGTCCTACTAACTCTGTAGACAATCCTACTCATATCAAGGGATTCCTGATATAGGGTAAAAATTGTTGGTAAATGGAAATTTTTTAATCTAATGAGCAAACTTTTGTTGAAACACATTATCACTAGATAGAAATTCTAAAGTAGAACCTGACAGCACAGTTCTTCTTTTAGAACCACAAGAAAGGAATTTTATCTGCATATCTTTATCTTTTTATTCTATTATTCTCACTAATTTTACCAACCTGCCTCAACGTAACCCTCAACCAGTGATGGGTCATCAAACTCAATGAACTGTTCATTGTAAGATATTACGGCTTGCCATTGAACACCACATTTAATCTTCCTCAGCCTTAGCTCCAGTGGACATCTTGTCACAATACCTGAAGTTGAGAAAAGCACATTATATATCAGCTTTTGTTTTCCTACTTCTCCAAATGTCAAACAGACAAGTTTCATCTCCAGTACCTCTGTGTAAAAAAAAAAAATAAATAAATAAAAAAGTGAGAAATGTTGTAGCTTGAATTTTTAACTCAAATGTTTAACTCAGAACAACTGAAACATAACAACTGGTAATATACAGTTGTGGTCAGAAGTTTACATACAGAATGTCATCTTGGATATGAATGTCATGGCACTATTTGGGCTTTCAGTAATTTCTTTGGACTGTTCTTTTTCTGTGGCAGAATGATTATACAGCATACATCTTGAATAAAACAAAACACTAGAATTTGGTGCACAAGTTTTAATTTTCTTTGGGTTTTCTGAAATCAACACAGGGTCAAAATTTACATACAGGCTCAAAAATTTACATATGCTCAATTAAGGCCCAGTCACACAGCCGATCACGCATAAATCACGTATAAATCACGTATAAAGTTGGCTTGTGCGTGATTGTCAGTGGAGAAATTGACCATTTTTTGGGGGTGTGCGTGGTCGAAAATCACTGATTAATTGCGCATGAACTATGTACAAATCACTTACAATCACTTACAAATCACGCACATCAGCGCATAGGGTCAAAAGAGGGACAATTTCTGGTTTTTATTGACGAACACTCCACGCATAAACTGCATATGAACCACGTATAAGCACGCATGAACCGCACACTAGCACTGATGAACGACGCATAGAGCGCGCATGGATCACGCATGGATCACTGGATCAGTGGATATCAGTGAAATGTACGTGTTACTACAGCGAGACATGCGTGATATGTGCGTTATTCGTCAGTGAAAAGTCATCGACGTGCACGGTAGCGGTAAATTTCTTGCGATCAACCACTAACGGTCCACGCATATGTCGCGCATTGTCCGCGTCAGAACTACGGCAAAGGACGCACGAATTATGTTAAACGGCGCACAATCGCGCATACTTGTGCGTGATCAATATTTTTGAGCAGCTCAAAACCTGGAATTGCGCACAAACCCGATTCGTCGAACATCCACTGACAACTACTGATGCTCCATGTCAAAAAAACATGAATTATGCACAGCACTGATGAATCGCGCACGACTCGAAATTTATGCGCAATTCATGCGTAAATCGTAAGTTTTGGCTGTGTGACTGGGCCTTTAGATTATTAATTCAGAGGTGCTGAAACTTCCAAAATGTCTCTTATCTTGCTAAGGCCGAGGTCTCTTAATTTCCTGTTAGTGATCATGATTGACTACAGTTGGTAGCTTCTCTGTGCCTTCATAGAAAGGGTTTGTTTACAGCACTCATTGGATTGACCAACACACAGTAAAATGGGAAAGTCCAAGGAGCTCAGTGCAGATCTGAGAAAGAAGCTCGCAGATATAGACAACTCTGGAATGTCTCTTGGAGCCATTTCTAAACAACTGCAAATTCCAAGATCAGTTCAAGCAATTGTACCCAAGTTATTGTGAGGTGTAGTCACTTTGCCAAGCCACTTTGCTTCAAGAAAACCCAAACTGTCACCCTCGGCTGAAAGGAAATTGGTTTGGATGGTCAGAACCAAACTGGGAACCACCATGGCACAGCCCTGCCATGAACTGGAAGCTGATGGATCACTGTCTATGGTTCAAATCACCATGGACTAAGAGGCTGCTATCCAAGAAATAACCCCCTGCTTCAAAATTGACACCTTCAAGCTTAACTAAAGTTTAAAGCTGACTAAACAGACAAAGAAAAAAAGCCTTCTGGAGGATAGCTGTATGGTCACATGAGACACAGATTGAGTTGTTTGGCCACAATGACCACCATGTACGGAGGGACACTGTACCAGCTGGTGGTGGTGGTAGCAGCATCTGGCTGTTTTGCTGCCAATGGAACTGGTTCATTGCACAAAGTGGATGTAGTAATGAAGAAGGACTACCTCAGAATTCTTCAGCATAAACCATCAGAAACTTGAACGCAACTTGGGCCTTGGGAGTTAGAACAGGACATTGAACCCAAACACACATCAGAGCTGGTTGTGGAGGATAAAGCAGGCTAACATTAAGCTTAAAACAAATCCTGACTCCAACCCTATTGAAAATATATATACCGTGCTTTTAAGTCGAGTCCATGCCAAGAAAAAAAAAAAATTGAACCCTACCAATTCTACCATGAGGAGTCATGAAATATCCAACCAGAATTCTGCCAGATGCTTGTTCATGGTAAACAAAAATGTTTGGTCAAGGTAATCTTGCATAGGGCCATTTTACCCAAATATTAGGTGTGCTGTATGTATATTTCTGACCCTGTTTGTATAATTTTGATCCTATGTTGATTTCAGAAAACCCAAAGAAAATTAAAAAACTTCTGCACCAAATTCTAGTGTTTTTTAAAAGCACATTATATATCAGCTTTTGTTTTCCTTCTTCCCCATGAATGTCAAACAGACAAAATTCATCTTCAGTACCTCTGTGTAAAAAAACAAAAGAAAGAAGTGAGAATGTCATGGCTTGAATTTTTAACTGAAATGTTTAACTCAGAACAACTGAAACAACAACTGGTAATATATGAAATATAATATACTTATTATTCTGTAAGAGAAATAGGAAAACAACCCACCACTCCCTCTGGGTAATGCCACTCCAGATAGTGCTTCCAACACAGAGCTTTTCCCAGAACTCTGATCTCCAATTACAGCTATAGTTGGCAAAGCCAAATCTTCATCAATACCAATCAGTCTCAAGGAGTCAATCAGATCAATATAAGGACGAACTCTCTCCTCTAAATGGCTATGGAAGACCCCTTCCATTGGCTTACTGTGAATAAGTAAAAGGCATTGAGAATACTGTACTGTGAATATGTAAAAGGTAAGTTTTACATATGACAGTCACACAAGCTGATGATTGCTTGATAACCTTAAATTTATACTGACCTGTTTTCACCAGCATAAGCAATGTTTTCATAACTAGCTTGTTCACTCTCCATCATCTAAGAAACAAATTTCATATGTGTTGCTATTGTAGTTTTCCTGATGCTTTTTAGAATAGAAATATTAATCTTGAGTACTATCACCTCATAGAAATTAAGGTATTTTTCTTACCTGGCTGTGTACAGCAACTTGATTTCACAAAGGATGTGAATAAACTGGAAGTGACCCATGTGACTCTATATTTGCACACACACACACACACACACAGACTATAGGCCACACCTTTGGAGAACTGTAAAAAAAAAAAATTGACTATAATAAAAATGTTCCCATTTGTGGAATAAGAAACCAAAGGTGAAACATCTGAATGTCTGGGTTTTCCCTTGTGTCCATTTTGGACTTTCCAAGTTTTAAATAGACCTCTCTCAGTATCAGGAAAATCTCAGGCAACTTTTGTTAAAGCTTTATTCAAAAACTATGAGTAACTCAATCATACAAACAACAGGACCCACTACCAAGAATTGTATCTGTTTCATAATTGATCAACAACTAAAATAACACTTTATAATATATATATATATATATATATATATATATATATATATATATATATATATATATATATATATTTTTAGCTGTTTGGAAAAAGAGAAAAAGTAAAACCCCACCCATTTTTCACTTCACACCTGTTGTCAGGATGTGTGTGTCACTCCTTTTGCCACTAGGGGCGCTACACTGGTGGAGAATGCAGGCAGGAGACAGACTCTGGCACCCAGGCCATGGACCCTGTGGTCTCAAATTCCCCAGGAGTGAGTAGGTCCTGTGAACTACCACCTGCAGCAGCTGAGTAAGAGAGCACTTAGCCAACACTGTCATATTAAACTGTTGAAACACTGTATTGAACCAGTACCCACACTTTCAGTCTTCTCTGTCTCCCCTGCAGGTTTCACCAGGCCAGAGCAGGTCCACAAAGGCAAGGAATTAACACCTGTCCAGCTACAAGAGCTGAGGGAACTGGAAGATCAGTTTAGGGATGTGTTCTCTGCAGAGTCCAGGCAGATTCACCTCCTGCAGCATGATATCAAAACCCCTCCAGGAATAGTCACCCAAAAGTGGCCTTACTGTGACTCAGAGGCCTGCCACTGTTATGGAAATCTGTACCTCAAAAGTAGCCCAAAAATATACTTATCACCCTGGTCACACTATTGGCCCTACTCCAAAAAATGTCATGTCTAAGCTCCTATTAGATCATGTTAGACATTTATCACCAAAAGCACAACATGTCCTAATAGTGTTCATATAGGACTAGCTTGGGTAGTATAATGATTTTCCTGATCTATTTCCAGGTGACCACAGTCACCCAAAGCTTCCCATTTGGCCATATACCGTGTTGCATGCAGATATAGGACCAGATAGGAACTGTTCATAGTTTTTATCCTCTAAATCATCTTGTTGATTGGACTACTAAAAGTTGATAGTTTAAAAGTGTAGTAAGATTCAAGCTGCATGTTGAATGTCAGTCTCACCAGATGCAATGCAAACCCATGTATGTGACATTTTCCATAAACAATTTAAACTTATTTCTAGTAGGCTGCTGTGTCCCAACAGGTAAGAAATGGAGTCATTCAAAATGCTCTCTGAGAAGGCGAAGTCTAACATGTATAGTCAAACATATATATTTTCCTTGTGTGGCTTGATATGTCCTCTTCTGCTGCTATCCATTGTGCTGCTGCAAACAGGAAATTTCCCCATTGTGGGATAATAAAGGTCTTCTTATCTTATCTAGGTGTAATACACAGACTTCTGAAACACTGAGGATTTTACGATGTGCCATTTGGCCAAAGTTCATTCGACAACTGTAATGGAAATTTCTAATAAACACTTCAGAACACTTAGCAGTCATCTTTTCAGTTATTTATTATAGTAGATCATATAAAACAGATATATAAAATAGGAAAGGAAAGAGAAGAATAGAAGAAGACACCACTTCTGATGATGCCGAGAGTACGCGCACTCTGAGTTGTGTTTTAGTGGCTGTTATCTATTATACTCTAAAGGCATTCGCTTACTGCTTGCATCTTCACATGATTGGCTCAAGATTTTCTATGAAGCTTTGTTAAAGCGTGCATCTGGCGTGCTCTGGTATGTGCAGGCGGATGCATAGTTATGGAGAACTCAGGCACCCTGCTTATCACCAAGGCCGCAGAAAGGTGATTGCAACATTGGAAAAAACATCTTTCTCAGTATATTAGGCCACTTGAGCTCAACACACAGAAACACAGAGAATAGGAATGTTCATCCACTAAATTTCCCTCACATTCTCCCCCCTTTTTATCCTACAGGATAATAATTGCTAAAGAAAGAAAAGAACTGTACACAGTTTCAGTGATAAGAGTTCTCAGAGAGATTCGACTTAATTGAATGAGATTCATTGAGTGTACAGGGATAATGCTAAGGCTGTTTTTATAAGACATAGACATCTTAAGTTAACGCTAGCAAGCTATATACATAGATCAGGAAACAATAGAACAGGAAACAACCACAAATGAAAATGTTTTAAGTTAGGGCTAATTTCATGTCAACTGTGCTGATGTCATTGAACGGTGGGTTGTGGTCTTCGTGTGGGTTTGGAGGCCAGTCAGGCAAGTCGTCTGAGTCCATTTTCACCATCTGGTAACCAATATTTGTCAGCTGCCTCCGAAACACAGACATACAACATTGACAGAAAACAGGGAGCAAACATAGCATCACAATCACTAAGCCCAGGACCGGTATGGTGGATAGAATCAGAGTCTTCCATCCACTGAACCAACGCCACCAGCTGGTATTGGGTGTGCTGCTTGAGTTAGTTTGATAGCTTGACCTGCATTATGTTGTGCACATATCAAGCATTGCTTGCAAAATTTCGCAGCATAATTTGAAAACCCCTTTGTGAACCATCTCTTTGTTACTTCTGCTACCATCCCCCCTTTTGACACATGGGTGAGCCCATGTGCCAATTTTGCATAGAAAGGGAACATGTATTTGGTAGACAGGGATGGCCCGAGGGACAAACCCAGACTAAGTTTGCAAAGATACAGCCTGCCTGTTTCCAGACTCATCTCTTGTCCTGGGTGGCAGTGCTCTAAGGTCTGCTAGCTGTAAACAGGAGGTAGAAACCTGAGGAAAAGCAAGGTTAGAGGGTGAACTGGAAGCTGAAGCTGCACACTTAGCTGCCGCATCCGCCCTGGCATTTCCTTGAGACACAAGATTCAGTATTGTTAGTATGGGCAGCACACATACACACAGCAATGGCTCTAGGGAGTAGAATAGCATCCAACAACTCAGAGACCAGTTTATGATGTGCAATGGGAGATCCTGTGCTAGTGAGAAAATTTCTGTGTTTCCAAATGGTGCCAAAATCATGCACAATGCCAAATGCATACTTGCTGTCCGTAAAAATATTGACAGATTGCCCTGCAGCCAATTTGCATGCCTCGATAAGGGCACAGAGCTCTGCGGCCTGCGCCAACAGGTTTGAGGGCAGACATGACGCCTTGAGGACCTCGTGATCTGAGACTATGGCAAAACTTACTTTGTTCTTTCCCGTCTCTGGGTCTCTGGAGGCTGAACCATCCACATAGAGGATCATGTCTGGATTTTCCAAAGGGTCGCTCTTTAAATCTGCCCTGGGGGAACAAAAATCGTTAGTGAGAGCAACACAGTCATGTGGCTCTCCATCGTCCTCTGTAGGGAGAAGAGAGGCAGGATTCAGAACAGTACAACGTTTCACAATGATGTTAGGCATATCAAGTATGACCGTGTTATACTTCAACCATCTCTATGCTGACAAATGTGACGTCTTTTTCTCCAACAGAAGCAGGGAGACAGCATGTGGGACCAAAAGGGTGAGGTTAGAATACCCCACAATATTTCTGGAGGCAGTTACCGCCTTTTCAGCTGCAGCAACTGCACGCAGGCAAACAGGAAGTCCAGCCACCACTGGATTCAGCCTGCTGGAGAAGTAGGCTACAGTTCTCAATCTATCCCCTTGTTTCTGCAAAAGAACAGAGGTCATAAAAACCCTTCCTTTCATCTACACTTTGAACAAAATGGTTTATTGGGGTCAGGCAGTCCCAGAGTGGGTGTGGTCTGCAGAGTGCTCTTTAGGGACATCAGGTGCACGTGGGACAGCCGCAGCATTGACTGCTTGCAGATCTTGAACAAACCTCCACTCATCGGGCTGGGACGGTTTTCTTGCCTTCTTAACTGGGAAAATAGGAGTGCGCACTGGAGAGTCCTGGCAAGGGACAATTACATCTGCCTTCAGCAATGAATCAAAGACCAGTCTTATATCTGCGATTGCTTCTGGTTTGAGTGGGTACTGGGTCTGTCTAGGCCTGAAATCTGATTTGGGGGTGATCACCACTGGTTTAGCATTCTTTATTAGGCCTACATCATGTTTACCCTTAGCCCAAACGGAATTTGGAACTCCCGCCAATTTGGGGTGCACCTCTGCTGGAGTTATGCCTGTGGAAACAGAGACAAACAGGCCACTATGGCTGGGGTCCCCAGGACCCTGGTCATCAGTGGCTAATATTACGCTGTGCTTAACATACACACACATAGCATGACTTGGTTTGTAGACCCCAAGCTTTTGGCAAAACAACACACTAGGGTCCTCTGTTTGGGACCATTCATTGACATTGACTGCGCACTTCTTGACCCATTTCCCCACATCTTTCCAATGTGCGGCTCGTGGCCTTGCTAATGAGACATGGGATATAGAATTAATGATGTCAAAGAAATCATGTTGGCAGCAGCCGACCTCAGAGTCCTCTGACACGAGGCCGCGTATAACATGTTTTGAGAACACTGCGATGAACAATGATGCAGCTGTTTGGACAACGAGTAAAGTGAACCTGCACAGCGCAATAATGTTTAGACCAATACATAGTTTGAGGGTCAATCTTTCACGTGCATGGGGGTCTGCAAACCAAGTCTTTTCAGACTCTACATCTTGCCCTTGGTGAACATGTGCTGTGCAATGCAAATCTTCCTCTTTCATATAATCTGTGTCAACTGATGAGGTGTTCAAGTGTGCAAGCTGTACAAGATGTTTTGGAGTTTGTGTGAGTTGATCTGAGCAGAGCCGCCAGACATACACATACAGGGGGCTTCCAAACCCATACTGCACACCGCACATTTCACTTACTTCAATAGTTAGTCCATCTGGAGTGGACGTGAGATTTACTTCTAATTTGCACATTAAATCACGTGCTAACAAATTTACTGGACATGTATGTGAGATGAGGAATGAGTGGGACGTAACTATTCCTCCCTCGCTTTTACACGGGAGGTTGACTGAGAAAGTTTCGGTTACAGGTCGTCCTGAGATGCCCATCGTCTGAATAGAATTTGAGCTGAGCGGTGGGTCTACTGGAAGTACCCCATGTTGTATCACTGAGTGTCCTGCTCCAGAATCTACGAAAAAGGTTAACACATGCCCACATACAGTGAGGGGCATACAAGGGAGTTTAGAGAAGGGAGTAGTTGTGTATTTTAACAAACTTAATGCAACTTCAGGTGTATCTATTTGGACTGGTGTATTGGGCGTTTTTGTGTAGTCTTGCTGTTGCATGCAGGTGCTGCTACTAATGTGTTTAACATTATGTGAATGCTCCTGTCTATGTGTATGTGTATCATCAGGTGTGTGTGTGTGTGTGTGTGTGTGTGTGTGTTATTACCTCCCCTGTTCTCTGTGTGGGGCCCATTCCCGGAGTCCGCCCATCAGTCTGCTTTGCTGTACTCCTCACAGAGCCTCTGGCTGCTACTGTGGAGACAATCTCGAGCAATGTGTCCCTTCTGATTGCAGTTGTAGCAGGTTGCGCCTTTTATCCAGGACGAGCCACTCCAGGTCGTCCTGTCTCGGCCCCTACCTCAACCTCTTCCTCTTCCTCTTTGTCCAGGCTGAACAGTCTGGAAAAGAGTGAGAGTGGTGGCGTGTAGGTCTTGGTCTCTTTGTGCCGACTTTGTCTTCTCCTTCTCTTTCAGCAGCTTTTCTGCATGCACAGCGTACTGCTCGATCTTGGTGAGGCTCAGGAGTGCCCTCCACTGCAGCCAGGTTCACGGGTCTGGTCAGGCCACTGTGTTTCTCATGCATGGCAGTGAGGCTGGCGAGAAACGCTGACACACCTTCTCCATCTTCTTGCTTACACATACTGATCTTAGTAATGCCTATGTTCAAGGGAAAAGCACTGTCCAGACGAGCACAGAGAGCAGTGATGGTATCTCTATACTCACCATTGCCAGCCGCGCTCCAGTCTGGTGTAGTCATTCGCTGGTCAGCTTCCGGCCAGTCTTTGGAAACTTTGTTCCAATCTATACCCATCTTGGTCATGAGCAGGCGGCGAAGTTCATGGGTGGTTGGTCGGAATTATCTGCAAAATATCAACAGTTCATTACCAAATCTCTTTCCTCCTACCTCTCCCACATTGGGAAGAGAAGCCATGCTTTCCTTCATGTCAGCTGTCGTGCAGGGTCTGCAGACTAGAAGCACGCTGTCAGCTCCAGCCACTTCCACCATTGGAAGATGAAGGACTTCAGACTTTAGGTTACGGCCTTGTGGACCCACTGGTGAGCACGTGGTCAGGTCCAGGAGGGTGTTTTTGCCATCGCCATATGCAAGACCGGATCTCGTGTGTGATGGAGAAGCGCTGAGAGGCGCTGATGCTGGAGGCGGCTGGTAGGCTGGGAGAGATTCCAGAGGCTCAGTTTTTGTTTTTTTTCTTTGTCTCGACTTCTACCCCTTTCTGTGGGTGAAGCACTTGTGGGAGTGATGCTCCACCTTGCTGAGGAGGCAGTGTGTGTCAGGGTGGTGGGGCAGACTCCAGGTCAGGGTCCATCTGAAATTTCAAACACTGAGAAGAGGGTGAGAGCCCTGCCTGTCATTTCTCTCTTTTGTACTCTCTCTTAAGTGTTTCTTCTTTCCATGCAGAAAACACCCTCCAGTCCTCTAAGAACTGAACATTATCTGCAGACTCTTCTTTTTCCTTCTGTTTCAGCTTTTCTTCTAACTGTCCTATCTGCCTGGGACTAAAACTGCCCTTTTCAGGGAATTCTAAGTCCTTTATCCATATATCAAACTGTGCTAAGCAATCCTCACCATATGAGGTTTTCATAAACTGGATGTTTGGGCTGTCATAGAAACATCCAATTCTTATTATAGCACATGTAGCCTCACACTTACTTGCTTTTTCTTTTCTTTCCCTAACTTACTGTTTCTGTTCCTCATTGTACACTGTTATATCAATAGGTTATGACAACAATGGCTGAGTTTTTTTTTCAGGATCACAAGAAGAACAAGTTGGACTATGTCCAAAAATGCGACACAATAATCCTTTAGGTGTGTTCTTATTAGTTTTTGATTTTTGATTGATTGATTGATTACTTTATTCTGAACAATAAAGAAGAAAGATATAAAATTAAAAATTTAAATAAAAAATACAATAATCAAAACATCATCATAAACAAACAGAATAGCGTAGCCACAGGGCAATAACATAACAATGTTCAGAAAGGATTAGGAACAAGTAATAACTTATCCAATCCTAACCCTCTATACCACCGCTAATCAAATATCACTTTCCACCATAATAAACTATATATACAAAAGAAAACAAAAGCAATAAACAAAAAAGAAAACATACCAACATACCAAAACATACCGACATGGTATAATATCGACCAAATCAAATCATATATACAGATACTTATGTTATGCATATAGACACACATACAATACATATATACAGTACATACATATACACATACCTATAACTATACACTAAATACAAGATGACCAGTCACAGACTTACTCTCAATTTCATCATCACCTATATAGTCTGCCTGTCCTCATTCTCATATATTTTTATTAACATGTTTTTATATAATTTTTTAAACAGTTTTATGTTGGTGCTATTTTTGAGTTCATTTTCCAGACCATTCCACAATTTCACCCCACAGACTGTTATGCACATACTTTTCATAGTTGTTCTAACATTTACTCTCTTAAAATTCATTTCCCCTCTCAGGTTATACCCACCCTGCCTTTCCATAAACATATTTTGTACCTCACCCGGAAGAAGGTTATGTCTTGCTTTATACATAATTTGTGCAGTCTTGTGTTTAACCAGATCAGTGAATTTCAGAGTGTGTGCTTTTATGAATAATGCGTTTGTATTCTCAAGATATCCTGTATTACTGATGATTCTTATTGCTCTTTTTTGTAATGAGCATAACGGCTGCAGGTTAGATTTGTAGGTATTACCCCATATCTCCACACAGTAATAATACTAGGTTCTTATTAGTAAACAATTTATCTGACATTTGCCTTAAACTAAAGGAGGTATCATTTAGCACAACAACCTCAAAGACAACTTGCGCATGTGTACAAAATCTATTTCTCTGTTTCAGAATTTGGAGGAGGACAGTACTCTGTTAATTCGTCAATATTTTGCGTGCACACCGGTGTGTCTTTGCGTTTTTGCGATCGAACCTCTCTATCCCATTCCTCCGACGGGCCAGTTGTTCACACAGAACAAAGGGAGCAAGATTCAATTCCTATGAATCGCTGAACGTGAATCCGTCGAAACATGCACCCGTACTTCCCCTCCTCAAGTAGGCGAGCAATTACCCAGTCGTCACTTAGGCGGATAATTCTCTTACACAACCCAATAAACTACTCGCGGTTTACTGTCTCAAAATTGTTTTATCCGTTGTCTGCAAACATATTGATGGTACCACAGCTTAGCAGTCCTCCTGGGCTCGGACAAACTTCTGTCCGTCTCTTATATCAGTCTTCCTTGACTGGGACAATCTCTGTCCATCCCTTATGTTATTCTTTAAATACTAGGACAAATCTGTCCATTTCTTGTATCATTCTTTAAATACTGTTTTCACTAATTTCTTTACACAAGAATGCAAAGTTATCACTTACTGGTTCGGTGAGCCCTGATGGCCTGGTCTCTCGTCCGAGTTCTCAGCTCCACACCGTAGCCTTGGGAGTGTTCCGTTGTCTGAGGATCAGACGCATAGGGCCCACACAGGGGATGCCAAATTGTAATGGAAATTTCTAATAAACACTTCAGAACACTTAGCAATCGTCTTTTCAGTTATTTATTATAGTAGATCATATAAAACAGATATATAAAATAGGAAAGGAAAGAGAAGAATAGAAGAAGACAACACTTCTGATGATGCCGAGAGTACGCGCACTCTGAGTTGTGTTTTAGTGGCTGTTATCTATTATACTCTAAAGGCATTCACTTACTGCTTGCATCTTCACATGATTGGCTCAAGATTTTCTATGAAGCTTTGTTAAAGCGTGCACCTGGCGTGCTCTGGTATGTGCAGGCGGATGCGTAGTTATGGAGAACTCAGGCACCCTGCTTATCACCAAGGCCACAGAAAGGCGATTGCAACATTGGAAAAACATCTTTCTCAGTATATTAGGCCACTTGAGCTCAACACAGAGAAACACAAAGAATAGGAATGTTCATCCACTAAATTTCCCTCACAACTATTTTCTATATGTGACATATAGAATTTCAATTGCCTCTGTAACCGGTGTTCCGATTCTGCCGAAATTTTCAAGTATTGCCACAAAAAAGTGTTTACCTTGCTTGGATCATTGACAGCCCTAGGTAAAGTGAATTTTAGAAACATTTAATTTACACCAGCTTCTTATTTGAAACAGAAGAGCCTTC